>NC_137053.1:11627395-11637395 GCF_032717465.1 Coenobita brevimanus | reverse complement strand
AGTAGAATGACAAAGATCGCGTTTCTGAAACCTACTGTTTTTTCTTTTTGACCCCTCTCCTTTTCTTCCTCCTCCTAATTCTCTGTTCTTTCTTTCTCCTCTCTTCACACTTTTGTCATATGTTTTTAATGTTGTCTCTTCCTTTTCCTCTTGTATTTTTTTCTGTTCCTAAGCCAGTTTCTTTTTTTTTTTCTTCTTTTCCATAGAACCAAGAGCATCTTTTTCAGTTCCATTTCATTCTTGCTCTTCCTTTTCCGCCTCTTCATGTTTTTCATTCTATATTTTGTTTCTCATTTGCGTTTTCCCTCCTCTTTTCTCTTTCATCATCATTATCCCCGTTTCCCAACCGTTTTATCCCTTACCATTTCACTCTCATCTTCTCTTGCCCATCATCCGTTTCATTTCTTTCTTCTTCTCGTCCTTCTTATCATCACAATATCCTTCTTCTCTCTTTCTTTCTCCGAATCATGCCCTGCTGCACTCAAATGAGTGCATTCATATTTTTAGGCAATGCGGTGAGTGTGGATGGAAGCTGACAAGATGAACTGCTTGTAACGGAAGATCGGGAAAGGAAGGTTGCTGGTTCACTGAAACAGTGGAATGAAACAGAAAAGTGAGTACAGTATGAAAGTAAAAAAATCGGTGCCTGGCAATATTGTGATCCCGACTCTAATGTAAGAAAGTGAGGTTTCGATCCTGTTGGAACGACACAAGACTGAAAGCAGTGGAAATGACTTTTCTGAAAGGATCATGTGGTGTAACGTGGGGAGGTAGACTGACGTGAAGAAGAGATGTGGGGTTGATATGGATGTAACTGAAAGCCTTAAGAAAAGGATCGTTAGGCCGTGTGGAGAAGATGGAGAATGAAAGACTGCCTAGAAGAATGTACACCCGAAGAAAGTTATGCGTTATACACTCGCTCGCCACTTCGAAATAGTAAATGTGAATTAAGTGGTAGCGAAGCAGTAGCCAACATTTATCTATCTTGTAATTGTGTGAGAAGGATGGGGATGGAAGAGGGAGGGGAAGGAACTATCAACTTCTCCAGCCTTCCTCCTCCCCTAACCTCTCCCCTCCCACACAGTGGAACCAGACATCTGAGTGTCTGGCTACTGCTTCACTACTGGCTGTCTCACGCATATAGCTCCAAACTGGCAGGCAGGTGTGTAAGGCGGAAATTTCCTCGGCTGTACGTCAGTGAACTGGAGGGAGTGGGGGGGAAGAGGGAGACAAGGATGAAATGGAGGAATAGAGTGAGGAGATATGTGCGAGAGGTGGGGTGGGAGGGGGCTACAATCGAAGAAGTGAAGCCAAATGGCATAGGACAAGGCGACATATAAACTCTTTTTCGGTGTCTGCATCTTACGATATTAATAGTCCTGGCTATAAACAGAAAGATACATCCTTCTTATTCATTTTTTCCTTCCTTCTGCTCTAGCGATTTATTCCTCGTTTTGTTCGTCATCTTCTCTTTCACCACTCCATGATGATGGGCTCAAGAAAGAATGTTGTTACCCCTGTTGCCAATGCAGTGAGGGGCAGCTTCAGTTTTGGCTTTTATTTTACGTTCCCCTCTGGCTTTTATACGTTCATATTCTCGGTGTGGCTCTTATTCCCATCTTAATCGTCTCTGTTGTCTGCCATTCTTTTTAGGAATGTCTTTTATCATTTCTTTCGACCTTTATCACCCGTCCCTGCCCCGGAGGGGCTAGGAGACGGGTATTGTTTTCATTTATGCAACAGGTCAGCTCTGGAACTGTCTCCCTCTGTCTGTATTTCCTGCTGCCTATGATCTCCAGTCTTTCCAACGCAGTGTGTCCAGGCATCTCAAAATTATCGGATCTTGAATTTGGCTCTCTATTGTATTTTGTTTTTCTCTTTGAAGGAACTGTTTCTGCGGGCTCATGGCCTTTGGTTCCTTCTTCCTCGCATAAAAAAAAAAATCGGTTTGTCTGTTTGTTTGTCTGTCTGTCTGTCTATCTGTTAACAACTTCACGCAAAAACTACCAGAGCGATTTTGAATAAAATTACAGAGGTGGTGGGCTATGACCTTTTCATCACCTGATTAAAATTTGGTCCAAAATGGGCCAAGGCCCAGGTCGTACGGCCAAAAAATGTAAAAAAAGCGGGGAAGGGTAAAAATCGTTTTGTTTTTATTTTTTCCCCCAAAACTCCTTTCAGATTCATCATTTCGACATTAAACCAAAACCTAAAGGTGCATCTTTCAGATTTGCATCCTATAACATGCCTCATTACATCAGGGGGGTCACCCCCCCAGTCAGCGGTAGGGAGGTCAGTGTCAGGTGGGTTTGGCATAAAGTTTCAAATGGGTATAAAATCGTCCTATTTCACCCGAATTACTCCAAGTTTGATGTGTAACAGCTTTGACTATACTCCATATCACAGAGTCTGGTACCATCACTGATGTCCTCAACACCTATAGCAATTATAAAAGTCCTCAGTAATGGATACACCTTTTTGTATTACCTTTATATAATGTTTTCGAGGCAATATATAAAAGTTCACCTAGTGCAGGGGATTTACATCAACACTACAGGCATTGACAACATCACTGGTGGTGCCAAACTTGGAGAAATACAGTATAGATTTCCTGTTGTGTTTATATGTCAGCACTAAAATTACTGCCGGGGACGGGGTTGCTGTGCCTTGGCACCGCTTCTTGTTCCTCCTCCCATTACCTCTTTTTACCCATTACTTTTCATTTACCTCTCTCCCTTATTATATGATTTTTTTTTTTTTACACTATTACAACACACACTTGTGGTAGGTGGGGGCGTTCACCATCCACTGACGCGATGTAGTGCTGCTGTTGGGCGTCGGCCCTTTCCTCTCCATCCTTCTTTCCTTCCATGCTCTTCTGTCTTTCTTTCCTTCATTCTTTCCTTGTCCTTCTGCATACGGGTGACTTTACACTCACTCTTCTGTTTTTCTTTCCTTCATACTTTCCTCTTCCTTCTGCCTGTGAGTGACTCTACAATGAGTGACAAGCCAAATAGTTTCCTGAACATCAGGAAACCATTTACTATGATGGGTGGTAACCCTATAACCAAATTTTGGCACCTGGGGGTTTAGTGGGTAATTATTGCGCTCTAATCGGATTGAGCCAGTGAAGGTATATATTCAAGGGATGGTTAGGGTTGATTGCTTATGTAATGCCACTCAGGGATGAGTGTGGCTGGTCACTCTCATCTTAAATGTCGGGACGAACTGCCTAGGCTCAGGCTCCTATGCTCCTCATGGGGCAACGTAGGATTGGATGATGGATGGATGGAGGGACAACACACACACACACACACACACACACACACACACACACACACACACACACACATATATATATATATATATATATATATATATATATATATATCCATCATTCAAGAATACTCCCCCAGTATCCCAGCTTGTCGTAAAAGGCGACTAAAGGGGTTGGCGGAGGGTTAGTGCCCCTCCCCGGAAAACAACTAACTAAAAAAACAAACAAGAAGCCTCGGACAAGGACTGATCTAACGATGACGACCCAGGACCGGACAAAAGACTTGGTAATGGCAACATGGAATGTAAGAGGAGCGAATCATGAGGTGAAAGAGAGAGAGATTGTCCAGGTGCTTGAGGGTGCGAAAGTGGATGTATGTGGAATAACTGAAACAAAATGGGGAGGAGAAAGTGTGAGAGAATGGGAGTATGAATGGGGTATATGTGCAGGAGTAGGTGAGAATGAGAGGGCAAAGGAAGGAATATGTATAGTTGTGAGTAAAAGATGGAAGAAGAGCATAAGACAGTATGGATCAGTTGGGTCAAGGATTGTGTGGGTAAAGTTGAAAGTTGGAATACACATGTGGGCGATTGTGTGTGTGTATGCGCCAACGCAAGATCGTGCTAGCAGAGTGAGAGGTGAGAGATGAGTTCTGCACAAATGTGGAAGTGTGCATGGAAAAGTTTGGAAGGATTGAGAGAGTGTTTTTTATCGGTGATATGAATGGTAAAGTAGGGAATGTGAAGGTGGATGGAATAGTTGTTGAGCGGGGTGTGCCTGCTGAGATAGATGAGAATGGCAGTGCGTTAGTAGACATTTGTGCTGGGAGGAGGTTGGTGATAGCCAATACCCTATTCAGGCATAAAATGATCCACAGGTATACATGGCGAGTGATGAGAAGGGTGGGTGGTGAACCGAATGAAAGGAAGGCAATGATTAATTATGTGTGTGTGGATGAGAGGATGCGAAGATGTGTGGTGGATGCAAGAGCGTATAGAGGTTGGGGGAGTGGACTTTCTGACCATTACTTGGTGGTGGCCAGAATTAGGATCCAAGTAAGTTGGAGGAATAGAAGAAGGGAAAGACGAGAGGAAGGAGTAGTTGCAAGGAGAGTGGAAAGGTTACAAGAGGATGAGAAAAAGGCAGAGTATAAGAGAGAAGTGGAGGAACGATTGGGCAAATATGAATTGGAGCAGATGGGGGACGTGGAAGGTGTGTTCAGGATATTTACAGAAGAAATATGTGCAGCATGTGATGTGGTGTGTGGAAGGAAGAGAAGACGGAGGGGGGTGCAAGGAACAGCATGGTGGACTGAAAAGATGAGACAGGCTGTGGCACAAAAGAAGAAAGCATATGATGAATAGATGTGAAGTAGGGGCGTGGAAGAAGTTGAGAGGCGGAAGAGAGGGTTATATGTAGAAAGAAAGAGAGAGGTGAAAAGATCAGTAAGAGAGAGTAAGAAGAGAGTGGATGAGGAATTTGGAAGGAATTTGAGTGTAAGGTGGAGGACCTGTAAGAAAATGTTCTCAATACAGGTGAAGAGAATAAGACAATGTGGAAGTGAGGTTAGCAGGGGAGTGAAAGATAAAAATGGTAGATTACTAGTGGAGAAGGGAGAAAAAGTGAGCAGATGGAGAGAACACTTTAAGGAATTGTTGAATATAGAGGATGGAAGTAATGCGAGTATAAGTGGCTGGGGAATGGCTGGGAGAAGGAGGGAGGTGAGAAGACAGGAAGAAATCAGTAGGATAGAAGTTGTGGAAGCAATGAAGAAAGTTAAATCGGGGAAAGCCCCAGGAATTGATGGAGTGTGTGGTGAAATCCTGAAGCATGGGGGAGAGTAGTAGAATGGTAGTAGAATGGATGTGGAAGATGTGCAGATTGGCCTGGGAGGAAGGTAGAGTCCCGGAGGATTGGAAGTCAGGTTTGATTATTCCCTTGTACAAAGGAAAAGGGGAAAAAGAAGTATGTGGTAATCATAGGGGCATTTGGCTTCTTAGTATAATAGGAAAAGTGTATAGTATGATACTTATTGACAGAGTTAGAGAAAGAACAGAGGAATTAGTTGGAGAAGAACAGGGAAGCTTTAGGAAGGGAAGAGGTTGTGTAGATCAGATATTCATTCTTAGATCTATAGTGGAAAAGTGTCTAGAGAAGGGAAAGAAGTTGTATGTGGCTTTCATGGATTTGGAGAAAGCATATGACAGGGTGGATAGACAAGGATTGTAGAAAGTGTTAAGAATATATGGAGTAGATGGGAAGTTTTTGAATCCTGTGAAGAGTATGTATGATGGTGCTAAGGCTTCAGTGCGTGTGGATGGTGAACTAAGTGAATTTTTCTCTTTGAAGGTTGGGTTGAAACAGGGATGTGTCATGTCTCCATGGTTGTTCAATCTGTACATGGATGGGGTAATGAAAGAGGTACAAGGTAGGGTTGTGGATGTTGGAGTGGCCCTGGTGGGAGAGGATAGTGTTTGGAAACTCCCTGTACTGTTGTTTGCAGGTGATACTGTGTTGTTGAGTGAAGACGAAGGGGAGCTGCAAGGCTTGGTGGATGAGTTTGGGAGAGTGTGTAAGAAACGGAATCTAAAGGTGACTGTAGGGAAGAGTAAAGTGATGGTCTTTGAGAGAGGTGAAGTCAGTGAATGTACAGTGAGGTAGGAGGGTGAGGAATTGGAAAATGTGAGTACGTTTAAGTACTTGGGTAGTGTGATGAGAAAGGATGGAGGTTTGGAGGGTAAAGTGCTTGAAAGGGTACAGCAGGGAAGAAAGGTCGCTGGTTGTTTGAAAGCAGTGATAAGAAACAGGGAAGTGAGCATGGAAGTGAAAAAGTTACTACATGACAGTATTGTGATACCAACTCTAACACATATATATATATATATATATATATATATATATATATATATATATATATATATATATATATATATATATATATATATATATATATATATATATATATATATATATATATATATATATATATATATATATATATATATATATATA
Organism: Coenobita brevimanus; assembly: GCF_032717465.1. Classification (NCBI taxonomy): domain Eukaryota; kingdom Metazoa; phylum Arthropoda; class Malacostraca; order Decapoda; family Coenobitidae; genus Coenobita; species Coenobita brevimanus. The sequence goes on along the minus strand of NC_137053.1, from coordinate 11,631,106 downwards.
TATATATATATATGTATATATATATATATCATATATATATATATATATATATATATATATATATATATATATATATATATATATATATATATATATATATATATATATATATATATATATATATATATATATATATATATATGTAAAACAAATAACTCAGAGTCAAATGGTCACCCCATGTGGGATTATGGCGTCTGGCAATATATATATATATATATATATATATATATATATATATATATATATATATATATATATCAATCTATCTATCTATCTATATATATATAATATAGATATCTATATATATCTATATCTATTTATCTATCTACCAATCTATCATCTATCTATCTATATATCTATCTTTATATATATATATATATATATATATATATATATATATATATATATATATATATATATATAGTGTAATCCCTTTAATATCCGATGTAAGAGCCAAAGGCATGTCCGGAAAGTGGGTTTGTCCAGATACTGGGACCCTGCCTTCTGGACTGGTGCTTATGGACCCTAACCCAGCATAACTCAGAAAACCACCTACATAACTCCCTACTGGACATGCACGGCACCTATTCAAGACCTCATTCACATAGATAAGGGACAGAAAGCATGAAATAAATGAGGAATTAGAAGTGAGTATGGAAAATATTCAGCATGTACAGGGTACTAACAACACGTCCGTATCCGTTACGAAGATTAACCCACCTCCTCTAAGGCTCTGGTCATTGTGAAAATGCTCTTGAAGCGGGTACAGTAATCCAATGTCGTTCTGCACTTAATCCTTTCCCCTGCGAATTATAATTGTTTAACACTGCACATTCTGTTCTTACTTGTACCATGCCAGTTGCAACCACCAGTTTGCACTCTGTACTTAGTCCTTTCCATGCTGAACTCTAATATCTTAACACTGCACAACACCGTAAATTCCCATGTGGTCTAGTGGCGAGGTATTGCAGTTTGTTCATTGTTTATTCACAAAAACCAGCACAACCGGCATCCATTGCGATGAGTGTCTAGTTACGATGGTAGTTAGGCGGTAACTAGGGAGGGGAGGAAGGAGGCCTAGTGTAAACACAGCTGTTCAGCACCGAGTGGCAAGTTCAAATTACGGGTGAAAAAGTGTTGGTCTTTTTTTGCTTTTTTACATTTTTTGGCCATTTTTGGGTTCCGAAGGCCCAGGCCCAATATGTCTGTACACTGGGGAGTCAGGTTATTGGACGTCAAGATATTAAACGGATTACTGTATATACAGTATATATATATATATATATATATATATATATATATATATATATATATATATATATATATATATATATATATATATATAATGATATCTATCTATCTATCTATTGCCAGACGCCTCAATCCCGTTTGGGGTGGCCACAAACAAATCGCCTCCAAGTCGCCCTGTCCCCCGCCATTTCACTGCCCTTCTCCCAACTCACACCCCCCTCTCTCATATACCTCTCCACCCCATCCCTCCATCTCATCCTCGGCCTCCCCCTTCCTCTTCCCCTCTCCACCTCACTCACATACACTTTCTTCATCAGTCTTTCACCCTCCAACCTCTCCACATGGCCAAACCACCTCAGTGTATTCCTCCTAACGCTTCCTATCACATCCACATCCACACCACAGCGCTCCTTTATATCCTCATTCGTCAGCCTGTCTCTCCATGTGACTCCACAGGCTCCTCTTAAATAATTTCCACTGCGCTCACTCTTGACTTGTGTCCTTCCAGCAACGTCCAAGCTTCACTTCCATACGTTGGAGTTGGTATTACAATACTGCTGTCATGTAGTAATTTTTTCACTTCCATGCTCACTTCCCTGTTTCGTATCACAGCTTTCAAGGAACCAGCAACTTTTCTTCCCTGCTGTACCCTTTCAAGCACTTCACCCTCCAAACCTCCATCTGTACTCATCACACTACCCAAGTACTTAAACGTACTCACATTTTCCAATTTCTCACCATCCAACCTCGCTGTACATTCACTGACTTCATCTCTCTCAAAGACCATCACTTTACTCTTCCCTACATTCACCTTTAGATTCCGTTTCTTACACACTCTCCCAAACTTATCCACCAAGCCTTGCAGCTCCCCTTCGTCTTCACTCAACAACACAGTATCATCTGCAAACAACAGTACAGGGAGTTTCCAAACACTATCCTCTCTCACCAGGGCCACTCCAACATCCACTACCCTACCTTGTACCTCTTTTATTACCCCATCCATGTACAGATTGAACAATCATGGAGACATGACACATCTCTGTTTCAACCCAACTTTCAAAGAGAAAAATTCACATAGTTCACTATCCACACGCACTGTAGCCTTTGCACCATTGTACATACTCTTCACAGCATTCAACAACTCCCCATCTACTCCATATATTCTTAACACTTTCCACAATCCTTGTCTATCCACCCTGCCATATGCTTTCTCCAAATCCATGAAAGCTGCATACAACTTTCCCTTCTCTAGAAACTTTTCCACTAAAGATCTAAGAATGAATATCTGATCTACACAACTTCTTCCCTTCCTAAAGCCTCCCTGTTCTTCTCCAACTAATTTCTCTGTTCTTTCTCTAACTCTGTCAATAAGTATCCTACCATACACTTTTCCTTTTATACTAAGAAGACAAATGCCCCTTTGATTACCACACACTTCTTTTTCCCCTTTTCCTTTGTACAAGGGAATAATTATACCTGACTTCCAATCCTCCGGGACTCTACCTTCCTCCCAGGCCAACCTGCACATCATCCACATCCATTCTACTACTATCTCTCCCCCATGCTTCAGCATTTCACCACACACTCCATGAATTCCTGGGGCTTTCCCCGATTTAACTTTCTTCATTGCTTCCACAACTTCTATCCTACTGATTTCATCCTGTCTTCTCACCTCCCTCCTTCTCCCAGCCATTCCCCAGCCACTTATACTCGCATTACTTCCATCTTCTATGTTCAACAATTCCTTAAAGTGTTCTCTCCATCTGCTCACTTTTTCTCCCTTCTCCACTAGTAATCTACCATTTTTATCTTTCACTCCCCTGCTAACTTCACTTCCACCCTGTCTTACTCTTTTCACCTCTTTCCAGAACATTTTCTTACAGTCCCTCCACTTTACACTCAAATTCCTTCCAAATTCCTCATCCACTCTCTTCTTACTCTCTCTTACTAATCTTTTCACCTCTCTCTTTCTTTCTACATATAACTCTCTCTTCCACCTCTCAACTTCTTCCACGCCCCTATTTCTCATCCATTCATTGTATGCTTTCTTCTTTTGTGCCACAGCCTGTCTCACTTCCGCAGTCCACCACGCTGTTCCTTGCACCCCCCTCCGTCTTCTCTTCCTTCCACACACCACATCACATGCTGCACATATTTCTTATGTAAATATCCTACACACACCTTCCACGTCTCCCATCTCCTCCAGTTCATATTTGTCCAATCGTTCCTCCACTTCTCTCTTACACTCCGCCTTTTTCTCATCCTCTTGTATCCTTTCCACTCTCCTTGCAACTACTCCCTCTCGTCTTTCCCTTATTCTATTCCTCCATCTTACTTGAATCCTAATTCTGGCCACCACCAAGTAGTGGTCAGAAAGTCCACTCCCCCAACCACTATAAGCTCTTGCATCCATTACACATCTTCACATCCTCTCATCCACACACACATAATCAATCATTG
>NC_137053.1:11622395-11624895 GCF_032717465.1 Coenobita brevimanus | reverse complement strand
TGTTGCACTGTCTGAGGGTTTCTTCTTGTATTCTCTTTTAGTCTTCTTTTCTTTATGGATCCTATGGTTCTGTACGTTTTTTCTCCGACATCTGTTATCTCCTTTGCCAATACTCTTCCTTTTATCATCTTCTGTCTCATTCCTTAAACCCATACCCCTTCTTTTATCATGTTTGTAAGCTTCCATTTTTGTTTTTTCTTTACGTCACCATTATTCGGTGTATTTCCTTCCTATTCTGTCGTGATTATTTATTTAACTGATTTTCTTCTTCCACTCCCAGATTTTGTTTTACTCATGTTCGGTTATTTTACCATACTCTTTTTTAAGAGTTTCTTTACCTTTTTTCTTTGTTTCACAATTCTTCTGCCTATCTTGGCTCCTTTTCAGATGTCATGCCTTTTCTTATTTTTTTCACATTTTCTATCCTCCTTCTCAAACATTCATCATTACCACAAACATATTATTATTATTATTATTATTATTATTATTATTATTATTATTATTTCTATCTTTTTATCTGCCTGTCTAACTACCTATCAAGGCTATCTATTTACTTGTCTGTCATTCTGCCTATATTATTTTTTCTTCGTACTTAGTTTTGTTAGTTATCTTTCAAGAATCATCTTTACTCTTAAGTCTTTTTTATCGTCATTGACTTGATTGGATTTCACACTTCTTTAATCAGTATTTCCGTATTTATTTTTAATTGCCTCTCTTGGTTCATGTTCCTCTCAATTTTCTGTTTCCTTCCATTGCCCAGACATATTTACCTTACATTTTTCCTTTCATGCTTCATTATGGCTGTTTTTTTTATAGGCTGTACGTAAGCAGTTTATTATATTAAGTGAGCTAATAAACTGAGAAGATTGACAAGACTGCACGATATTTTAAGTTTTAAACATGCCATAACTAGCGTGTGCATGGCTCAATTGGCTTCATTTTCTACATACAAACACAAAATTACGTGGCCAATATATCACCCCCAAATTCGCTAATCTTCTTCCTCAATTGTGCTTTTGTCTTGCTGTTTTTGCTGTTTCTTGCCCATCAGTACTAACAGCACTGCTGTGCTATGGCTCCGATTCTTCTCTCAAACATTTCTTTTTTATTTATTTATTTTTTCAATATCTTTCCTTCCGATTAAGCTTTTTTCTTTCCATTATTCCAGTTTCTTTTCTCTTTTGCGTTCTTCCTTCCTTCTTTCCTCCTGCTTCATCTTTCATAGGTTCATCCATTTTTCCCCTTTCGTTTCTTACATCCTTCATTTCTTTCTTCTTTCGGTTCCTACATTTTTCTTTACATTTTTTTAAACCTACCTTCCTCCTTCTCACTTCTGTTCTCCTCTTTCTTTATTCTTTTACTCGTATTTCTTTCTTAAAGTTCTTTTTACGTTACTGGTTCCACTCCACTCGCATTTCCTATCCTCTTTCATCTTTCTTTCCTTCGTTCGTTTTATTCTTGCTTCTATCTTCCCTCCTCTTCGTTTCTTGCTTTACTTCTTAATACTTCATTTTCTTCCTCTCATAGTTCTGCCCTTACAACGGCTTCCCTTCCTTAGTTCCACTCTTCATTCATGCTCTGCTGCGTCTTTTCCATCTCTCATCATTCCCTTTCTTTCGCTCACCGTCTCCCTTGTCTTTCCTTCACCTTATTTAATCTCCTTTATCTTTTCTGAATTATGCGTTATAATCCATTAATCTTTTACCTCCTCTTATCCGATCTTTCCTTCATGCTCTCTCTCTCTCTCTCTCTCTCTCTCTCTCTCTCTCTCTCTCTCTCAGGATATATATATATATATATATATATATATATATATATATATATATATATATATATATATATATATATATGGGGATGGGTCCATTATGATGTGGCAGGGATAAACCAGGTTTTACGACAGGCCTTGATATATATATATATATATATATATATATATATATATATATATATATATATATATATATATATATATATATATATATATATATATATATATATATATATATATATATATATATATAGATAGATAGATAGATAGATAGATAGATAGATAGATAGATAGATAAAGGTAAATGATAGCTGAAAATGGGGAAACCACAGCAACTGAAGGATAGTGAGGGAGAGAAAACAGATGAAAAAAAGAAAATAAGAAATGGGTCGACAGAGAGAGGCTTTAAAAAGTGTGTGATGAGAGTGAGATGGGTGTGAGGAGGAAGGTTGGGAAGAGGATGCGTGGACAGAGCCACAGACAAGGGTGAAAAGAGCAAGGGTTAGTAAATGAGAGGTGAGAGGGGAATGCGTGGGAGAGTGCTTTGTAGGGCATGGTGAGATGGTGTGGTGAGGTGTTGTGTGATATGATATGATGGAATGTGACTTGGTGAAGTGGCATGGTGTGGTGTGGTGTGGTGCAGCTTCGTGTGGTGACGTATGGTGTGGTGGCGCTGTGTGGCTTGGTTAAGTGTAGCGTGGTGTGGCGCATCGTGGTGGTGTGACGTGCGGC
>NC_137053.1:11609895-11617395 GCF_032717465.1 Coenobita brevimanus | reverse complement strand
AAATGTTGCTAAAACAATCTTTCTTCAAAAGCAAGCATCAAAACTGCTGAACAACCCTAATGATAATAGAATATTCTGGTCAACTCTTAATTGTTTCAATAATAACTGTAACAAGTTATCACCCATTCCCCCACTATATCTTCAGATGGCAACATTACAAATGACCCGCGTGGGAAAGCAGATATTTTTGCCAGTACATTTGCTGTGGTGGGGCATGCAGAAGAGGTGTGTGGTGTGAGACGTGTGGGTGGTGGTGTAAGAAAAGGAAGTGAATGGTTGTGCAAGGAAGTAAGTATGGCTGTGGCTGAGAAGAGACGTGCATATGAAGTGTGGCTGCAGAGGAAGGAGGAGATGTCATATGAATGGTAAAAGGAAAAGAGGAATAGGGCGAAAAGGGCTGTGCGTGATGCTAAAGTGGCAGCAGATGAGAGGTGGGGTAGGTGGCTGACAGAGAATTTTCAACAGAATAAGAAAATGTTTTGGAAGGAGGTGAAAAGGGTGCGAAAGGGAGAGTCTGGGAAGGAAGAACGAGTAAAAGCAGAGGATGGAAGGATGTTAATTGAGATGGATGCAGTAAGGAAGAGATGGGCAGAGTATTTTGAAAGATTGTTAAATGTAGAGGAGGAAAGGGTGGCTGAGATTGTGGCGGATGGAAGGGTGCAAGGAATAAATGTGTTGGGAGAGTTGAATGATTCTTTGATCACGAAGGAGGAAGTGGAGAAGGCAGTAAAGGAGATGAAAACAGGGAAAGCTGCAGGTATGGATGGGTGTGCTGTGGAATGCCTGAAGGGTGGTGGAGTGACTATTGTTGACTGGTTAGTAAGATTGTTGAATGTGTGCTTTGTGAAAGGTATGGTGCCAATTGACTGGGCAAGTGCTTGTGTAGTCCCATTGTATAAAGGCAAGGGTGATAAGTATGAATGTACTAGCTTTAGGGGTATAAGTCTGTTGAGTGTTGTAGGTAAGGTGTATGGTAGAGTGTTAATTATGAGAGTTAGAGAGGGTACAGAGGGAGTGATTGGTGATGAGCAATGTGGCTTTAGGAGAGGAAGGGGATGCGTGGATCAGGTGTTTGCTGTGAGACAAGTGTGTGAAAAGTATTTAGCGAAAGACAAGGATGTGTTTTGGGCATTTATGGATTTAGAGAAAGCGTATGATAGAATTGATAGGGAGGCTTTGTGGACTGATTAAAGATTGTAAGGACTTGATGGCAGGGTACTAAAAGGGGTGAAAAGTTTTTATGTAAATAGTAGAGCGTGTGTAAGAATAGGAAATGCTGTGAGTGATTGGTTTCCTGTGAGAGTGGGGTTGCGACAGTGATGTGTGATGTCACCTTGGTTGTTTAATATTTACATGGATGGCGTTGTAAGGGAGGTGAATGCAAGAGTTTTAGGTGGAGGTCTGAATCTGGTGAATGTTGATGGTGGAGAGTGGAATCTGAAGCAGCTGCTGTTTGCAGATGATACTGCACTGGTGGCTGATTCAGAGGAGAGATTGAGACAGTTGGTAGAGTAGTTTGGAAGGGTGTGTGAAAGGAGGAAATTGAAAGTAAATGAGAATAAGAGTAAAGTGATGAAGTGTACGAGGTTGGTAGATGGTAGGGGGATGAATATAGTTTTGAATGGCGAGTTGCTTGAGGAGGTAGAGTGTTTTAAATATCTAGGGTCACATGTTGCTGTGGATGGAAGAATAGATGCAGAAGTGAAGTTTAGAATAAATGAAGTAGGAAAGGTGCTGGGAGGAATGAAAAAGTGTTTAGATGTCGTTCACTTAGAATGGATGTAAAGAGAAGGCTGTATGAGGGTGTTGTGGTACCGACTGCATTATATGGGGCTGAAACATGGAATATGGGTGTAGCAGAGAGGAAAAGTTTGAATGTAATGGAGATGAGGTGTCTGAGGAGTATGTGTGGAGTGACGCGTATGGATCGAGTGTGAAATGATGAAGTGCGAAGGAGAACTGGAGTTGTTCGGGAGATGGCTGATAGAGTTGAGCAGAGGGTGTTGCGATGGTTTGGGCATATGAAGAGAATGGATAATGAGCGATTGGTGAAAAAGATAACTAGATCTGATGTGAGAGGTGTAAGGCTGAGAGGAAGACCACGAATAGGATGGATGGACAGTGTGAAGAGAGCGCTGGATGCGAGAGGGATGTCTGTTGAGCAAGAAAGAGTGGCTGTGCTTGACAGAAATAAATGGAGAGAAATTGTGAATGAATAAGTGATGACACAGCCCTGAGGGAATATTCTTCAGCATTTGGTCTGATCAGCTAGTCAGGTCAGGTGCGGGTAAGGGAATGAGTCTGTTATGATGTGGCAGGGGTAAACCAGCTCTGCTGTCGGGCCCTGCTGCGGATGTCACTGATTGCATTACGCAGTTGACTCTTGTGCAGTGTGGTGCAGTGAGGATCTGTCTTCTCCCCTTTGGGGCTAAGATGCGAATGAATGTGTTTGAATGGACGAGTAAATGGGGAGTGTATCGTCCTGTCTCGGCTAACTACCTTTCCTTGGGGGAAACAGCCTAGGTATATAGATAGATAGATAGACATTTGCCAGAAATTCTACCATAGAGGATGCCAGCCAGAACGTCGCAGTAATAGAACTTGACTCTTCCGAAATTGTTCCACTTATAATACAGACAAGATACGTAAAATCCTTCCTACACAGTTTACCTATCAACAAAGCTCCATGCCCAGATGGGAAAAGTGTTCCCCTGAACTTGCTTTTGTTCTAGCTAAATTGTTCAGAATATGCATACGTACTTCTTCATTCCCAAATTCATGGAAAGAAGCCAATAGCCACCAATTCCGAAGAAAGGAAGTTCCTATGACCCCACTGATTACAGACCAATAGCTGTCACATCTTCTTTTGGTAAGGTATTTGAAACTTTAATTAATAAGCACATTGTTTAAAATCTTGAATCCAATAACTTAATTAGTGATAAACAATATGGTTTTCACCACGAAAGATCCATCATTGACATACTCAATCTCCTAACTCATACCATCCATCAATAAATTGACCTACATGGAGAAACTCATGCAGTAGCCCTTGATATTTCTAAAGCTTTCGACAGAGTATGGCACCGTTCCCTGCTGTCCAAACTCCCTAGCTATGGACTAACGTCTTTTGTTCCTTTGATATCCTCATATCTCAGTGACAGGAAAATAAGAGTAAAAGTAGATGATGTATATTCCAATTTCCACTCAGTTAACGCCGGCATGCTGCAGCAATCAGTTCTGGCGCCAACTCTGATTCTGGTTCATATTAATGATCTCTTATCTGTCACCCACAATCCCATCCACTCATGTGCAGATGACTCAACACTACATAGTTCATTCACACTCAGACACCCATTCACAAAGTCAAATATCTCTACCTCTCAACTCAGTACAGCCATCTCCATAAATCAAACTTGGATTATTGTACAGTAGAGTCCGTAACTTCTTCACCGACGAGCAGTTAGCTATAATTTATAAGACTCAAGTGCGCTCTCAGCTTGATTATTGCTCACTCTTGTGGAATGGATGTGGAGAGGTTGCATTAAAACAACTAGACAAAATTCAGAACAAAGCTGTTAGAACTATTAACAACCCTGCCATTACAAATAAACTACCTTCCCTACAAGTAAGAAGGAATGTTGTCTCCCTTGCATTATTTTACAGATATTTTTATGGCGAATACTCAGACGAAGTTGCGTCCATGGTGCCACCTCTCCATGCCTTCCCTCGTGCTACAAGGGCATCTGGTAGCGCTCATGACTGGAATGTCACTCAGCCATATTGCAGAACTTCTGCCTATAAGAACTCTTTCATTCCCCGAACTGCATCTCTCTGGAACTCGCTTCCTCAGAGTTGTTTCCCTCCAAACTTCAACCTACAGCTGTTCAAGTCTAACTGTTACAGATATTTTATGAACAGAGGACACCAGTAATCTCGTGTATGGATTATTTTTTTTAATTCATTTGTTTTTCCTTCCTCTGTTCTGTTATTAGAAAAAAAAATTCGGAGAGCGACTCAGCAAAAAACTTAACATAATACTTGTCCTACCCTACTCTACCCATCACAGTTTTTACATAAAACCTATCAGTATCACTCACATTAAATCCTTAATAGTTTTTGCAGTTTCTACGATCTCCCTTACTTCTGTACAGAGTATGAGTATGGCATGAGTAGTGGCACTGTCCTTTTCAATCCGCTTTTCTATTTAAAACCTTATACCAAATATGAGTTGGAGCAGATGGGGGACGTGGAAGGTGTGTGTACAATATTTACAGAAGAAATATGTGCAGCATGTGATGTGGTGTGTGGGAGGAAGAGAAGACGGAGGGGGGTGCAACGAACAGGGTGGTGGACTGAAGAGGTGAAACAGGCTGTGGCACAAAAGAAGAAAGCATACAATAAATGGATGAGAAATAGGGACGTGGAAGAAGTTTAGAGGCGGAAGAGAGAGTTATATGTAGAAAGAAAGAGAGAGGTGAAAAGATTAGTAAGAGAAAGTAAGAAGAGAGTGGATGAGGAATTTGGAAGGAATTTGAGTGTAAAGTGGAGGGACTGTAAGAAAATGTTCTGGAAAGAGGTGAAAAGAGTAAGACAGGGTGGAAGTGAAGTTAGCAGGGGAGTGAAAGATAAAAATGGTAGATTACTAGTGGAGAAGGGAGAAAAAGTGAGCAGATGGAGAGAACACTTTAAGGAATTGTTGAACGTGGAGGATGGAAGTAATGCAAGTATAAGTGGCTGGGGAATGGCTGGGAGAAGGAGGGAGGTGAGAAGACAGGAAGAAATCAGTAGGATAGAAGTTGTGGAAGCAATGAAGAAAGTTAAATCAGGGAAAGCCCCAGGAATTGATGGAGTGTGTGGTGAAATGCTGAAGCATGGGGGAGAGATAGTAGTAGAATGGATGTGGAAGATGTGCAGATTGGCCTGGGAGGAAGCTAGAGTCCCGGATGATTGGAAGTCAGGTATAATTGTTCCCTTGTACAAAGGAAAAGGGGAAAAAGAAGTGTGTGGTAATCATAGGGGCATTTGTCTTCTTAGTATAATAGGAAAAGTGTATGGTAGGATACTTATTGACAGAGTTAGAGAAAGAACAGAGAAATTAGTTGGAGAAGAACAGGGAGGCTTTAGGAAAGGAAGAGGTTGTGTAGATCAGATATTCATTCTCAGATCTTTAGTGGAAAAGTTTCTAGAGAAGGGAAAGAAGTTGTATGCGGCTTTCATGGATTTGGAGAAAGCATATGACAGGGTGGATAGACTAGGATTGTGGAAAGTGTTAAGAATATATGGAATAGATGGGAAGTTGTTGAATGCTGTGAAGAGTATGTACGATGGTGCGAAGGCTGCAGTGCGTGTGGATGGTGAACTAAGTGAATTTTTCTCTTTGAAAGTTGGGTTGAAACAGGGATGTGTCATGTCTCCATGGTTGTTCAATCTGTACATGGATGGGGTAATAAAAGAGGTACAAGGTAGGGTAGTGGATGTTGGAGTGGCCCTGGTGAGAGAGGATAGTGTTTGGAAACTCCCTGTACTGTTGTTTGCAGATGATACCGTGTTGTTGAGTGAAGACGAAGGGGAGCTGCAAGGCTTGGTGGATGAGTTTGAGAGAGTGTGTAAGAAACGGAATCTAAAGGTGAATGTAGGGAAGAGTAAAGTGATGGTCTTTGAGAGAGGTGAAGTCAGTTAATGTACAGCGAGGTTGGATGGTGAGGAATTGGAAAATGTGAGTACGTTTAAGTACTTGGGTAGTGTGATGAGTACAGACGGAGGTTTGGAGGGTGAAGTGCTTGAAAGGGTACAGCAGGGAAGAAAGGTTGCTGGTTCTTTGAAAGCAGTGATAAGAAACAGGGAAGTGAGCATGGAAGTGAAAAAGTTACTACATGACAGTATTGTGATACCAACTCTAACGTACGGAAGTGAAGCTTGGACGTTGTTGGAAGGACACAAGTCAAGAGTGAGAGCCGTGGAAATGAGTTATTTAAGAGGAGCCTGTGGAGTCACATGGAGAGACAGGCTGACGAATGAGGATATAAAGGAGCGTTGTGGTGTTGATGTGGATGTGATAGGAAGCGTTATGAGGAACACACTGAGGTGGTTTGGCCATGTGGAGAGGATGGAGGGTGAAAGACTGACGAAGAGAGTGTATGTGAGTGAGGTGGAGGGGGAAAGAGGGAGGGGGAGGCCGAGGATGAGATGGAGAGATGGGGTGGAGAGGTATATGAGAGAGGGGGGTGTGAGTTGGGAGCAGGGGAGTGAAATGGCGGGGGACAGGGCGACTTGGAGGCGATTTGTTTGTGGCCACCCCAAACGGGATTGAGGCGTCTGGCAATAGATAGATAGATAGACCATATTTTTCACAGGGAATTCAACCGATTCTTCATATTGTACTTTAACTTTTTGTCTCGATTTAATCTTCATTCGCTGCATTCCCTGTCTTCCATATTTTGACTCACACAGTCTTTTTTGCCACGTGACACTACGTTTCTCTTCCCTCACCCGCCTTCCATCTCAGCCATATTATCATTCACTTTGCACTGAATTTTCATTCATCCATCTTTTAGGATATTATTTCAATTCCTGCTGTATGTCTTCTTTCCATATGAGAACATTTTATTATTATACAGGATTTTTCCCACACTAACTAATGAAAATAAATGAAGCTTTGCATATTTCACAACAGTTCTCTGCTTTGAGACATTCACATTCACATTTCTTCCGTATGTTTACGTTCATTCTTCTTATTAATTTCCCATATGCATAACTATTTCAATTAGCAATTTAATAATCCCTGTCTCTCAATGTATTTAAATTGTTTGTTGTCTCTCTTTCTGTCATACATTCATCACTGCAATCTGATTTATACATTTGTCACATTATGATTAAATTACAAATAATCACTTCCAAAAACAACGCTCCACTCACCTCCTACATCTAACGCTTCCCTACATACAAATTATAAACAGACATACTCATAAACCACTGTACGAACATGGGTCACCTAACATAAAAATTCAGAGTCTGAAAAACAATTTTCTTTGCATCGGCAGTCCATTCCACTTCATCAAAACGCAATCCCCTTCTCTCCAGAACAATCATATAACATTAACAAGAAAACAATGAGCTCTACAAGCACGCGGTCGGATGGCACCAGTCGAGCAGGGTGGTACTCCCAAAGGCTTTTTGTCCCAGCTCTCCTCCCCAGGCTGGCTGCCTTCAACTTCTGTCTCTTCGCCGAAGTGTTGCATCTTTATCTCTCTTCTATCGCTACTTCAATGGTCACTGCTTGCATCCCTCCACCATTACGGCAGGCACGTAGCACCGAACTTGCAACAAACTCTCATTCCTTTTTTGTCCATCTCTCTTATGCGAGAGTTAACCGCTAATCCCATCCTTCGTGCATGCAACAGGTCAACTCTGGAAATGTCTCCCTCTGTTTTTCCTACTGCTTACGATCTCCAGTCTTTCAAACTCAGTGTGTCCAGGCATCTCGAAGTCAATGGATCTTGA
>NC_137053.1:11277395-11604895 GCF_032717465.1 Coenobita brevimanus | reverse complement strand
TTCCTACGCTCCTCATAGGGCAACGTAGAATTGGATGATGGATGGATGGATGGATGGCATAAAAATTGTCTTGCTGATAATTTAAACTCCCACTATTACTGACTCATAAACCCTGTTTTTTCTTTCTGCAGCGCTGCAGCACTCTCACTTTACCACTGTGCATCTTATGAACACGGCTAACTTGAAGTTTCTGACTGCATGCTAGCCCCTATTAGGAGCACGTACATCACTAGACTCCCTTACCCCCCAACACACACACACACACACACACACACACACACACACACACACAGATCTTTGTGTATCACTCTAAAATAAGAACTGATTTGTTCTTTATCACATCGTACACACTTTTGGCACGGACAGCAGAGGGGAAAGGTTGGGTGTGATGAGGTAGAGATAATGATCGAGAGGAATGTGTGTGTGTGTGTGTGTGTGTGTGTGTGTGTGTGTGTGTGTGTGTGTGTGTGTGTGTGTGTGTGTGTGTGTGTGTGTGTGTGTGTGTGTGTGTGTGTGTGTGTGAAAGAGGGAGAAAAAAGAAAATTGAAGGAACTAATAAGTGAGGTTCAGGTGTAAACAAGAGAGACTAAGAAAAAGTGGAGAAGGAAAGAGGAGGAAGGAACACAAGGAGATGCTGCATAGAAATGGCAAAAGGTGGTCGAAGAGGAAGGGAAAGAGACGTAAGCGTAATAAGAACGGCTGGAGAGAAAGAAGTTGAGTTGTAAGCAACAAAAACATGAAGTTTAGTAAGGTAAATGTGGAACTGTGATCATGATGAATTTATGAATGTGCCTGCAATGGTGGAGCATGTGATGAGGAGAGAAATTATGAGAGCTGTAAAAATGATGGTCGTTGTGTGAAGGTTGAAAGAGTGACACTGTGGTGTGAGGCAGGTACGTGAGATAAAAGGTTAAGAGAATGGCAAATAGGTAGAAGGGGAGAGGAGACTGGGGGACATGCTTTAAAAAAAGGGTAACCAGGGTAACTGAGGAGGAAGCATAACTACATTAAAAAATAAGGTAGGAATCAGTGCGAGTTTGAAGGTGCATGAGGGAATTTGAATGGTGGCTTGGCATGGAGGAGGATGAACGAAGAAAAATAATTGTGTAAGTGGGAGTTGTTAAGTAAGCGGCTTTATAAGAAAGGTTTAAGATCTGGGGTTGTAGATTGGGAAGACGACGAAAATGGGTGAACGAGGAGAGATGGATGGGATGTGTGGTGTGAGAGAACGATATGTGAAACAGGGTGTTGCGTATGAGAGCGTGTTGAGCAAGAGTTTATGTGTGGTGTGTGAATGTGTGTGTATAAGTGGATGTGTGCCAGGGCATAACCTAAGATATTTGAAGCGGGTGGGCGTTTTTTTTTTTTTTTTTTTCCAGATATTTGTTATTAAATCAAAAACACCATGTACTCACACATTTAGTTAAGATTTATAAATAATTTATTCATTGTTAATGTTCATTAAACAATGACTGAGTGTAACCATTATTGTATTTGTGCGCTTTTTCCTCAACAACTAATGTTTTCTACAGATATTGACAGTTTGTACATTAGTCTCTGAGTAATAATTTTTAAATCAATTGTAAACACAAAGGAATAAACAATGTTTACATTGCAGAACATAAAGATGGTAAGATGCATGAATGAGAACGGATATATATATATATATATATATATATATATATATATATATATATATATATATATATATATATATATATATAAATATATATATATATATATATATATATATATATATATATATATATATATATATATATATATATTTTTTTTTTTTTTGGTTACTACTAATATTACACCGCAAAAATTTCATCACAGGTAGATTGCTTCCGCAGTCTGACATCTGCGGCTCCTTGAATCTTCCATTCTATACTTCCCGAAATTTTGCTGCTGCTGACCGTGGATCAAAATGACCTGTACCAGTACCATTAATGCAATGAGCAATCGAATGTCTGCACTTTGGAAAGATACTGAAAGGCTTTTTTTCACTGCATAAAAACATTATAGTGAAAGACAACACTCCCTACCACCATTGCATGTTAGGTTGTAGTTAAGACATGATTGTCAAGCTTTGTAAGAGAAGAATCTGCATTTGCTGTTACAGCCTCAGCAATCTCTTTTAATCTTTTGTTCGGATTATGCTGCTGATCTTTTAGCTTTGGATTCAGAAAAATGATGGACAGATCATACGTCAGGGATTTAGCCCGCACGAGCGTTAGTGTGTGTGTGTGTGTGTGTGTGTGTGTGTGTGTGTGTGTGTGTTAATACAATGTGTATCGTAACATCTTGTCATACTCTGTTCATACGTCGGCGATTTCTTTTCGTACGTAGGCACTCGCCCAACCATTTAACATGTTACGTTTAGGTCTGGTCTGTAATGTGTAAGAAAGTGTGTTGTGGACATGACAAAAGGTCTGGTTTATATAAGGGAGCTTGGAATTCTTGAGCGAGTATACGAACCTGTGGGGTAGGAGGTAAGGTGTGGGGCGTGTGAAGTGTTGGTGTTTATGAGAGGGTATGAGTGTTTTAGAAGCTATGTGTTGTGTGTGTGTGTGTTCATGAGAGGGTGTGTAGTATACTGTACAATAGAGTTTGAGTGTGTGTGTGTGTGTGTGTGTGTGTGTGTGTGTGTGTGTGTGTGTGTGTGTGTGTGTGTATACGCCAACATGAGTGAAATGAAAGAAAATCATTCGGGAGCCGAATACTAATCGCCCGCCAGAATATGCTGTTGGCCAAGTCCAAGATTTTGGCCATATATTTATACCCTGAAGGTTTCATGTTGATAGCTCAAGCCGTTCATGAGATATAATGGTGTCAAAGGCGAGCAATAAAAACTAGCTGACCTTTGGCAGCCATTTTGGTGACCTTGACATGACCGCGAGTGCCCATTCTCGAACTCGGCCAAGATTTTGGCCCTATCTTGATGCCTGAAGGTTTCATGATGATAGTTCAAGCCGTTCATGAGCTATGGACACACACACACACACACACACACACACACACACACACACACACACACACACACACACACACACACACACACACACACACACACACACACACACACACACACACACACACACACACACACACACACACACACACACACACACAGGCAGACAAAACTATTATCGCTCCGCCTTCTAAAGGCGGCCGATTAATACAGTATATACATGTGTGATTGCAACGGTGTGTGAAGGAGGTTGTATATATGAGACATACACTTGTGTTAGATTGTGAGAGGGCAGCGGAGGCGAGGGGAGAGGAGTGGTGTGTTGGGTACGATGGAAGGGTGAAAGATGGGTGGGGTGGGGGGGGTAGGGTCGTGAGTTATGTCACTCAACTTAGTGTTCAAAGTGGCTAGTTTATGAGACGAAATGGTGTCAGGACTCGGTGCACACACACACACACACACACACACACACACACACACACACACACACACACACACACACACACATTTCCACGTATAACTCGATTTTTAAAAAATACATATAGAAACACGCGATAATTCACACACACACACACACACACACACACACACACACACACACACACACACACACACACACACACACACACACACACACACACACTTCCACGTACAACTCGATTATTAAAAAAATACAAATAGAAACACGCGATAATTCACACACACACACACACACACACACACACACACACACACACACACACACACACACACACACACACACACACACACACACACACACACACACATCAATTTCTTGAAAAAAACACATGATGATTATTACTCACAGTAACACAGTAAATAACTGTACAAGTATCATACAATATAATACATCAAACAAACAAGTAGAAGGGTCCTGAGCACATGCGAAAACTTCAGGACCATGGTAAAGTTCATGAAGTTATGGGTGTGAAGGGATGATTGAAACCTTAATTTGGGGCACCTATCGAGTCATTATAATATTATATGAAAGTGGTGCATCTACTTTCAGGGGAAAAGAAATTGTTAACGACAGGAGGACAAGGTCGCTCTAAAATACTCATTCCTAAAAATGTGCTCAGTGCAGTGTATCCACAAATATATATATATATATATATATATATATATATATATATATATATATATATATTTATATATATATATATATATATATTAAAGGAAGAAATTGTAGCACCTGTCGAACAGGGTGGTGAGAGGAAAAGTTGGAGCTCCCGTTTTACCAGCCCTCAAGACCTCTTCCTGATCATCTCCTTTTGCTGAAAATTTTCAGCGTTTTAGGCTGGCATGCTCTCATAGTAGCTCTACCTCCAACTCTCTTCACCACATTGCATACACATTTGACATCACACCGTCTATTCCCATTTCCTCCTTGCAATGTGCGCTGCAGTATTATCAACAAATTCGCTGCTACCTTGAATTTGCCATCACCGTTAGGGTAGGGCTGGCGGCACAGGGTCATCAAGGTCGCAGTCTAACGACTGTGCCAACAGCACTTATTGCAAACACTGTCCATGCATGTCAGTAGAGAAATACAGGTTCGGCCTTGTACTTCACTAACACCCCTGGTCAGGTACCAATCTGAATTCTGTTCACCTTTACCTCCGATCTCTATCTCCTCTAGCCTTATTCCTCACAGGAATCCAAATCTTTCCCTCTGCTGACATATCCCCATTTCGTTTTCCTGGTTGCCATCTCCTTACAATCTTCCATAACAAGGGTGGCACCTGTTGTTATATCAAATCAGAATTTGCAGTTGACTTCAGCTAGCTTTGATTATTGATTATATAAACAGTATTACCTAAATATTACCAAATGCATCTGTGTAGTTTATTGCTCCCCCAGTGCTCCTTCAGAAACCAGTCTATTTGACTCCATATCCACACAATTGACCAACCTTAATTTCACCCTTGCCACTGAAATTACCATTTGGGTGATTAAAATGTCCATAATTTGCACTGTTATTGCATTCTGCCAGGACTGACGATAGTGGTCTAGAATGCGAGCTGTTTGCAGAATCGTTTAATCTCACGCAAATGGTAAAACAACCAACCAAAATACCAGTAATCCTGACCACAATGCTTCTTGGACTTATTCCACACAAATAACGCAGATCAGTACAGGATAGAAACACCTTTATCAGTTGGATCCTCCTACCACAATTTCATCAAAGCCTCATTAGTCTGTTGCCCCAAACCTCCCCATTATGAACCTGGCAGGGTGACCAGATGGCACGTTGGTAAGGCAGACTGGGATGAATTCAGAAATTATCTTGCTGATATTCCATGGCAATGCTTCTTCACCACTGACATCAGTTCTATCCTGTCCCACATTAATGACTTAATACATGCTAGTACGGAATTCTTCATACCAGTCAACAATTTACTAAAAGATCGGACTCTCCAAAATGGTTTGACACCAATTATGCCAGAGCAACAAACCAAAAGTCGTTAGCATATAACTTTCACTAAAAGTAGGAAACATTTGAATCTCTCAGTCAATTTAAAATAGCTAGACACCAAACAAAAGCAGTAATAAATCTCGCTAAATCAAGCATTCTTCACAACCCTGACATGTCATCACCCATTCCCCCACTAAAATCTTCAGATAGTAACACTATAAATGACCCACGTGGAAAAGTGAACATCCTTGCCAGTTCGTTTGTAGAAATTCTATCTTAGAGGAAGTCAGTCAAAACGTCCATGTATTAGAACTTGACTCCCACGAACTTCCTCCACTTAAGATACAGACTAGTTATGTAAAATTTATCCCAGATAAATTACCAACCAGTAATGCTCCAGGTTCAGATGGAATTCCTCCAATTGTTTTGAAGAGGTGATCACCAGATTTTGCTCTTGTTCTAGCTAAATTATTCAGGTTATGCATATGTATTTAATCTTTCTAAAATTCTTGGAAAGAAGCCAGTATCCATCCAATTCCAAAGAAGAAAAGTTCCTCTGACCCCTCTGATTACAGACCAATAGCTATCATATCTTCTCTTGGTAAAGTATTTGAGACTGCAGTTAATAAGCACATTGTTAAACATCTTGAATCTAACAGCTTAATGACAGACAGTATGGTTTTCGCCATGAAAGATCCACAGTTGGTATGCTCAGTCTCTGGACTCACACCATCCATCAGTCAACTGACCATCATGGAGGAACCCATGCAGTAGCCTCTGATATTTATAAAGCTTTTGACAAAGTGTGGCATCATTCCCTTCTGTCCAGACTCCCTTGCTGTGGCCTGTCATCTTTTGTTCCACTGATTTCCTCATCTTTCAGTGACATAAAGATAAAAGTAGATGATGTATATTCCAATTTCCACTTGAACAATACTGGCATGCCACAAGGATCAGTTCTGGTTCCAACCTATTTCCTTGTTCATATTAATGATCTCTTATATATGACCCATAATCCCAGCCATTCATATGAAGATGACTCAACACGTCATACATCATTCATACCTAAATACCTATTCACAAATCAGAATATTTCCAACTCAAAACTCAGTACAGCAGTCTCCATAAATCAAGACTTATCTAAGGCCACTGAACGGGGTCAAAATAGTATTGTATCATATACCACTAGGACAACCAAATATATACAGTAAACTAATAGACATATTGCCTGATTCCAATATCACATTCAGTGCTACTAATATTTCTGTCTCTAAAAGTAGTAGAATTCTCGCTGTTTCACTTAACCATGCACTCAGCTGGACCGCTTGTGTTAGATCACTTGCTAAAACCGCATCAAAGAAACTTAAATTATTGTAGAGAATCCGCATTCCACAACTATTTCACTGACTATCATTTGGCTATAATTTACAAGTCATGTGCACTCTCAGCTTGAATATTGCCCTCCCTTGTAGAGTGGATGTGGAGAGGTTGCACTAAAACAACTGGACAAAATTTAGAACAAAGCTGTAAGAATTATTAATAATCATGCTATTGCAAATGAATTACCTAGCCTACAAGTATGAGGAATGTTGCCTCCCTTGCATTATTTACAGATACTTTTGTGGCAAATGGTCAGACGAATTGTGCCACCTCTTCACGCATTTCCCCACGCTACACGAGCATCTGGTAGCGCTAATGACTGGGCTGTCCCAGTGCCATAATGCAAAACTTCTGCCAATCATTTTTTTTGTTTTAATCCCCCGAACTGCACCTATTTGGAACTTGCTTCCCAAGAATAGTGTCCCAAAAAACTTCAATCTTCAGCTGTTCAGGTTCCACTGTCACAGATTTTTATGAACAGAAGACGCTAATCTGGTGTATGTATTTTTTCCCCTATTGATTTATTTTTCCATCCTATTGTTACCTTCTCTCTCTCTCTCTCTCTCTCTCTCTCTCTCTCTCTCTCTCTCTCTCTCTCTCCATATCTATTAGATAAACAGATGGATAGATAGATAGATAGATAGAGCCATATTTGTAAATAAGGTGTCCTTGATGTTCAAGCACTAACTGCGGTAGGTGATTTGTGCGATAATTTCGCATAAGGAATGTTACAAGAACTTGAGTCTAAACCCCAACCGATGGGATGTTACAGTTACTGATGACCATAAAGGCGAAAAGAATCTCCCTCGTTATTCATCCCTAAGGACATCGAAGTGCAACTTCATAAATGTAATCTGGACCCATTTTATTGTACATTTTTTTGCACACACACACACACACACACACACACATACATACATATATATATATATATATATATATATATATATATATATATATATATATATATATATATATATATATATATATATATATATATATATATAACGCTCTCAGCCATTAGTACAAACATACCATACAGTCAGTTACGAAGGAATCCAGTAATTTGTGAACTAAGAAATATCAAAATGATCAGTAACAGTATCTGTTCTGTCGCATTGGTTGGTAAACCTGGCTCAAAAGTGCACTTCCTAATATTTCGTAATAGTGTGCAATACCGTGTTCTTGTGTAGTATATCGCTAAAATTTCAACACACACACACACACACACACACACACACACACACACACACACACACACACACACACACACACACACACACATGTACAACGAACACGCAATACAAACATACACGCAAATATATATATATATTTATATATATATATATATATATATATATATATATATATATATATATATATATATATATATATATATATATATATACAGAAAGAGAGAAAGAGATGGATGGATACAGATATAGATATAGATACATAGAGAGAGAGAGAGAGAGAGAGAGAGAGAAATGAATTGCCCGAGCTAGGCAACTAAAGCCATATAGCCCCGCTGGGGTTACAGGAGGGAGCTACCCCTCCCGGCAATGGTAAGAGACTCATCTTAAATGTCAGGACCAACTTGCCTAGCCTCGGGCTCTTACGCTCCTCACAGGGCAACATAGGATTTGATGATAGATAGATAGATAGAGATAGGTAGTTAGGTAGGTAAGGAGAGAGAGAGAGAGAGAGAGAGAGAGAGAGAGAGAGAGAGAGTAAACACACGCTTTCCGACTGCTGGGCATACTGTACACACGATACCCGAAGTATGAATTTTACACACACGCTCACACAGCTCCCCAGTACACATACCTAAACAGTAGCCACCACATATTCCCATTATTTTTTAAAGTGTACCCATATGTTGAATATAGGGTTCTATTTTGAACTAAAATATTATAATGATATGCGACTTGTCCATAAGGGTATAATCGTCACCTGTCAAATCTATTTACTCAGTATGTTCTCTAACAAGCTAAATAAAATTATGAGACAGGCTTTAGCCGGATCGAGGAGCAAAGAGATTCTCAAGGTGTCAAAAACAACACACACACACACACACACACACACACACACACACACACACACACACAGATACAAGCCTCAGCTTACTTTTCGTAAACAGGGCCGGATTAAAGGGAAAGCTGCTGGGGCTATAGTTCTGGGGCCCCTACACAATAGGGGTCCCCACAAGACTGTGCATAGATTGTAGATGTTGCATGCCCTTAAAAAGAAAGCCTCTTTAAATTCGTCATGAACTCACTGTATACCACTGATATATATATATATATATATATATATATATATATATATATATATATATATATATATATATATATATATATATATATATATACACTGGAAGGGGCATGCGCATACAACTACACACAGGCAGCTGAAGCCTATGTACAGTAGCAACAGCCATTTTGGTGATCCCATCGAGCCCAAGCACCCGCGTGTATACACAGAGCAGAGAACTTCTGTCAGAACTGAGGCATCTGGAGTTTCTCATTTACTGCCATAAATAAAGTCACTGATAATGAAAAACCTACTTACTATACCATTTCTGCCCTTTATGGTGTCATAATATGAATGACACCAATCTGATCACTATCAGTGTCCCGTTGGTAAACTCCAGATTAGCTGGATGCATCTCCATTGGCCTTTTTCATGCTGTCATGTATTGCAAGCAAGTAGGTGTAACTGATGTAGTTATATATCAGTGGATGGCAAGAGATCGCATATAGCGCAATACAATAGTCATATCATAATTCAACGTATATCGACAACATACTGTACACAATCACTCATGCCTGAATAGGATCAACTTGGGCAGTTGTTTCCTAAGTGATGGTCCGTTCGGTTTCTCCGTGAATCTCTTGGCCAGATGATGCATCCTAATTTTGATATAACATGATGCAATACATTTGATCACCCCAGATAGATGAGTATGAGCCCCTAGACAGTCCAGCATGTGCCCATGCAACTGCACAAACAGTTGTTGTCATCCAACATCGTCCAACACGACGGTAGCAAGCACTGACGCGATGTGCAGTGACTGTGGCAAGGCACCCTATGTGGGCAGAAAGTACCCTTAATTTCCATGAAACCATTCAGTGCTTACTAAGTCATCAGGGCACAATTTGATGGGAATCCCCCACACTGGGCACTTGCACCAAAAATTTAGTCAGTAATTATGTAGCGCACCATGGACGCTGGCGGTACTTACAGTTTTACACTAATTTTCGACTAATATATATATGCAAAACTTGAATGTTGTCAAATAGTGCCTATCCAAACTCTGCCTGTTTAATCATCAAACAACAGAGTATACAGTAAGTGAGAATAAACAAGCACCATAATTGTTTATAGTGTGCAGCAATTTTAATGACATTAAATTTTTGGTGGAAGTGGTCAGTGATTATCAAAACAGTCAGAAGAGCCATACTTTGTTGCTGTTTGCCCTACTGTTAGAAAATGCAACCACCAAATACACTAACAAAGAGAACAGGGATGCATAGATAAAGAATCCAGTGCCATTTATGCCATATCACAGTAATTTTCTAGCACGTTCTAGTGTTGTCAACAAAATTTGCTCTCTATGAATACATACATAGCGTGAACCTGGGATAAGGCTCAGTTGAACATTGTACTCAGATATCTCATTAATTCAGTTTTTCCAAAAGACCTCAACCAGGACACTACATGTCTTACGCATTCCTTGGTGCCTTAAGATATAAAATATGGAAGAATATAGTGAGATAGGTAGGTAGTTGATATAAATCAGCTCTAGGCATACTCACCGATGAAACATCTGTCCAAAGTCCTTAACCCGTCACGTCCCAAGCTATTTCACACCTCTGACACCCCCCAATCCCGAGCTATTTTGGAAAAAAAAAATTTTGGCTAAAACCTCCGCTTTTGGTGAGAAACATCAAAAATTCATAGAGAAATCGCTCACCTGAGGTTTAAAATACTCGATACAGGTAGCAGTACCTCCTTACCTTACTGGCTTTTCTATCAGGCTGGCTCCAAAGAAAACGAGTTCTATGGGAGGGTAACTATTCCACACCACTCATAAACGGTATTTATTTATTTATTTGGTACGAATTTAAATGTAGTATGAGAGTATATTGGTTTTCAAACAGTAATATAGGCATTATAAGCATTGTTTCACTCACTAACTCATCAACATACCTGACCTTTTTTGGCGACATTACCTGATCATCATTTCTGACTGTTTCTTCCTCTAATGCTATGTAAACTTTGTCCTCCACATTGTCATCGATTGAGGAATCACTCTGGCCCTGAATGTCTTTATTGGTGAGGTCACTGGTAACAGGTGAATTGCCGAGACAATGGCTTGTGGGGGGGGAGGAAGGTTATGTGGCGTAAGGCATTGTCCCTGCCTGGCATCTTGCAGAGGAATAGAGGAAGGTGTCCCATGCAAACGTACGAAAAATCACACGCAATAATCGAAAATTGTGCAAATTATGAACCTTGTAATTGCACGAAGTACCAGTACGTCGATGGGACTAGCTGTGACAAAATGTTGCAACGTACCCATACATCGATGGGATGCCTCGGGTTAAACCACTTGCTGGTGCAGTTGATCGCTGCACATGATGGCATGGTGTTGAATATTAACTGCATCAATTGATTTATCTCCAAACTAGCATGTGTAGGCTCAGCTTGAAGCAAGAAACACAAAAAACGTACACTGTTGAATGTGTAAACACGTGCATCGACGATCGTCTTGGAACCACCAAGATGGCGGCTGTTGGCCTCAACTGCAGAGGGCGATGCCGTATCCACATGTGTATACTGATGCTGTTTACACATTTACACAGACATAAACTTGAATTAGACATACTCTGAACAGACAAATTTCAAATGCTAAAATTGCAGTATATAATTATATATGAAAATGTTAATTAGACTCGAGTATATTAATATTTCTTGATACCTGCTCATCTTTATATTGCACAAACATTTTCTTTGATTGGGAAACTCAGTATTTTATTAGAGAAAACCAGTTGTAAACACCAATGAAGAGCATAGAGCGAGAGAAGAGGAGGTGCAGGTAGGAGGCGTGTTGTTGTGTTGAGAGCTATATGGAGAAATAAAAGGATGACTGGATGACGGGGAAAGCAATGAATGCAATGTATGACAGTACGAAGCAGTTGTGGTGCCGACAATTCTTTACTGGAGTGAAACCTGGGTATTAAATACGAAAAATACTAGGCGTGTGGAAGAAGGCAATACTGAGGTGGTAGCGCCATGTTTCGAGAACAGAGGAATGTAGAAATGCCTGAAGGATACATGAGTCTAGTGAACTTAGGTAAGAGTGAGACCATTTGGAAGACCGAGAAAGAGGTGGTTGCCTGGTTAGATGGGCTATATGAGACGATCAGAAGTAAAGGTCCTGATTAGAGTGAAGCATGTGAACTTGTGCATGAAAATGGTTAAGTAGTGGGAGTTCTTAGGGTTTTAAAATAAGCAAGGATGGTGTGATATATATATATATATATATATATATATATATATATATATATATATATATATATATATATATATATATACTTCGTATTACTTCCAGGAAAAAATGGGATACCGACACAAAACTCCACGTGTACATGGAAGTGTTGTAAAGAAACGGGAATTAGCTGAAGAATGTGATAAAAAATGCCTTGAAATCATACCAAAGGTACCAAATATAAGTGAGTACCACCAGAGGACAGCATCACCATCAGAAGATGCGACAACAAGTCAGTCAGTAACAGCATCACCCAGTCTAACATCACAACAGATGGAGTCTTCTGACAAATCTGAGGCTGTTAACACTTTCCAGGATGAAAGTGAGCAAATAAGGGAATTAGGGAAGTATAGGAAGGCCATGTAAAGGAAAAATCTGAGTTTAAAGATCAAGGTTTGAAAATGATTTCGGTTTGAAATCATCTACAGAATTGTTGTTGTTGATTCTCTCCTCATTTGAGGAGACCGGGCCTTGCTGTAGCCCGGTTGGTGGTGGTTGTCTTGAGTAAGGTAAGGGGGAAGACAGGGCCTGGGGAATGCCCAGCACACACGCCCTGTCTCCTGGCTGAGTTGCGGTGTGTGTGAACCAGCGCTTGCAACTGCGTGAGTACAGCAGTTTACCAACTGAGCCATTTAGGCACCCAATCTACAGAGGAAATGATAGCCTTTTGGGCAAAGAAAGGATCTGTAGAACTGCAACACTCTGACAAGCAGTGGCATGAGAGAGCTTCGAAACACCAGGAGCAACCGAAGGGGAAGGGTGGAATGCAATATATACGAAAATGTTCACGAAATTTGTTTCGGAGTCAATCTTTGAATAACGAAATAATTCATCATTCCTGGCTCTGTTTCTCTCCAATAATTAGCAGAGCCTACTGCTACCCTTGCAAACTTCTGGCCACCGGCACTGAAGAGGGCAAATTATCCACTGATGAATTTTGTGACTGGAAACATGCCAGTGAACGGAGCACTGGTTATGAGAAATCAAGGTCTCATTTGAAATCGGTCATCACTTTGGCAATGCGTGGAAAGAAACTTGGCAGAATTGGCCAGGATTTAGCAAAACAAGAAGCAGAACTGCATGATGATTGGTATAAGCTTCTCGTACGCATAGTGAGTACAATAAAGGTTATTGCTGACAGTGGATTGACTTTCAGAGGCACAGAGGAACTGACTGGCTCACAAACAAATGGAAACTATTTTGGAATTTTGGAACTCCTTACAGAGTATGACCCATTTCATGCAACTCGCATCAAACTGCATGCACATAAAGGACGAAGCCACACAAATTATCTCATACACAATTTGTGATGAGGTAATTAGAATAATGGGCAAACGCATTTTGAACGAAACAGTAGCAAGAGTAAAAGAATCAAAGTATTATTCAGAGTCACTTAATTCAACCCCTGATGAGGCACACATTGATCAGCTCATTTTGGTTATACGCTACATGGAGGACACATCTCCTGTTTCTAACAATCATGGATAATCGTGGTCACACGGATGCTGCTATGGCCAATGTACTGCTTGAGTTTTTAGCGAGTCATAACACTGATATCAAAGACTGCAGACGGCAATCATACGATAATGCTGCAAATATGGATGGGAAGTACAGAGGAATGCAAGCTCTCACCAGAGGGAAAAAAATGTCAAAGTTTGTGCCATGCTGTGGGTATTCTCTAAATTTAGTTGGAAAAACGCAGCCAGTCAGCAGCTATTCACTACTTTGATTTCGTTCAAAAACTGTATGTGTTTTCCACGGCATCTGCAGCACGCAATGCAGCTCTCAAAGAAAATTGACACACTCAGATAAACAACTGTACAGTACATGCCCAAACGGTTGAATGAAATTCATTGGTCTTGCAGAGCTGATGCAACAAAAGCCATCGTGCATGGCTACACAGATATAAGATAAGCATTATATGACATCTCGAGTGATTAGGAACAAAAGGCTGTGGTTCGAAATGAAGCTCGTAGCCTCTACAAGAAGATAGATAAATATGAAACAGCAGTTTATGCTTCATTCTGGAATGGAATTTTGGAAAGATTCAATGTAACAAACCACATACTACAAGATCCGAAAATTGTTCTCAGTTCTTCAGTAACGGCACTTAAGTCTCTAAAAATATTTGTTGAAACTGAGAGAAAACTTTGATATGAAGATGCTGGAATCAGACTGTCTGGGACAAAAGAGTATACCGAAGTCCGCCATTGTGTGAGAAATGTGCGTCTAAACCCAATAGATTATGGTAAAACAGAGGATACCCAGATGACTCGCAGGGAGAAGTTTCGTACAGAGAGCTTCATTCCAGTTAACAATGCTGGGAATGCTACTAATAAAAAGTAGCGGAGCTCCCATTCCCGTTACTAGCTCGAAAAAGTAGTGGTGTTACTGGTTTCGCTACTTGATACAAAATGTAGCGGCGCTCCCACTACTTTGGAAAAGAAAAAGGTAGCCGAAGGAAAGGTTAACAAAAATCTGTGATATAGCAATACATTATATACTGTTTTCGATAATATTAGTCAGTCTAAGTGGTTCTGTTGTGTACCAGTAATGTCTCTATATACTTATATTGAAAAAAAAAAAAAAAAAAAACATATACATGTCGGTGTCACTTTAACGAAGCTTAGAGTCGAAGGTACAGGAAAAAGCTATTTACTGTATAATGTAACAAATGTTCTTTTACACTGTTACCTAGTATACCTACTGAAAGTAACATACGTAAATAAAAGGCAAAAAAATGTGGCCTACCATTGATACATATTATATACCGAAGATTTATTATATTTTCAATGATACCTATTTAGCATATGTACTAAAACGAAAGTAATAATAAACTGAGGCTTTCTTTTAAAGGCTATTTATACAATAGCAATATTTTTTCCATTACTTTGAACTGAAAGTAACATACTGTTAAGAAATAATAACGTAATGAGCAAGAATTAGTCTGAAAGAGAGAGTGGGGGAGAGAGCGGGAGTTAGAGACGTGGATAGTTAGAGGTGTGTGTGTGTGTGTGTGTGTGTGTGTGTGTGTGTGTGTGTTCCCTACATCTGGCTGAAATTCTTATTTATCTTTACTTAATTTAAATGATCGATAATTAACTAGCAAATTCTTGTCTAATTATTGCACATTACTAATAAATAACAATTAATAAACTACTGATGTAATGTAGAACAAACATCATTAATTGACAGAATTGACAGTAGTATTATTATTCATCATTATTAATACAACCAACCCGTCGGCATATCTGTATGTGCTTACCGACTCCGGACCTGTATTCATCGCGTGAGTAGCGAGGAGTGCGGTAATGCGTGAGTACAGCCAAAACGTAGCCGCACTCTCAGTTCCGCTACTGGCTAAAAAATAGTAATGGCGTTACCACCATCGCTATTAAAATAGTAGCAGCGCTATTCCCAGCTTTGCCAGTTAATGAATAGTTTGTTCAGTCTCAAAGTGACAGAATAGCTGCTTACAATACTGTACGTGAGCGTTTTGGATTCCTCAGTCACCAGGAAAAAATTAATGCTACTGAGCTCATGTTCAGCTGCAGCCAATCGTGTAAGCA
Source organism: Coenobita brevimanus (assembly GCF_032717465.1). NCBI lineage: Eukaryota > Metazoa > Arthropoda > Malacostraca > Decapoda > Coenobitidae > Coenobita > Coenobita brevimanus. Next base: position 11,588,984 of record NC_137053.1, on the reverse strand, counting down.
TATACAATACTGACTTAGAGTCTACGGTAGTCTTGGAGATGAGTTAGTCCATTTTGCTGCATTTGTGAAACTTCACTTAAGAGACTACGATGGTAGGCTACTATGCCAAAGAACTCTTCTACATAATTCTACTTGAAAATGGTTTTAAGACAACTTTTCTTAATGTTGAAATCGTGATAAGGATTTTATTTAGTGCTATTGGTGTCCAATTGCAGTGGTGAATGGTCATTTAAAAAAATGAAAATAAAGAACAAGCTAAGAACTTCAATGAGTGTAAGTTCCCACTCGTGGCTGGGAATAAAGAGTACTGAGATTCTTCGTGAACCGGATTTCTAAACAATAACTGAAACATTTGCCCATTAGAAATACATAGCCTGCTTTGTTCATGTGAATCTCTAGGGTCAGGCATTTTTTTTTATATTTAAAAGACTAGAAGCCAAAAGGTGCTTAGAATATGTCATACTTTAAAACATTTTATTGTGCAGACTGCCATATTAATTCAAATTGTTTCATTTTTTTTTTTTTTTATGTTGCTTGTTATTGACGAAGAGTGGCAGAAAGAATAAATTAAAATGCTATAATATCGTGAATATTTCTTCATTATAATTCCTTTATATTCTCTTTATACTTCATGTTAATCATAATTCATTATGACTACTCGTAGCAAGATATATTAGACTGAAAATTTTAATGAGTCAAAGTCACATCTCATGGCTGACAACAATGAGTATTAAAAGAGATATTATTTTTAGGGAGCCTCCACAAGATGCTGAGCCCCAGGGCCCCCAGAGCTGTAAATCCGGCTCTGATTGTGAACCAAAAGGCAGCACGATACTAATACACTGATTACTAGGTGCCGGTCCACGTCATATGACGTGTTGGTAGAGGCCTACGGTCCACGTCATATGACGTTTTAATTTTTTGTGGGAATGTTTGAACTTAGTAGCACGTCATATGGACTCAGAGTATTGTCCCGGCATGGCTTGTGCGCCGGGTAATGCTGGCTGGCCGGGGGAGGGGGTAGGGGTGTGGGTGGGTGGGGGAGGACAGCCCAACAATGAGGAGTGGTGTAATGGAGAGTGGTGGGAGGCTGGCGTTGGAAGAGTGTGGCCTTGGAACCAGCTGATACTGGTTCAGGTTTGGGGTAGGGGTCGGGAGGGGTGGGGTAGGGTGGGGTGGTGGGGAGGGCTACTAGGGGGCCCTGAGGGGTGTGTGGGAGAGTGTATGGCGAGTATCATACTGTCTGGAGTTACTAAAAACTGTGAAATAATGTGTAAATACCGTGTAAATAATAGTGAATAAATAAATAGTCATAAATTTGTTAGAAAATAAGTATTATGGAAAACATAAAATAAGTCAATCTTTATTAGCTACTTTCTTGTGTTTTTTTTGCTATTGTAGTTGTAATATTGTGTTCATACAGCATTGTGAGTTAGTGAGAGAAACAAATACACACTCAACACTTATTCTGACGTGAAGTAATCATCCCTCTTCTCTCCACTAATACCGCCAACACACCACTGCGACCTTGAACATGCTCAGCCCAGCTGCCACACACCGGCTCCCTCACACCACACCATCACTTCCAAATCGCCAACAGAGAATAAGTACATGCTTTTTGTGTTTTTTGTCATATGTGATTGATTTTTAATGAAAGAAATATATTTGAGGGAAAATCGATTATCATGAAAATAACCCGGTTCTGGGACATGGATAGGTAAACCCATGCCTGGGACCTAGGAGTTAAAGCTTCCCACTTCCCTGTGGGAATTTTTATTGTTTTCGTCAGTATTAATATTTTTTTAAATTAAGCTTCGCCATATAAATAGCAAAGCCTCTTGTTTTTGTAAGCATTATTGTTAAGTTTCGCCATATAAATGAAGATGTTTAATTTTTTTGTCATTATTATTGTTATTATTATTATTATTAATTTTTTCTTTACATTTTTTCTTCGATCTTAATGATAGTATAAGAGAAGGTACCCTAGGGTATACCAAATCTTTCTGCTTAATCTAAATGAGCTTGCCCTATTTTTGAAGGTCATATACTCATTTTTTTTAATAACTGTACATATATTAGAAATTGAAATATCTCAGAATGTAATTCAGATACAGCTATTTGGTTAAAAATCCTGTAATAAAAATGGTTCGTGAATAATTTTTGTCTTAATTATTGCCAATTAGCCTAGTGGAATGTACCGAATTCAAGTCTGCTAAGTTTTTTATTTGCAACAGGTTTTAGAGAAAACCACAAAACCATTAAAGCTACTGTGTAACATTCCAGATAAATAGCTGTGGTCCATTTTATGATCTGAAAACTATATGACTACAGTTATGCATACAGTTAGCCAGTTACTGAGACAACAGTAATATTCACACATGTGTTCTTCAGCACGTTTGTCTTCAGATCCCTTGTTGATGTTACGCAAGGAGTTAACATAGGGTCTTCAGATCTTGTATATAATCCACATACTTTACATACCATATGACGAAACTTTCTTCTTGTGGCAACTCTGTTAGAACAGGTAGCTAGTTGTTATTTTTCTTTGCACTTTCTTCAATCTTGATGATATATATGAAGGTACTCTAGGGTAACCCAAGGCCATCTGCCAAATATAAATGACCTTGACCTATCTTTGAAGGTCATATACTCATTTTCAATCTAAAAATTGCATATTTGAAATTGAAATATCTCAGAAACTGAGATACAGCCATTTGGTTGAAAATCCTTCAAATAAATGTTTGCTGAATAATTTTGCCCAAATATTTTGCCATTTAGACTAGTGGAAAGTACAGTATTCAGATCTGCTAAGTTTTTACTTTGCAACACGTTAGAGAAAAAAAAAACACAAAAGCTTTAAAGATATAACTTTCAGGATATATAGCTGTGGTGCCTCTTAAATCTGAGAGCTATATGGTTACAGTTAAGGATGCTGTTAGCCAGTTTCTGGGACAAAAGTAAAATGTACACATGCGTTATTCACCACCTTTGTCTTCAGAGCTTGTTGATGTTACACAAGAAGTTACCCTCTGGTCTACAGATCTTGTTTATTTTCTGCACAAGAAAGTACCTCATGGTTGGCGGGCCCTTATTTGGCCCAGTCCTCCCAAGGGAGGTAGATCTAAACAACTACTATATGGTCCTCAGATCTTGTTGATATTTTGCATACCCTGTAATTCATAAGGCGAAGCTTTTAGGTTATGAATGCAATTTTATAGCACACTGCTGATTGAGCTTTACCTTATGAATGGTGGAACTTAATGATTTTGTCAATATTGTTGGGTCTGGTTAGTACTTGGATGGGTGACCGCCTGGGAACACCAGATGCTGTTGGCATCCCTACGTGTCATGTGGGGTTGGTGGAGGATTGGTGCCCCTCCCTATAAAACAATTAACTCTAAGCCCTTGGCCACCCTGTCTGGGATACATGGCGTCTGGCAATGAATGAATGAAAAAATTCTTCTTTGCGCTACTTTTCTCCCTTCAATCTTGTTGATACATATAAAAGTATTTTACAGTAATCCATGTCCTTGTTTCAAATATAAATGATCTTGACCTATTTTTGATCTCCATATAATCATTTTTATTCTAAGAATTGAATATTTTAAATCGATATATCTCAGCAACTAATTGACATACAACAGTTTGGTTGAAAATCTTATTGTATAAATGTTTGCTGAATAATACTGGCTTAATACTTTGCCATTTAGCCAAGTGGAAAGTAAAAAATTCAAATCTGCTGTTTTCTCTTTCCAAAACGTTGTAGGGAAAACCTCAAAAGCTTTACTGCTTTAACTTTCAGATATATAGCTATGGTCAGTCTTATGATCCAAAACGAATATGGTTACAGTTAAATATACAGTTAGCCAGTTATTGTGGCAAACATAAGATTTATGCATGCATTCTTTGACACCTTTCTGCTCAGATCTTGTTGGTTACACAAGAAGTTACCTTAGTGTGCGGCCACACTTGCCCTCGAACATTGTCGGAAGCATTGCTCATGACATGTTACATTCATGCCTCGAACTTGTTAGTAACATGTCACAGACATGTTATGGGCAGTGTCACGAACATGGTTTTCGAGAAAGTCACTGACATGTCCGAAATAAAGGTGAAGTAGTCATGTGGTCCAGATTTGTAAGAGACAGTACCCAGCAATATGGCGATGAGGAAGGATGCCTTACTTGCCGCAGTCGCAACAGTGTTATTATGAGCAGAGCAGGGACAAAAAAATACAGACTCATTGGCGATTTTGGATGGGTCCATCATATAAGGCAAACCCCTATGCTGATGGACATCATTTTGTAAATGACCTTGTTAGAGATGACATTGAACTGCTACCAGTGCAAGTGGGGGATAGTTCATAATTTCGTAATCTCTTCTGGATGTCAAAGACAAATGTTGAAATGGTATCACGATTGCAGGTAAAGGTCTACTGCTGCATTAGATTCATGTCCGCAGCTCAAAACCTCATCCACGCCGGTGCTACCAACATGATTCCAGCAGAGTTGTCAACATGTTTGAGACCCTAGTATTTAAAACATGTCCAAAACATTGTTCTGGTCAAAGGTTGAAACATGTTGGCAATACATGTCACGAGCAAGTGTGGCTGCACACTTAGGGTCATCAGAACTTGTTTACATTTCACATACCTTACAAACTTTAACTAATTACGACAAAGCTTATTTTTAGTGGCAGGACAGTGGGGATAGGAAATTAGTGTAATTATTTCTTTTTGCACATTTTTTACTCTTCAGACTTAATGATATTATATGTGACGCTACCCTGCGGTGTCAGAAATTCTTGTGCCAAATACAAATGACCTTGGCATATTTGTGAAGGTAATATACTCATTTTTATTCTAAAAATTTCTATCTATCTATCTATCATTTTCTAGGTGCCTTAATCCCGTAAGGGATGGCTTCAAACAAACCGCCTCCGTCACCCGGTTTCCTGCCACTTCAATGCCCTGCTCCCAGCTCACACTCCCTCTTTCATGTACACCTCTCCACTCCATCCCTCCACCTCATCCTTGGGCTCCCCCTCCCTCCCCCCCCACCACCTTACTCACATACAGTCTCCTCGTTAGGCTCTCGTCCTCCATCCTCTCCACTTGCTTTCCATCACGTCCACATCCATACCACAAAGCTCCTGCACTTCCTCATTTGTCAGTCTGTCTCTCCATGTAGCTCCACGTGCTTCTCTCAGATAACTCATTTCCACTTCTCTCAATCTTTACTTGTGTCTTTCCAACAAGGTTCAAGCTTCACTTCCATACGTTGCAGTTGGTATCATAACACTGTCATGCTGTGACTTTTTTACTTCTATGCTCATTTCCCTGTTTCTTATCACTGCTTTCAACGAGCCAGCAACCTTTCTTCCTTGTTGTACCCTTTCAAGCACTTCACCCTCCAAATTTCCAATCTTACACATCACACTGTCCAAGTACTTAAATGCAATTTCATTTTCTATTTCCACATCATTCAACCTCACTGTACATCCAGTGACTTCATTTCTTTCAAAGGCCATAACATTCCTTTTTCCTACAATCACCTTTAGATTCCGATTCTTACACACTCTTCCAGATTCATTCACCAAGCATTGCAGTTCCCCTTCATCTTCACTTAACAGTACAGTATCATATGCAAACAACAGTACAGGGAGTTTCCAAACATTGTCCTCTCTCATTAAAGCTGCTCCAACATTCACTGTTGTAACTTGTATCTCTAGTATAACCCCATCCATATACAGACTGAACAACCACGGAGACATGACACATCACTTTTTGCAGTCAAACATTCAAATAAAAATATTCAGTCTATTCACTCTTCACACGTACTGCAGCCTTAGCACCCTCAAACATACTTCTCACTGGATTCAACAACTTCCCATTTGCTCCATATGGTCTTAATATTATCCACATTCCTTGTCCATCCATCCTGTCATATGCTTTCTCCAAATCCATGAATGCTGCATACAACTTTTTACCCTTCTCTAAAAGCTTTTCCACTAAAGATTTAAGACTGAATAACAGATCTACGCAACCTCTTCTCTTTCCAAGATCTCCTTGTTCTTCACCAACTATTTCCTCTGACAAGTCCCTAACACACATCAATAAGTATCCTGCCATAAACTTTTCCTATTGCACTAAGAAAACAAATACCCCCATGATTACCACACACTTCTTTTCCCCCTTCTTCTTTGTACAGGGGAATAATTATACCTGAGTTCCAATCTTCCGAGATTCTACCTTCCTCCCAGGCCAATCTGCAAATTTTCCATATCCATTCTACTACTATCTATCCCCATTCTTCAGCATTTAACCACACACTCCACCAATTCCTGAAGCTTTCCCCAGTTCAACTTTCTTCATTGCTTCCATTACTTCCATCCTACTGATTTCTTCCTCCGTTCTCACCTCCCACCTTTCCCAGCCATTCCCCAGCCACCAATCCTCGCATAAATTTCATGTATGAAATTGAATGATCTCATAAACTAATTGAGATACAGCTATTTGGCGGAAAATCACATAATAAACATGTTTGCTGAATAGTTTTGGCTTAATATTCTGTTATTTAGCCTAGTGGAAAGTGCTGAATTCAAATCTGCTCAGTGCTCTCTTTTGCAAAATGTTTCAGAGAAAACCTCAAAGGCTTTAAAGCGGTGACTTTCCAGGTTGTCCCTCAAATAATTCCTTAGGAATATGGTGATAGTTAAGCAAACATTTAGCCAGTTATTTACACATACGTAAAGTTTACTCATGTGTTCTGCGACACCTTTGCCTTCAGATCCTTTATTGATTAAACACAATATTTTAGGATCTTCAGAACTTTTCCTTTTTTTTTAAATAACAGAACAGAGGGAGGAAAAAAACAAATTCATCTGTCAGTCTGCCTCTCCATGTGACTCCACATGCTCCTCTCAAAAAACTTATTTCCGCTGCTCTCACTCTTGAATATTCTATAGGAAAAGAGATAGCAAGAGGAAAAAAGTACCACTGAGACAGAACTGTATGTTCGGAAGAATGGAATGGAATGAAATAATGTATTGCACTGAACCAAAATAAGGTGGTATTTTCTTTTTTCACTTCCGCTCTTGATGAGATACTGTAATAAAGGGTCAGTCAGTATAGAGAACCAGATAAACTGTCAGTGACTGTAGGAAATGCTGAGTATATTACGTACCTTACACCACTGTTTTGCAAGAGAAACATAGCCTAATCTGGGGGAGAAAATTAAAAAGCATTTTCCAACAGATCATTTCATGACCTATCGTGTTTAGTCCAAGTCTAACTGTATGGGGCACTTGTGACAGACCCATATATTCTGCATCATGAAGAATCATTAAATGAAAGAAACATTATAACATCAACCTCTCCTCACTGACATGTGCACAGTTATGCCACGAGAATTGCAGTGGGTTATAGTCACGTGTAAGCATAGTAGGATGGTGAACCCTGCTCCATCCGGTGTTCAGCCAAGGTGTGCGAGGTATGGCTCACTCATATAAAATTACTACGACAAGTCCAGCCTGTCTATGTCCCGTAGGTCCTGATCATGTTCTTGTCGCATCTATCCATGACGCCCAAGTAACTATCATTTTAACCCCGTGAATCCAGTGATGTATTACCTTCGCTGACTCTTGGTAACTCCTGAATATTTTATTATGTATGGGAGAGAGTTATTGAACTTGAAGGTTACCATTAACCACCATTAAACTCCGGCCACATCAGTAAACTGAGCCGTCCTTAAAACACGTAGGATACCACCAAGTGAGTTTCTAGTACAGCGTTATATATAGACCATTCTGAAATTTCTGGTTCCTCAGTGTGTAGCGATTATCTTCTTTTGCTTGTTTACGTCTCAGATGTGGCCTCGCGTAATCTCTCTCTCTCTCTCTCTCTCTCTCTCTCTCTCTCTCTCTCTCTCTCTCAAATCGTCACCCGTCGTTTCTTTTCCACCTCCAGAGTTTCATTTCTTCTTCGTCGTCCTTTTCTCTCTTTTCTTAATGTCTCTTCATTATCTATCGCAATCCTTCTCGTTGCCGTCCTTATTTTTCTTGTTGACCCTCTTTCAACCAGTCACCCTTTTACCCTTGAACGTTACATACCTAAATACATTATTATCTGTTACCTATGGCTTCAATATAATGTTGAACCTCACACCTCCACTCAAAGCGCTTATTTCGTCGAGTGCACAAGAGTGCCGCATTCGAGAGTTCACTTTAAACTTAGCAAAGGTTCCCTGAAAGTTCTCGGCTGAAACATTTGGTTCTCTGCAGTCTATTGGTCAAACGTCTGAGTGAGACTGAAACAACAACAACAACAACAACAACAACAACAACCAATTCATTCACTTATCTATTCAAATACGGATCAACTTTCTCTGTAAATCTATCAACCTGCTCATGTTCCATCTTTTTATTATGAAATCGTCTATTATCCCAAAGGTAAGAAAACAACAGATGACCATAACTCTTAGAAACATTTCTAGGATCCACTAAGATTGACAAAACTAGAATCTTACGAAGTAAGGCGTTCGAAGGAGTATATCTCTATCTTTATGTTTGTCGGGTTACCTGTGATCTGCCCGACTCATCTAATCAGCTACTTACTCTTTACCTACCCTCTTAGCAAACTCGTGAACTTATCCTACTGCCTTTTCTCTCCATTTCTCCTGCTTCATCTCCTCTCCATTCTTTCCTCTTTTCATTTTTTTTCCCTTTCCTTTTCGGTACTTCATCTGTTCTCTCCTTTTGCCTCTTTTCTGACCTTTGCTCACGGTTCCTTCAGCCTCTATTGGGCCTTCATTCGATCGCTCCTCAACCTTTCCATCTCTTACCCATTCTTCCCTTTCTCTTGTCTTTTTCGTCGATTCTCATAATATTTTTTCATTCTTTTGTAACCACTTTTTTCTCCTCCCATCCCTTGTTCTCTTTCTCTCTTTCTTGATCCCCCCCCTCTCTGTTTTGTTTTATTTTCCCCTTATTTCTCTTTACCTTTCTGAATCTTATCCATCGTCTTTTTTTGCGGAACAATCGAATCTCGTGCTCCTTTTCCTTGTCTTGCTTCCCCCTTCTCTCTCACTTTCTGTTTAAATCTTCCTCACCAGATTCCCTCCCTCTATTGCTCCTTCCAGCCTTTCTTTTTTTCCTTCCTTCCTTATATTCCCAGCCCTTCATTTCGTTTCCTTCACTACTCGTTCCCTTACCGTTCCATTCTCTATAGCTTCCTCTGTTCATTTCTTTTACGATCAGTTATATCTTTTACGTCTCTTCTTCTCACCTTTCATTTTTTCTGGCTCATTTAATTTTCCAAATTTTTCCGCCTTTCATCCCTCTCTTTCCTTCTTCCTTCATCCTCCCTGGCTTTTTCCTTTCCCTTCCCTCTCCTCTCCTTTCGAGGTATGTTCCTTTTACCTGGACCAGTCTGTCTTCCTCTTCCTCCTTCCCTCGCCTTTACTGCTTCCTTTCCCTTCTGCATTTATCCTTCACCCGTGCTACTCTCCTACACCTTTTCCCTCTTTTCAATTCTGTCCTTCTTCAACCCATCTTCCCTTTCACTTTGAACATTCCCTCTTTTCCTCCCTTCGCTCTGCCCTTCCTCTTTTAACCCTTCCTTTTCACTCACTCTTCCACTCCCTCTCCACTCCCCTGCCATTCCCTCTGCCAGCCCTTTACCCTAACTTCTATTTCACAGTTTGTTCTCTCACTACACTCCCTCCTCCCTGTTACATCCTCCCTTTGTCTCTCCCCCTCTTCTACTCTCTTTTGTTCCCCTCTGATTCTGCTTCGTGTCTATGATTCTCTTCCTCGCAGTCCCTTCCCTTTTCCCTCCTCCTCCTCATCTTTACTTGTCTGATTCCTTCTTTCTGTTCTTCTCTTTCCTTTTACTTCTCTCCTTCCCTGTGGTCCTCTCTTATATTTTGCTCTTTTACTTTTGTTTGCTCCTACATTGCCTTTTGCTTCCCTTCCTTCTCTTGCTCTTTTCCTTCCCTCTACTCTTCTACTTCCTTTTGCTTTTCTTGTTTTCCTTCTTTCTCTCCCCCGCTCTCCCCCCCCCCATCTCTCCCCATCTCTTTTCCTGCCACTTCTCCCTTCTCTCTTCTTCCCCTCTTCCCATGCCTTTAATTCCTCTCCTTTCTCCTCCTCCTCCTATTCTTTTTTTCACGCTTTTCTCTTTTTCCCTCTTTTCTCTCTCCTTCTTTCTTCTCTTCTTCCAGGCACCTTTTCGAGCTTTATCTTCATTTCTCTTCCTTTTTTACGACCTCCACCCTGCTTCAAGTCCTCCCCTCTTCACTTTTACCTGCGGCAAAATAGAGTTCATATTTAACATACTTGGGGATTCAATCTCTCAAGATTTTCCTTTGAAAGATTATATAACCACTCTTGTAAAATCTGCTAACAAGAGATTAGGTGTGCTAAGCCGACTCCGTGCCTTCTTTACCTCTGCAAAGATGTTGACTTTATAGACGAGTTTTATTCGTCCCTGTGCAGAGTACAACTCTCATGTGTGGGGAGGCTCCCCACATACAGCTCTTCTTAACAAGGTGGAGCCAAAAGCGTTTCGTCTCATTAACTCTTCTCCTCTTACTGGCTCTCTTCAACCTTTGTCTCACCGCCGCACAGTTGCATCTTTATCTCTTTTCTCTCACTGCTTCAATGGTCACTACTTCTCTGACCTGTCTGCTTGCATTCCTCCACCACTACGGCAGGCGCGTGGCACCCGTCTAGCAACAATCTCTCATCCCTTTTCTGACCAGCTCTCAAATGCAAGAGTTAACCGTTACTCCCAGTCCTTCATGTATACAACAAATCAACTGGGAGACTATCTCTCTGTTTGTTTTTCCTGCTTCCTGTAATTTCTAGTCTTTCAGACGCAGTGTGTCCAGGCATCTCGAAATGCATGGATCATGAATCTGCCTCTCTGCTAAATCTCTCTCTCTCTCTCTCTCTCTCTCTCTCTCTCTCTCTCTCTCTCTCTCTCTCTCTCTCTCTCTCTCTATATATATATATATATATATATATATATATATATATATATATATATATATATATAATTTATTTTTGAGGAAATAATCTGCGGGCTTTTGGTTCCTTCTTCCTCCCCAAAAAATAGAAAAAGGCCAGCTGTCGCGTCAGCTGAAGCAACAGCTAACGATTGGGCGATTTTCAATGATTTTTTCCACCTTAAGGACAGCTAGTATACCTGCTCTCTGTATTAAGTCCATGACTAAGTACTATTACCAACAGTGTCAATTATATATATATATATATATATATATATATATATATATATATATATATATATATATATCATCATTATCATCCGTTTGAGTATCCACTGCAGGACCGGCCTATCCCGACCGAAGTCGGGACGACACAACCAATGTATCTCTACCAAGTGGCTTAGGCTGTCTGGTAGAGATTGTATGTAGGGTGAGAAGTGCTTGTAAGTGTAATTGTAGTGCTGGAGTGGCTTTGGATGTGTGTGTAGTCTGTGAACCAAGTGTAATCGGCCCGCGCATGCCGACTGGGTGCAAGCATACTTTACAGTAAGTGATACTGGTTCGACCACAGCACCCCTGGTGTCCGCCAATGCAGTACGTGGCCGGGTGAACACTCCCAAAGTTTTTTTTACCCCGGCAGGGCGCGAACCCTGGCTGACCCGTGTACGAAACGCACACTCTACCACAGAGGCTCCATATATATATATATATATATATATATATATATATATATATATATATATATATATATATATATATAGGGAGAGAGAGAGAGAGATAAAGATATAGATAGATAGATAAAGATATATATATATATATATATATATATATATATATATATATATATATATATATATGTGTGTGTGTGTGTGTGTGTGTGTGTGTCCGACTCTGGGCAAAGACTTCAGGGCCTATCGGCCATATTCTTAAAAATAATTCCTTCCCTAAACTTTTTCTTCCCTTCGAAGGATTTTTCTTTCCCTTCAGTATGAGTCAAGATTTCCTTGGAAGGGAAGGAAAAATATTCAGGTTGGTAGCCCCGTTAAACTAAAACGACCCATCCTGCTGATATTTGGTATGATGGAGCGTTAAATTTATAAACTAATACATAAAAACACGCATATCTCGTGCTGGATAATGAAAGCACGACACATTTGAGACGTGGGAGGTCGCCACCACATCTACAGTACAGTATACTGATGGTTTGTATTCAGCCATAAATGCCATTCTGGCCAACACCGCAGCGTGTTCACTCCTCAAGACAATATTTTGATGAATTATATTCGAGGAATATTATTACGCTTAATGTTGTTATTAGTAAGTGTAAGAATCACTTGTTAACGTCCGTCTCGTGTACCAGCATGGCGGCGCTCACTTGTTTTTTTTCCAGCTGGAAGGGATGAGCCGAACCACACGTGTGACCTTGATGGCAGATTTTCCTTTTTCAGGCAAATTAACAACCAAAATGTTTCTTGAAATGAATCCTCGTTTGACCCTGGCCATAATGTATAAGATTTGTCAGTGTCAGATCATAAAAGACTGGATGAATATCGGAGATGGTACGTCGTCTGCTCTGTTTATGTCTGGCTTATTGTCTCAGCCGACATGGGTAACACTTTTAAAGAGACACAAATAGCGCTTAAACATTAGTATAGCGTTGTAAACTGCATCAATAAAATTATATAGTAACTTCTGTCAACATTTTGAATATATATAAGACAATGAACCACAACAGAAAGCATAAAATTTATGAAGGAATTTTTGAAGAGAAGGGTTAAGGAATTCCTTCAAGTTCCAATAATTTCTGCTGCCCAGAGGAAAAATCTTTCCCTTCGCGCGGCCCAGGAACGGAAGGATTTTTTCAAGAATACCAATTCGGCCAAAGATTTCCTTCCCATGCCTCTACAAGGGAAGGAAATGTTTAAGAATACGGCCGTATATCTCGAAGGCATTAGCCTATCCCAAGTTCCAGTAGTCCTCCTACACTCCCACATGTCACCACTTCGGCGCTAACACCCACGATCCATAATGAATACATCCTGGGGCTGTCTCATACAGGACTTCATTTATTCCTAATCGTTGGTGCTATCTATGCAGTTAACACATACACAAAATAAGTGTTTCATGAGACAACAATCCTTAGCAAAATGTGCCTCTAATAGATGATTAGTGCTGTTACGGAATGTTTCAAACACCACCAACTTTATTGCCAGAGGAGACAGCATTTGAATTAGTGGCGATTCACATTTAGTAGAAGAGTAGGAAAACGTAACTAACGCTCATAGTTCTCCACGAACAGAAGGTCAAGAAACAAACACTTCCGTGAGAGGAATTGAGTATAATGACGCTTCGTGGGCAGTTTTCTCTAACGTAAAAAGCGAATATTATAGATCTGTCATACACAACAATGAAAATTTATTCAATAGGACACATACTGTAGGCCCGGAAATACATACACAACAATTCCTTCCCATAACATCTTTCTTCCAACCTCTGCAAATTAACATTATATACGTTACTATTTATTATGTAGCGTGTTCTGATAGTTTAGTGTCTTGACACCATCATATTCACACCTATAACCGCCACTTTCAGGCATTATAAAACACAGTTACTTAAACCATAACTTTTATAGCCCCACTGAGTACAGTCAGTTCAACAATACTTTTTAAAACTGAACTGCAACGAGAATTTTTTTACATTTCCCTTCGTTGTAGATACAGTGATTTATGAGGCCCCATTAGATGAAGGAATCCTAAATGTCATACGATCAGTATACGCCCGACACAGTTACCACCATATCTTTTACTAAATGGTGTCACCATCAGCTGCGCTTTATCAACGTTATCAACAGAAGAACGCTCATCATTTCATAATTTTCCACGGTCACCTTAAGTACTGTTAGATTACTGTTCCCCCCCCCCCCCGACACACACAGCCACTTCTTTCACCCATCTTCTTACAGGACCACATAATCATCTGCTAACTAATTTACCCACCCACCTATATCCACAACCACCTACCTTACCACTTCCACCAGCCATCCTATTAACTACTACCTGACATCAATCCACGTTCTGTCCCACCTACATCCACAGACAACCACTCAGCCACTCAGCCACTGACTTCCATCCACTTAAACAATCGCCATTTCATCTCTCACCAAGGAATATCTTTCACCTGATCACTTTTGTATTAAATTATGGCCATAAATAAATACCCGCGTGTTAGAGTGAAACGCCTAATTTTGTGCTATTATAAAACTGAGATGAAACTAATGCCATAATTTAATGAAGTATGGTCGGGGAAATGGCAAAATATATCCGTCCCTTTATGCTAGCTAACTCTCTCTCTCTCTCTCTCTCTCTCTCTCTCTGGGGGGCGCGGTAGCACAGTGGTAGCGCGCTGAGCTTGTGATCGGGAGGTCGCAAGTTCGAGCCTCGCCCAGGCTACCGTTGCCGGGAGGGGTAGCTCCCTCCTGTAACCCCAGCGGGGCTATATGGCCTTAGTTGCGCGCTCGGGGAATTCATTTCTCCATTTCTCTCTCTCTCTCTCTCTCTCTGTCAAGTACCACAGGGCTATATTCTAGGGCCATCTTTATTTACAGTTAAAATATTTTACAGTAATGTAGGACTGCTATATATAACTTCATCTTAGAAATTGTGCAGGGCACTGATAATTGAGGATAATGCAATTCTGACTGTCAATGACTGGCCCCTTTTACAATAAGGCTTTTTAGACAAAATTGCGGAATGGCAGTCTTCGTGTCAAATGCTGTGTGTTGTTGACAAATGCCAGTTGTTATAAATCGATGCCGAAACGAAAGTTACAAGTCCGAAAATATTGATCAAAAGTCTTAATAATTAAAACGCTTTATTGGTGGATGTTTCTAAATAGTTAAAGTTTTCATTGGAATGTGTTGAAGGTGCCCCAAAAGCTAATATAATGTTAGGCTCATAAACCGAAATCTCACATTTCAGGGTAAAGATACTGTGTTCCCATTTCATTATACTTTATGGCAAAAGTTGGAGTATGTGATGTAGTATTGTGATCCCCATCAGCTCAAGGATTTAGCTAAATAAATATCAGTACAGTGTACTGCAGATGGTATGTGGTCGCACCATTATCCACTAACTTGATATAGTGCTGCTTACGTCTTTCTTCCCCTTTCTCATTCTATTAGTCTGTGACACTCTCTTCTTCCTCCTCCCCCACCCCCCTCGTTAACTGAGTGTACAGACACAATTGCAGCATTCATCGACGAACCAAACCTCCATAACATTCCATGTGTCTAGCTCTGACGTTGAACTGTCAACTGCATGGGAACAGCCCTATAAGGGCGGTTGTTTGCCTGAGGTTAATGTGTCTGCACGGCCAAACAGACTGGGGTTGATTGTAATAAAGAAAAGTGTAGAACAGCAAAGTTTAATCTTCTCTATGAAACAATTTCTATGATAAAAAGTCGCAAGACGTGGATCTATTCTCAGTGCCAAGGTGTTGCCTGATAGAATGTTTCAGAATCGCTAAAAAATCTAAGAATGTAGTTTTTCCCAGATTCGTTTTGTTTGCCGCAGACCTGCCTACACATGGGAACAGCTTCAAAACTGAAGGTCACAGACAATCTTGGCAAGATTAATTTTTTTCGCCACATGATTGACGAATGAAGCCGAATTCTATATTTACAGTAAACCATCACCATCTCATCTTCCACCAGGGAATATCTTTCACCTTATAACTTCTGTATTAAATTATGGCAATAAATAAAAACACACCTGATAGAGTGGGACGCCTAATTTTCTGTTATGATAAGAATGAGATGAAACTAAAGCCATAATTTAATGAAGTATTGTCGGAGAAATGGCAAAATATATCCGTCCCATCTAACTAGCTAACTCTCTCTCTCTCTCTCTCTCTCTCTTCGTCTCCTTGCCAATATCTAGAATCCCCTTTTTTTACTGGACTTTTGCCCCGTCCCTTCATCCCTCTTTATATTATTTTCTTTTTTCAGTCACTCCCTTTCATCCTGCACCTCACCTGGACGCGCTCTATAGTATTTTTTTTTTCCCTCGGTGTTTTTCTACCTCCCCTCTCCTGCAATCCGTCCACTCTCTTTCAGTTAATATTTTTAATATGGTCTCTATATATTCCTGGTGTTCTTTTCACACACCAACACAACAACGCGTGTGTGCGTGCGCGCGCTTATATGTTTACATTTCCCGATCTTCATCTCCCACTCCCTTTGTTGCCACCAGCTTCAACGACACTGGCAGAACAGAGTGGGATACAACAACCAACGCTAATACGCATTACTTGTAAACACATAAGGAAAATGGAATGTGGGCAGTCTGAGAGAGAGAGAGAGAGAGAGAGAGAGAGAGAGAGAGAGAGAGAGAGAGAGAGAGAGAGAGAGAGAAATGGCGGCACTGTTGAAGGCAAAGAGGGAGGAAAAGAATGAGAAAAAGGGGAATGGAATGAAAGGAAGATGAAAATGTGGAAGAATGTTGGATGAGAGAGTTGAGGGGAGAAATATCGGAAAAGAAGTGTGGAAATGAGGAATGGAGTTACAGGAGGAGGGGATGGATATGCGAAGGAGAAATGGTGGAAAAAAGGAAGAAGGAAGGAAAAAAGCAGAGTTATAAAGAGAAAGAGGAGTGGAGGGAAAGGTGAAGGAGAGCTGCTGGGATGGAAGGAAGGAGGGACGAGTAATGAGGATAAGAATCGCTTATTTAGAGAAAAGACTGGACAAGATGAAGGATGAAAGGAAAGGAAAAAAGGAAAACAGAGCAAGAAAGAGAGAAGAGTAATCTGAACACACACACACACACACACACACACACACACACACATATATATATATATATATATATATATATATATATATCCCATTGGATCCCATGGGTGGTGGGCGAGGCATTGCACTGGGAGTGTACTAAGCGTACAGCCCTCCACCTATCCGCTCATAGTCGCGAAGCTCATAGGTCCCTACCCGGGGGTTGCCTACTTTATAAAGACCTGAAAAATCCCAGTTCTGTCCAATATTCGAGACACTGGGCATATATATATATATATATATATATATATATATATATATATATATATATATATATATATATATATATATATATATATATAATTGTTACTGTTGGTAATAGTACTTAGTAATGGACTTAATATAGAGAGCAGGTATACTAGCTGTCCGTAAGGGGGAAAAAATCATTGAAAATCGCCTAATAGCTGTTGCTTCAGCTTACGCAACAGCTGGTCTTTTTCTATTTTTTTAAGAAGGAAGAAGGAACCAAAAGCAAGGAGCCTGCAGAGTATTCCCTCAAAAATAAATTATATATATATGTATGTATTTATCTCTCTCTCTCTCTCTCTCTCTCTCTCTCTCTCTCTCTCTCTCTCTATATATATATATATATATATATATATATATATATATATATATATATATATATATATATATTCCCAGACACCTCAATTCCGTTTGGGGTGGCCACAAACAAAACGCCTCCATGTCGCCCTGTCCCCCGCCATTCCACTGCCCTGCTCCCAACTCACACACCCCTCTCTCATATACTGTACCTCTCCACCCCATCCCTCCATCTCATCCTCGGCCTCTCCCTCCCTCTTCCCCCCTCCACCTCACTCACATATATTCTCCTCGTCAGTCTTTCACCCTCCATCCTCTCCACATGGCCAAACCACCTCACTGTGTTCCTCATAACGCTTCCTATCACATCCACATCCACACCACAACGCTCCTTTATATCCTCATTCGTCAGCCTGTCTCTCCATGTGACTCCACAGGCTCCTCTTAAATAACTTATTTCCACTGCTCTCACCCTTGACGTGTGTATATATATATATATATATATATATATATATATATATATATATATATATATATATATATATATATATATATATATATATATATATATATTTAACAGAGAGGCAGATTCATGATCCATGCATTTCGATATGCCTGGACACACTGCGTCTGAAAGACTAGAAATCACAGGGAGTTGGAAATACAGACAGAGAGATAGTTTCCCAGTTGATCTGTTGTATACATGAAGGACTGGGAGTAACGGTTAACTCTTGCATTTGAGAGCTGGACAGAAAAGGGATGAGAGATTGTTGCTAGACGGGTGCCACGCGCCTGCCGTAGTGGTGGAGGAATGCAAGCAGATAGGTCACGGAAGCAGTGTCCATTGAAGCAGTGAGAGAAAAGAGATAAAGATGCAACTGTGCGGCGGTGAGACTAAGGTTGAAGGGAGCCAGTAAGAGGAGAAGAGTTAATAAGACGAAACGCTTTTGGCTCCACCTTGTTAAGAATAGCTGTATGAGGGGAGCCTCCCCACACATGAGAGTTGTACTCTGCACAGGGACGAATAAAACTCGTCTATAAAGTCAACATCTTTGCAGGGGTAAAGAAGGCACGGAGTCGGCTTAGCACACCTAATCTCTTGTTAGCAGATTTTACAAGAGAGGTTATATAATCTTTCCAAGGAAAATCTTGAGAGATTGAAACCCCTAGTATGTTAAATATGAACTCTACATTGCCGCAGGTAAAAGTGAAGAGGGGAGGACTTGAAGCAGGGTGGAGGTCGTAAAAAAGGAAGGGATGTGAAGATAAAGTTCGAAAAGGTGCCTGGAAGAAGAGAAGAAAGAAGGAGAGAGAAAAGAGGGAAAAAAGGGTAAGTATGAAAGAGAGGAGAATAGGTGGAGAAGGAGGAGACCTGAGAGGAATTGAAGACATGGGAGGAGGGGCAGGAGAAGAGAGAAGAAGGGAGAAGTGGCAAGGGAATAGATGATGAGGAGCTGAGGAGGAGAGGGGGAGAGAGGAAGCAGGAAGAAAAGAAAAGCAAAAGGAAGTAGAAGAGTAGAGGAAAGGAAAAGAGCAAGAGAAGGAAGGGAAGCAAAAGGCAGTGGAGAAGCAAACGAAATTAAAAGAGCAAAATGAAAGAGAGGACAACAGGGAAGGAGAGAAGTAAAAGGAAGGAGAAGAACAGAAAGAATGAAGCAAACAAGTAAGGATAAGGGGGAAGAGGGGAAAGGGAAGGGAATGCGAGGAAGAGAATCATAGACACAAAGCAGAATCGGAGGGGAACAAAAGAGAGTAGAAGAGGGGGAGAGACAAAGGGAGGATGTAACAGGGAGGAGGGAGTGCAGTGAGAGAACAAACTGTGAAATTGAAGTTAGGGTAAAGGGCTGGCAGAGGGAATGGCAGGGAAGTGGAGAGGGAGTGGAAGAGTGAGAGAAAAGGAAGGGTTAGGAGTTGAAGGGCAGAGCGAAGGGAGGAAGAGAGGGAAAGTTCAAAGTGAAAGGGAAGATGGGTTTAGTAAGGACAGAACTGAAAAGAGGAAGAGGGTGTAGGGGAGTAGGAAAGGTAAAGGCACGGGATAACAGACGATTTGATACTAAAAAGATGGAACGTGAGCAGGTCGATAGATTTACAGAGAAGGTTGATCCGTATTCGAATAGGTAAGCAAGTGAATGAACAGATTGTTGATAATGTTGTTGTTGCCTCAGTCTCACTCAGTCGTTTGACCAATAGATTGCAGAGAACCAAATGTTTCAGCCGAGAACTTTCAGGGAACTTCTGCCAAGTTTAAAGTGAACCCTTCAATGCACTCTACGAAATAAGCGCTGTATGTGAGTGGAGGTGTGAGGTGCTTCATTATACTGAAACCATAGTTAACAGATAATAATGTATTTAGGTAAGTAAGGTCCGAGGGTAAAAGGGTGACTGGTTGAAAGAAAAAGAAGCACGGCAACGAGAATGATTATGATAGATACTGAGGAGACATATTAAGAAAAGTGAGAAAAGGAAGACAATGAAGAAATGAAATACTGAGGGTGGAAACGAAACGAAGGGTGAAAATTCAAGAGAGAGAGAGAGAGAGAGAGAGATTATGCGAGGCCACGTCTGAGACATAAACAAGCAAAAGAAGATAATCGATGCACACTGAGGGACCAGAAATATTCAGGATGGTCTATCAATAACACGGTACTAGAAACTCACTTGGCGGTACCGTATGTGTTTTAAGGACGGCTCAGTCTGCGGATGCGGCCGTATGGAAGAGTTTAATAATGGTTAAAGGTAGCCTTCAGGTTCTAAAAAGTCTCTCCCATACATAATGAAATATTCAGGAGTTTGCAAGAGTCAGCGAAGGTAATACATCACTGGAATCACGAGGTTAGAATGATAGATACTTGGGCGTCATGGATAGTTGCGACAAGAACATGATCAGGACCTACGGGACGTAGACAAGCTGGACTTGTCGTAGTAATTTTATATGAATGAGCCATACCTCGCACACAATGGCTGAACACCGGACGGAGCAGGGTTCACCTTCTTAGTATGCTATAACCCGCTGCAGTTCTCGTGGCATAAGTGTCCACATGTCAGTGCGGAGAGGTTGATGTTTTAATGTTTCTTTCAGTTAATAATTCTTCATGATGCAGAATATATGAGTCTGTCACAAGTGCCCCATACAGTTAGACTTGGACTAAATACGGTAGGTCATGAAATGATCTGTTGGAATATGCTTATTAATTTTCTCTCCCAAATTATGTTTCTCTTGCAAAACAGTGGTGTAAAGTACGTATTATACTCAGCGTTTCTTGCATTCCATTCTTCCGAACATACAGTTCTGTCTCAGTTGTACTTTTTTCCTCTTTCTATCTCTTTTCCTACAGTATATTCAAGAGTGAGAGCAGTGGATATGAGTTATTTGGGAGGAGTATGTGAAGTTACATGGAGAGACAGACTGACAAATGAAGTGAAGGAGCGCTGTGGTAAGGATGTGATAGGAAACGTTAGGAGAAACACTTTGAGGTGGTTTGGCCATGTGGAGAGGATGGAGGGCGAGAAACTGACGAGGAGAGTGTATATCAGTGATCTGGAGGGGGGAGAGGGAGGGGGAGGCCAAGGATGAGATGGAGGAATGGAGTGGAGAGGTATAGGAGAGATGGGGGTGTGGGCTGGGAGCAGGGCAGTGAAATCGCGGTGGACAGGGAGACATGGAGGCGATTTGTGTGTGGCCACCTCTTACGGGATTAAGGAGTCTGGCAATTGATGGATAGATAGGCCTAGATATTTTACTTATGCCATAACTATGTGACACACACACGCACTCCACGACCTCCACCTGACTCACACCATCCCTCTTCTCTGCCACATTTCCCCACCACTTCTTCCCTGCACTACCCCGTTCTCCTTTACACTGTGAAGTCTTTCATACCTTGCTTCATTCACCAATACTTTTCTCTCTCCATTTACTTTACTATCCCTTCTCCTCTCCACCGCCATCACCACCTTCATTATCTTGTGTCACTACCACCACCACGTTACCTTCATCACCAACCTCCTTCACCACCACGACACTATATTCACCATCAATGCCCTCCGCATCTTCATACTCGTACAGTCACCGTCTTCACCATCACAACATCACCTTCCCCACCAACACCAATATTACCTCCATACTCTCTTGGTCACCACACATCCTTCTCTACTACCACCACATTATTTTTTCACCGGCCCCTGCACTCCCATGTATGATTTATCACCATGTCCTCCATTTTTCTATCTTCATCACTACCGCGCCATTTTTTGTACGCTTCCTCCATGTTTAACTGCGCCATAGCCTATCTAACCCCACGCGATCGCATCAGAATAGTCATTATTATCATCATCATAGCAATCACATCATCGCAATCATCACCATCACAACCACCACCACCAACCATCATCATCAAGGAGCAAGAACGTAAAGTACAAAACCTGAAGATCAAGATAATTAAGTACCACGATCAATATCAACTACTACTCCATCTCTACACTTGTATTTGTTTTCCATCTTCCACCTCCACTCCGAGATAACCTATTTTTATTCTCCAGCATATATATATATATATATATATTCATTTGCTTATTTATTTTTTTACTTAATCACCCCCTCTTTCCCGCACACCATCTCTCAACCACTTCATCTCTCCACCAAACAGTTTATGCAACACATCAGCTCTCCATGGCATCGCCTCTCCCCGATCTCATTGCCCACTCCAACTCATCTCCACCATAATCAAACTCCATCACAATCCCTCTCCACAACCCTTCACCACAGCCTCCTTCTTTTCATTACACAACCTCCCTCTCCTTTACCAAAACATCCCTCTATACACCAGTTGTCATTCCTTTCTTACATGGGGTTAGAGTGAGTGATGAGGCTATCATACTGCCTGTGTTATTTTGATGCTGAAATTATGTTGCCAGTATTGTATTCATATGGTGTCTCAATGTTATGAGGTTGGTGTTAGGGTTGTGATGATGTTCGTGGGGTGATGTTAGTGTCCTGGTGTTCCGTGTATTGTGATGTTATATAGATGTTAATGTTATGATGTTTCTGTTTGCGTTATGGTGCTGTTAATGATGTGAAGATAATGTTGTGATGTGATACTCCTTGTTTTGCTGTTTGGATTATAAGGCTGTTTGTTGAAAAGTCGGTGACTTGATGTTTGTTAAATATGCCGTGATTCTGCCGTTGGAGTTGTGGTATTGCCAGTGTTAGGATGTCTGTGTTGTGATGTTGACAATCTTGTAATACTGTAGGAGTTGTGTTCTCATTGTTGTGATCTTATCATTGTTGTGTTGTCACCGTCTAGTTTGGTTTCTTCTCTTATTCCTCTCCTTCCTTCCATACATCTGACTCTATCCCCTATGTCTATGATTCATTCATCCTCGCTGTCTGTTTTATCCCGCTACCATTTCCATCTCCTTTACTCTCATTTCCCTCACATAAACATCCTTCTCTCAAATTTTTTGTTTCCCACACGCTTTTCTTTCGTTTCCAACACTCTCTCATTGTCGCCTTCTCTTCTTCCACACTCATATTCACACCCACATTTCCTTCTTTATGCAGTTTTACTCTCTCTCCCTCTCCCTCTCTCTCTTTCTCTGTCTGTCTGTCTGTCTGTCTCTGTCTCTGTCTGTCTGTCTGTCTGTCTCTGTCTCTGTCTCTGTCTGTCTCTCTGTCTCTCTCTCTCTCTCTATCTCATTCTCCTACCTTGGCTTCCACTTCCTTATCTGTAATTCCTCCCTTGTGTCCTTCACCAGGCTTTCTTATCTTCTCGTTTCGTTCTCTTCTTCTCGCCTAGCACTCCTTTCCTCCCCTTTCCCTGTTTTCTCCTCCTCTGTTTTCTTTCTTTCTTGACATTTTTCATATATTGTTTTCTCCTTCAAACTTCTTTCTCTGTCTTTCACTGTCCTTTTTTTTAATCTAATGTCTTTCTCTTTGTTTTTACACTCATTTCGTTCCAAGAATCATTTTGCTTTCATTTCTTTTCCTCCTACATCCCAATCACTTCACACTTTCTTTTCTCTCTCTCTCTCTCTCTCTCTCTCTCTCTCTCTCTCTCTCTCTCTCTCTCTCTCTCGCTCAACTTTCCTCTTCGCTTTCCTCTCCTCTACCTTTCCCCCACCGTATGAATGTGTTCCTTTTCTTTCCCTTCATTCCTTCACCTCATTAAGATATCGGTTTCCTGTATTTCTCCTTTCTTTTAACTTTCACTTCACGATTCCCCTTCCTCCTCCTGCTTCTCCTCCTCCTCCTCCTTTTAGTCTCACCCTCGACTTCATTACTCTTTACAACTAATCAGCGGTCTTCTTTTATGCTCCTCTCTGCCTTCTCTCTCTCTCTCTCTCTCTCTCTCTCTCTCTCTCTCTCTCTCTCTCTCTCTCTCTCACCTCTTTGGCTTACCTTTTCTTTTTCTTTCTCTCTCCTGGTCTCTCACCTCTTTGGCTTACCTTTTCTTTTTCTTTCTCTCTCCTGGTCTCTCACCTCTTTGGCTTACCTTTTCTTTTTCTTTCTCTCTCCTGGTCTCTCACCTCTTTGGCTTACCTTTTCTTTTTCTTTCTCTCTCCTGGTCTCTCACCTCTTTGGCTTACCTTTTCCTTTTCTTTCTCTCTCCTGATCCATCTACCTAGCTTATTATCTCCACCTTCTTGCTCCCTTCTTTTTTTCATTACCGTTTCTTGTATTTTTTTCTGTTCCTTTTCCTCCTCCTCCTCCTCTTCCTCTCCCAGAACCATAACTTCAATGTGGTAGAGTTCAGCTCTACTTCTACTGGTGCCTATGTTTTACTTGCTGGTGCCATTACCATCCATTAGACTTTATTGGCCCCAAAATTATTTGGTGACAGATAAATTCTGCTGTCAGAGAGAGAGAGAGAGAGAGAGAGAGAGAGAGAGAGAGAGAGAGAGAGAGAGAGAGAGAGAGAGAGAGAGAGAGAGAGAGAGAGAGAGAGAGAGAGAGAGAGAGAGAGAGGGAGGGAGGGAGGGAGAGAGAGCTTATATCTGAAAAACACTAAAAACTATTAAGCAGGCAAAAAACGTAAAAAAGACAATGATAAAGAGAGGTGTAAAGTGAAAAGCATATTAGAAGATGGGAAAGTAAACATAAACATAATTGGGTCCTAAAAGAAAACGTGGAAGGAAATGATTGCGAGGAAGAGCAAATGCAATATAATAATCTTTCGATGACCAAACTTACTGTAGTTATGTGCCATCATAATGTATTCTTTTTTTTTCCCTCCCCACCGGAAATGAAGTTTGTGAGGTTTTGTTTGATCCTGCGAGATATGACGATGTGAGGTGAGGTGAGGAGAGGGTAAGGAAAGATGCACCGTGGGGAGGTGACGGAGTTCAATGATATAGGTGTACGTAGATCTGAGGATGTGGTAATAGATACTGTGAAGTAAAGAGGAAGATAAGGTGAAGGGCGACAAGGGGAGGGGAGGGGTAAATGTGAACTGACATGTGAGGGAAGGATATGAGCTGAGAAGAAGGGATGTTAGGTGAGGCGGGTAGCAGGGAGGGCAGGGGAGGGTATGAAGTGCGAAATGAGAAGAAAATATGATGTGAGGAGCTGGTAAGAAAGCATACGATGTAGAGTGAAGTGATAAACAGGGGCTGGAGAGCAATGTGAGGTGAGGTGAAGTGACGAGGAAGGGGGTGCAGGGCATGTAAGTTGAGGTGAAGTAATGAGGAACGGGTTGGAGAGCATGTGAAATGAGATGAAAAGGAAAGTGTTGGACAGAGTGTGAGGCGAGGTTTAGTAATGAGAAGGGTGGTGGAGAGCATGTGGGGCGAGATGGAATGTTAGTTTAGTAGAAGATGTAACGAGTGGCGAGAATTAAGGTAGTGATTGGAGATGATGTAAGGTAAGGAGAAGAGAAGGGTTAAAGTGAGGAAAAACAAGGGTATAAAATCCGAAGATATAAAGTGAAGTGAGGACATGGAAGGTGAAAGAGAAAGTAAAGTGAGGGTATGTGAAGTAAAGTGAACATTTGACATGGGATTCTGTAAGGTGAGGCGTAGGTGAGAGGCATTATGAAAATAATTAAGGATATGAAATGATGTAAGTAAAGATCATGTGAGGATATGAGATATGAATGTTTGCGGGAGAAGACGTGCAGCGAGAGTAAGATGTGAGAATGTGGAGATCAGCGCTGAAATTATTCTTCATTTCTTTCATTACTTTCTTTTTATCGTTTTCATCATCACCGTCATTAATACTGTCATGGTCAAGTCATAGCACCATTCATCATCACTGTTCTTATCATCAGTACTACCATCATAATCGTTAAAAGCATCACCGTCGTCAAGGGTATTAGTTAAACCCTTACCACAAATGACATTATCATCATTATCATCATCATCACTAACAGTCATAATCTTAATTATTTTAATCATCATCATCATTAATCATCATCATTCCTATCAGCGCCTTCGTCATCATCGCCATCATTAGTGTCATTAACATCACTGTCATCGTCCTCATATCCACAACCATTTATTTCAAAATCAAACACATCAAACAGTTTGCATCAATCATCACCTTTCCTTCTCTTTTTTCCAACTCCCTGCCTACCTCTCGGGAGAATGGAGGAATAGAAAAGAAGGGAAGCAACATGAGATGGGGACAAGGGATGAAGGGAATAACAGTAAAATTAGAACTACTGGGTCGAAGTAAGAAAAGGAAGAATAAACGAGATAATCAATAGAATGTTAATAGGTGAAGAGAAGAAACTGTAGGAATGAAGAGAATGGAGGAGGAGAAAGGTGGAAGAAGGAAAATATGTCTAAATGGAGGGCAGCAACAGATAATAAAGGGGACAATGGAAAGTGGAGAAAATGAGGGTAAAGAGGAAGATGAAAATCATGGGGAGCAAGAAGAGTTACTTAGAGATCTATTTTATCTGACAGAATTCAGACCTTATATTCCATTCTCGATATTCTCAGCTTAAATTTAATTGAAAAATTGTTAATTGCAGAATTCCAGATTTACAGGAATTTTTGACCAGCGTATCATAACAGACAGCTCACGAACTCCCTCCGGACCATCAGTATATGAGTCGTGCACAAACAATACTTCAAAAGACACATTGAAAGACGGGAATCCCCTACGAAAAAATAATAAGTAGTCAGTACTAAAACGATTTTTTTTTTGTTACTAGTCATGGATAATAATATATTAATATATGAACTATATACACATACTGTCATCTATCTATCTATATACCTAGGCTGCTTCCCCCATGTAAAGGGAGGTAGCCGAGACAGGACGATTACTCATCCATTCAAACACAATCATTCGCATCTTAGCCCCAAAGGGGAGAAGGGACAGCTCCTCACCGCACCACACCACACATGGGTCAACTGCGCAATGCATTCAGTGACATCCGCAGCAGGGCCCGACAGCAGAACTGGTTTACCCCTGCCACATCATAATAGACCCATCCCCTTACTCGCACCTGACCTGACTAGCTAATCAGACCAAATGCGGGAGAATATCCCCTCAGGGCTGCGTCATCATTTACTCATTCACAAATTCTCTCCATTTATTTCTGTCACGCACAGCCACTCTTCCTTGCTCAACAGACACCCCTCTAACATCCAGCGCTCTCTTCACACTGTCCATCCATCCTATTCGTGGTCTCTCTCTCAGCCTTACACCTCTCACATCAGATCTAGTTATCTTTTTCACCAATCGCTCATTATCCATTCTCTCCATATGCCCAAACCATCGCAACACCCTCTGCTCAACTCTACCAGCCATCTCCCGAACAACTCCAGTTCTCCTTCGCACTTCATCATTTCGCACTTGATCCATACGCGTCACTCCACACATACTCCTCAGACACCTCATCTCCATTACATTCAAACTTTTCCTCTCTGCTACACCCATATTCCATGTTTCAGCCCCATATAACGCAGTCGGTACCACAACACCCTCATACAGCCTTCTCTTTACATCCATTCTAAGCGAACGACATCTAAACACTTTTTTCATTCCTCCCAGCACCTTTCCTACTTCATTTATTCTAAACTTCACTTCTGCATCTATGCTTCCATCCATAGCAACATGCGACCCTAAATATTTAAAACACTCCACCTCCTCAAGTAACTCACCATTCAAAACTATATTCATCCCCCTACCATCTGCCAACCTCGTACACTTCATCACTTTACTCTTATTCTCATTTACATTCAATTTCCTCCTTTCACACACCCTTCCAAACTACTCTACCAACTGTCTCAATCTCTCCTCTGAATCAGCCACTAGTGCAGTATCATCTGCAATCAGCAGCTGCTTCAGATTCCACTCTCCACCAACGACATTCACCAGACTCAGACCTCCACCTAAAACACTCGCATTCACCTCTCTTACAACACCATCCATATAAATATTAAACAACCAATGCGACATCACACATCCCTGTCGCAGCCCCACTCTCACGGGAAACCAATCACTCACAGCATTTCCCACTCTTACACACGCTCTACTATTTAGATAAAAACTTTTCACCCCTTTTTGTAACCTACCATCAAGTCCATACAATCTTAAAACAGTCTACAAAACCTCCCTATCAATTCTATCATACGCTTTCTCTAAATCCATGAATGCCCAAAACACATCCTTGCCTTTCGCTAAATACTTTTCACACACTTGTCTCACAGCAAACACCTGATCCACGCATCCCCTCCCTGTCCTAAAGCCACACTGCTCATCACCAATTACTCCCTCTGTACCCTCTCTAACTCTCATAATTAACACTCTACCATACACCTTACCTACAACACTCAAAAGACTTATACCCCTAAAGCTAGTACATTCATACTTATCACCCTTGCCTTTATACAGTGGGACTACACAAGCACTTGCCCAGTCAATTGGCACCATACCTTTCACAAAGCACACATTCAACAATCTCACTAACCAGTCAACAATAGTCACTCCACCACCCTTCAGGCATTCAACAGCACACCCACCCATACCTGCAGCTTTCCCTGTTTTCATCTCTTTTACTGCCTTCTCCACTTCCTCCTTCGTGATCAAAGAATCATTCAACTCTCCCAACACATTTATTCCTTGCACCCTTCCATCTGGCACAATCTCAGCCACCCTTTCCTGTCCTATATATATATATATATATATATATATATATATATATATATATATATATATATATATATACTGTAGAGAGAGAGAGAGAGATTTACTGGAGGGTTAAATATCAAATAGCATTTGATGGTGATACATGCCTCCTGTATGTTGTTATATCTATGGTGATGCTTGAATATTAAAGGGAAGGTTTATGTTTAGTGTTTAGGGTTATACTACCCAATTTGGTAATTGGTGCTTATCTAGTGTTGTTCTGAAAATGATTATGGTCCGGTTTCATTCGTCTATAACATCATGGATGAGAAATAATTTCGAAGTCATCATTATTCTGTGACCTTTAAAAACTACCTCTGTGGATCCCAGTACTTACTACTGAATGTTCTGAAGGATCTCCAAAAATAGATTTCCATTCTACTTTTGTACTTGGATAAACTGTTTCCTGAAAAGACGCGAGTTCCATTCCAGTCCTAGGCAGATAACAGTTTGATTATCTGAATTTCGATACCACAGATATGACCCACCTTCATGACTCATCGCCCACATCTGCCATTTATGTCACAAAAACACCCCTGCTAACATCATCACACCAGTGCATAATGAGACAGCATTCGCTTACATACAGTACGGAGGACAACAGGAAAACTGCTTCAACCTCTGCTTCTGCCCCTTTTATTCACCTTCAGCGAAAAACTAGGTACGGTTCTTTCTACCATACTCCCAGGGACAGTGTTGCCTTACATTAGGAAAGAATGATACTGCAAGGTCTCTGGTAAAGTACTAAACATTGCGAAAAGTGTAAAGTCTAATTTTCCACGTGAGCTGCTTTTTGGACCACTCTAATAGCCTGTTTGCATTATATCCTTTGTAAACAAATAATGTCACTTTTTGATCAAAATCATTCGCTTTTACATGAGTGTACTTACAAAGCACTCAATGATACATCAAAACGTTGCAGCATATGGACAGATCAACGAATGTAAATGCTTCATAAGATGAACATGTAATTAGGAACGATCTTAAAACTTCCAGGGTTCCATGAAACACTCTTTTCAAAATAAAATCAACTAGTACTAAGTGGGCTATTTTCCTACAATTGTCTTAATCATGAAAAGATTAATTGTGGTAGTATGAACGCTCTGAGGTACAATCAGATGCAAAAGTAGTGTCTTGAAATTTGATGAAAACATCTGCTCAGAGGCTAAAATTTTGGTGCATTTTGCTTTGTGTCATACGGACGGTTGGTATCACTAGCCTGAAATGCCATTTGTTCCACGTGACGAGCCTGTAGATGGAAGCTGGTTTTCTATAACGAAGGGAAATAAATACATATAGCTGTATTTTTCCGACTGCTAATTTTGCTATATATATATATATATATATATATATATATATATATATATATATATATATATAATGTGAACAGTTTCCTGTTTGTTCTCGTTTTTAATATCACGTTAGGAATGATGCAGTTCAGTTAGCTGAAGACATGCCCACATTTTGATTCCAACTCTTTATTAATTTAACTTCTGCTTAGCTTAAGTTGGTAATTATAAGCCTCCCTGGGGGTAGGGTTTTTTTTCAAGAATACTCCCCCAGTATCCCTGCTTGTCGTAAAAGGCGACTAAAATGGTTGGCGAAGGGTTAGTGCCCCTCCCCCTCCCCGGAAAACAACTAACTAAAAAGACAAACAAAAAGCCTCGGACAAGGACTGACCAAAAGATGACGACCAAGGACCGGACAAAGGACATGGTAATCGGAACTTGGAATGTAAGGGAAGCGAATGATGAGGTGAAAGAGAGAGAGACCTTCCAGGTGCTTGAGGGTATGAAAGTTGATGCATGCGGAATAACTGAAACGAAATGGAGAGGTGAGAGTGTGAGAGAATGGGAGTATGGATGGGGTATTTGTGCAGGAGTAGGTGAGAATGAGAGGGCAAAAGAAGGAGTATGTATGGTTGTGAGTAAAAGATGGAAGAAGAGCATATGAGAGTTTGGATCAGTTGGGTCAAGGATTGTGTGGGTAAGATTGAAAGTTGGAATACAAATGTGGGCGATTGTGTGTGTGTATGCGCCAACGCAAGATCGTACTAGAAGAGTGAGAGAAGAGTTCTGGACAAATGTGGAAGTGTGCATGGAAAAGTTTGGAAGGAATGAGAGAGTGTTTTTGATTGGTGATATGAATGGTAAAGTAGGGAATGTGAAGGTGGATGGAATAGTTGGTGAGTGGGGTGTGCCTGCTGAGATAGTTGAGAATGGCAGTGCGTTAGTGGACATATGTGCAGGGAGGGGGTTGGTGATAGCCAATACCCTCTTCAGGCACAAAATGATCCACAGGTATACATGGCGAGTGATGAGAAGGGTGGGTGGTGAACTGAATGAAAGGAAGGCAATGATTGATTATGTGTGTGTGGATGAAAGGATGCAAAAATGTGTAATGGATGCAAGAGCTTATAGAGGTTGGGGGAGTAGACTTTCTGACCACTACTTGGTGGTGGCCTGAATCAAGGTCCAATTAGGATGGAGAAATAGACGAAGGGAAGGACGGGAAGAAGGAGTATTTGTAAGGAGAGTGGAAAGGTTACAAGAGCATGAGAAAAAGACAGAGTATAAGAGAGAAGTGGAGGAACGATTGGGCAAATATGAATTGGAGCAGATGGGGGATGTGGAAGGTGTGTGCAAGATATTTACAGAAGAAATATGTGCAGCATGTGAAATGGTGTGTGGGATGAAGAGAAGACGGAGGGGTGTGCAAGGAACAGCGTGGTGGAATGAAGAGGTGAGACAGGCTGTGGCACAAAAGAAGAAAGCATACAATGAATGAATGAGAAATAGAGGCGTGGAAGAAGTTGAGAGGCGGAAGAGAGAGTTATATGTAGAAAGAAAGAGAGAGGTGAAAAGATTAGTAAGAGAGAGTAAGAGAAGAGCAGATGAGGAATTTGGAAGGAACTTGAGTGCAAAGTGGAGGGACTGTAAGAAAATGTTCTGGAAAGAGGTGAAAAGAGTAAGACAGGGTGGAAGTGAAGTTAGCAGGGGAGTGAAAGATAAAAATGGTAGATTACTAGTGGAGAAGGGAGAAAAAGTGAGCAGATGGAGAGAACACATTAAGGAATTGTTGAACATACAGGATGGAAGTAATGCGATTATAAGTGGCTGGGGAATGGCTGGGAGAAGGAGGGAGGTGAGAAGACAGTAAGAAATCAGGAGGATAGATGTTGTGGAAGCAATGAAGAAAGTTAAATTGGGGAAAGCCCCAGGAATTGATGGAGTGTGTGGTGAAATGCTGAAGTATGGGGGAGAGATAGTAGTAGAATGGATGTGGAAAATGTGCAGATTGGCCTGGGAGGAAGGTAGAGTCCCGGAGGATTGGAAGTCCGGTATAATTATTCCCTTGTACAAAAGAAAAGGGGAAAAAGAAGTGTGTGGTAATCATAGAGGCATCCGTCTTCTTAGTATAATAGGAAAAGTGTATGATAGGATACTTATTGACAGAGTTAGAAAAAGAACAGGAATTAGTTGGAGAAGAACAGGGAGGCTTTAGGAAGGGAAGAGGTTGTGTAGATCAGATATTCATTCTTAGATCTTTAGTGGAAAAGTTTCTAGAGAAGGGAAAGAAGTTGTATGCGGCTTTCATGGATTTGGAGAAAGCATATGACAGGGTAGATAGACAAGAATTGTGGAAAGTATTAAGAATATATGGAGTAGATGGGAAGTTGTTGAATGCTGTGAAGATTATGTATGATGGTGCTAAGGCTGCAGTGCGTGTGGATGGTGAACTGAGTGAATTTTTCTCTTTGAAGGTTGGGTTGAAACAGGGATGTGTCATGTCTCCATGGTTGTTCAATCTGTACATGGATGGGGTAATAAAAGAGGTACAAGGTAGGGTAGTGGATGTTGGAGTGGCCCTGGTGAGAGAGGGTAGTGTTTGGAAACTCTCTGTACTGTTGTTTGCAGATGATACTGTGTTGTTGAGTGAAGACGAAGGAGAGCTGGAAGGCTTGGTGGATGAGTTTGGGAGAGTGTGTAAGAAACAGAAACTAAAGGTGAATGCAGGGAAGAGTAAAGTGATGGTCTTTGAGAGAGGTGAAGTCAGTGAATGTACAGCGAGGTTGGATGGTGAGGAATTGGAAAATGTGAGTACGTTTAAGTACTTGGGTAGTGTGATGAGTAAGGATGGAGGTTTGGAGGGTGAAGTGTTTGAAAGGGTACAGCAGGGAAGAAAGGTAGCTGGTTCCTTGAAAGCAGTGATAAGAAGCAGGGAAGTGAGCATGGAAGTGAAAAAGTTACTAATGACAGTATTGTGATACCAACTCTAACGTATGGAAGTGAAGCTTGGACGTTGCTGGAAGGACACAAGTCAAGAGTGAGAGCAGTGGAAATGAGTTATTTCAGAGGAGCCTGTAGAGTCACATGGAGAGACAGGCTGACAAATGAGGGTATAAAGGAGCGTTGTGGTGTGGATGTGGATGTGATAGGAAGCTTTAGGAGGAATACACTGAGGTGGTTTGGCCTTGTGGAGAGGATGGAGGGTGAAAGACTGACAAAGAGAATGTATGTGAGTGATGTGGAGAGGGGAAGAGGGAGGGGGAGGCCGAGGATGAGATGAAGGGATGGGGTGGAGAGGTATATGAGTTGGAAGCGGGGCAGTGAAATGGCGGGGGACAGGGCGACTTGGAGGCGATTTGTTTGTGGCCACCCCGAACGGCATTGATGCGTCTGGCAATAGATAAATAGATAGATAGATAGATTTTCATTATCTGTCATCACACAACCTTGTCACGTTTAAGGATAGAGTCAGTGTATAATGATAATCGATTTTTTTTTTTTTATGAGTGGAGAAATGAATCTGAAAGACTGGAGCTAAGCCTACTAATATCAAGTCATCAAAAACTGGTCCAAGTTGGCGCAGGGGGCGGAGCATCGGAGTGATGTCAGCTTGCACGAAACCCAAGTTCAGTTGACACCTGACCGTGGTGGTGAGTGGATGTATGCTGCACTCTCCAGATCATGACACATTTTCAGTCGAAAGTGAGGGAAGGGACTGAAATGTGTGAGGGAAGGTATGGGGGTGTGAGGGAAGGCATAGGGGTGTGAGGGAACCTACTGCTATGTTAGACGGTTAAACGAGTCCGCACTTCTTCCCGTTCTTCATTTTCCCTTATTATAAATGTTTAATTTTAGTCTGCCCTTTTATATATTTTCTGTTACTTAAGCCAACTGACGTCACACACAAGCCACGCCTCCCTGCGCCCTGAGGGAAAGTGAACCGACTTGGTATTAGTAGACATAGGACTGGAGTTTGAACCCATAACTCAAGAGACCGAAGTATATGCGCAACTGTTTGTGTGCTTCATTCTATTGTAGGTTCAGTTCGCCTTTTATGGTAAGTGCTGCTTACAGGTGCTACCTTCCATTGTTCTGATTATTTCCCGGTCTTATATTAGTATGGTAACACAAGGGTGAGTTGATCCGTGACTACTGTCCGTTGTGCCTTCCTCCCTAAAGACCCTAATCCACGTTTCTACAATTCTGCTTACATTGAATATTTGAACTATCTGTTCGAAATTCTTTCCTCCAAAATAAATGTACAGCATGTCCTCTCTCATCTTTCCAGTAGTTGGACACATGTTGTTTTGCCCTGTCCATACTAATAGATCTTTTCCACGTGACGTTATGGGTCATGTGACTTCTGTTTACAACGCCATACTGGACGGCAAATTGTCGGTCATCTAGAGAGAGAGAATTGCAAATTCCACAATGGCATTCCACTGTTGCGCCTTCGGGTGTAAGACAAGGCAGAAAAGTGGAAGTGGGGTAAACTTCTGCCGGTTTCCAGCCAATGAGGAAAGGTAACATTAGTGGATAGCTGCCGTGAAGAGGGAGCATTGGCAGCTGACGGCCTACACCCGACTCTGTAGCAGGCGTTTCATATCAGGTGAGCCACCCCCCACCCCTCCAACCCCTCCCCCATCCCCCCACTGCCACCCAACCACATCACACACACACCCACACCATGTACACACCCCCACCACCCTCCCACTGCCACCCCAACTCCCCCACTGCCACCCCGACTCCCCCACCTCCTTCCCCACCCCACCACCGTCCCCCACCACTCCTCACTCCCATCCCCAACAACCCCCTACCTCCCATTTTTGAACGCCCCACCCCACCACCGTCCCCCACCACTCCTCACTCCCATCCCCAACAACCCCCTACCTCCCATTTTTGAACGCCCCACCCCACCACACCCCACAACTCCCCTCTACAAGCTTCCCAGCCCCCCACAATAACCCCAACCACCACCCAACCCCCTTCCCCTCCAACCTTTACCCGTCCCACCCCTTACCTCCCATCCCCAACCCTCCCTCACACCTCCACACCCCAAACCAACCCTAATCCTATCCCCCACCCCCTACCGCCACTCAAACCCCCACCCTCTACTCATTCATCAACTACTCGATTCCCAGTCAGTGTAAACAATCCCTCCCCTCTTGGCCACAAAACGATTTACATGTACTGTATGTCATTTCCAGCGAGATATATTACACATATTTACCGTGAGGGATGCCCCGGTGAACTTTCACGGGGTGTTCACCAAATACTGTAGTGACAGAGGTCGTCATATCTGAGATCTGGTTTCAGTCTCCCATACTTGAAACTAGTGAATTTCTCCCTAGATATGGTGTAAGCGCCCAGCCTCAAACACTTTAACTTGTTCCTGTACGGATCTTAGTGGTACTGATCCAGATTTCTGCATAAATCAGACAGTTCAATCTCGGACAGCCCTGTCTTGACAGCCATTACTGCGGGGAGTTTGCCGTCCAGTTTGGAGTAATAAACAAAACCATGTAATTTCTGTGACGTCACTGGAAAAAGTCTATATACTAGGCCTGCCTGACGTTTGTAATATGTAATGGCCAAGCATTCATCGCCTAACCGAATATAGTTCACATTTCGTCTCTCGGACACAACAACATGCAAATGGATGTTGAGGCTTCAGAATTTACTGGGTTCATTTATATTGTCATATCATCATCAGATTATGAAACTGAAAGTCAGGCTAGACAACTACGAATATGTAGCTGTGGTAGAGCTCTCATAATGATTCACATGTTCCACTTAATCTTCGGGCAAAACCGGGACATGACTTTTATTTTTCACTGTACAAGTGACCCATTCTGCTGAATCAAGTTTCTTAAAGTCAGTTGAAATACAACATACTAGAGAAGATGCGACCATGAAAGGTTGGCCTAAGAGAAATGTGTTTAGGATGAGTAATAACATAAGCAAATCTGATGTTCCATTTCATTGAAGACTTAATCTCACCCATCTGATAATATCATCATTATCATCATCCGGACCTCCTTTCCCACCCAAGGGCAGGGTGAGGAGTAGCATTGTCCAGACAGCACAAACTTGCCCAATCCAAATAGGCCACACTTTCATTCACTCATCATTCAAGCCCCTGGAATCCTGGCTCTAGTGGATACGCCAAAAACATTCACCACATTCTGCAGCTTCACACAAACATATCTGATTGAGTCAATCCGGATGTTGCCACGTTAAAAAAGGGTGTCATATCCCTGATCATGCACTTCTCCTCACAACACTCATCCGGCCAACTCGATCTCTTGTCAGTTCCCTAGCCTCATCGACTTCCAAACATCTCTTCCTCAAACACTCATCCACCATATATCTCCACCTTCTCCATGGCCTACGTTGCCTCCTCCCTCCTTCAAATTCGCTCAGATATACCTTTTTCATCACTCTATTGTTCTCCGTTCTTTCCACATGACCATACCATCTCAGGACACTCTCTTCGATTCTGATGTCCACCGACTTCCTCACTCCACAACTTTCACGAATCACATTATTTCGTATCCTATCAACCCTCTGTACTTCACATACAGTACATTCCTCAGCAGTCCCATCTCCACTGCTGTTACTCTTGAATTTTCATTTTCATGCCACACCATAGTCTCCCACCCATATGTTAAAGTTGGCATTAACACTCCCTCATGTAAGCCTCGTGCAGCTGCAACACTCAAGCCTTTGTTTCTTATCAATGCCTACATTGCACCAGCTACTTTTCTTCCTTGTGTCACCCTACTTTCAACTTTTGCACATTGTCCTCTCTTTTCTATCACCAATTCCAGTCTTTCTCCATTCACTGTGACATCACACTGGGAGTCACCTTCTCTCTCAATAACTATCACTTTACTCTTCTCTACATTTACTTTCAAGGCACGACACTCACATACATCAGCAAAACTCTGCACTAGCCTACCAAGTTCTTGTCCGGTACTTGCAAGCAGTACTGCATCATCAGCATACAACAAATTAGAGATATTCCATCTATCACCATTCATTACCAACGTCATCCCTCTCTCCATTACTCGTGTTTTTACTTCTCTCATCATCCCATCCATACATATATTGAACAACCATGGGGACATCACACAACCTTGATGCATGCCCACACCGATCGTGAACCATTCACTTAGATGCCCATTAACCCTTACACATGCTTCGCTACCATCATAAAAATTCTTGACAGCACCTAGCAGCTTACCATCTACGTTATACATGCGCAAAACTTTCCACAATCCCTCTCTGTCTACTTTGTCGTATGCTTTTTCCAGATCCATGAATGCCATAAACACCTTATGGTCCTTCTCACAGGCCTTCTGTGTTTTCTGTCTCACTGCAAATACTTGATCCACACATCCTCTGCCACTGCCAAAGCCACCCTGTTCATCACTCACTTGGACTTCTGATATCTCTCTTACTTTCTCTATAATAATTCTTAAATATACCTTCCCTACCACACTCAATAAACTTATGCCACAATAATTCTTGCACTCACTTCGCTCTCCTTTATTTTTGTACAGGGGTACAATCACAGCCTTTTTCCACTCTGCAGGCATAGTTTCACTCATCCATGCCTTTTTACATATCTCCAACAAGCACTTCATTCCACTCCCTCCGCTACATTTAAGCATCTCTGCATACACCTCATCAACCCCTGCTGCTTTCCCATGTTTCAGCCGTTTCACAGTGCTCTTCACTTGTGCGAGTGTCACGTCACCTGGCACCCATTCCTTCTCTGCACACCCCCAAAACCAATCATGTTTACAGCTGCTCTGCTCTCTCTATTCCCATTCATCAGGCTTTCAAAATATTCTTTCCATCTGGTCCTTACTTCATCTCCATGGGTTAGTAACCAACCACCTTCATCCTTCACACCATCATTTCTTTCTGCTTTCACTTCTACATTTCCGCACCTCTTTCCAGAATAACTTCCTATTTTCAAAGTAGTTTGCATTCATTTTTCTTCC
This sequence comes from Coenobita brevimanus, assembly GCF_032717465.1. Lineage (NCBI taxonomy): Eukaryota > Metazoa > Arthropoda > Malacostraca > Decapoda > Coenobitidae > Coenobita > Coenobita brevimanus. Next base: position 11,551,167 of record NC_137053.1, on the reverse strand, counting down.
CAGATCATCATTTACCTTCTTCTTTTTCCTCTTCACTAGTCTCTTTATGTGTTTCTTGCTCTCAGTATGGTCAGTTCTTATTTCAACTGAACCCCTATCCTGTAACCACTTTAGCCACTTCTTTCTCTTATCCTCCAACACTCTCTTAACCTCGTAATCCCTCCATGCCGTACCCTTCTTTTTTGTTGATACTCTTGCCACACCACACACCATTTTAGCATTCCTAATTAAGAAATCCCTAGATGCATTCCACAGTCTGTCCAGATCCAGTTCATTCCAGTTCACTGATTCTAACTCGTCCTCTACTTTGGTCCTGTAATAATCTGCCATTTCTTTAATCCTCAGCTTCTCAACTTTCAGTCTTTTTCCCTGCCAGCTCCTCTCTCTCTTGATCCACCTCACTCCTCTCAGCTTGATCTTGCATACCGCGATCATATGATCTGACAGACCTCCATATCGTCCTCTCACAGCCCTCGTATCAGCAACCATTCTCATCATCGACCTCTCTGCGAGCACGTAATCAATCAGGTTTCTTTCAACACGATCCCCGTTCCCTCGATACCATGTATATTTATGTGCAGCTTTGTGTTTGAAATACGAATTACAAATGCATAACCTCCTCTGCTGAACCATATCCTTTAGTCGACTCCCATTATCATTTTCTCCTGGTACTCCATAAAAACCCATTATGTCATCCTCAGGACCAGTGCCTACTCTTCCGTTCATATACCCCATCACAATCACTTTATAGCTCTAGGGCATTTCTCCCACTACTTCACCCGGCTCATCCCAAAACCTGTCTTTCTCTCTCAAACTCCTGTCCTCACACGGTGCATATGCAACAATCACTGTCATTTTCACCATCTCAAACTTGAACTTGACATACATACATCTCGAGCTGACACATTTGTAGTCTCTCATTCCACTCTGCCAGACCTCATTCATCAACAAAGCAACTCCTCCTGACATCTTCCCCTCCCATTCATTCCTGATCTAAAACATTTCAAGCCCTCCCACTCCTCCATTTTGCACCCTTTCATCTTCATTTCACACAATGCCATTGCAGCATATCTCGCACTCTTGAACACATTCACCACTTCCACCCTCTTGCTTTCCTCATTCACACCTCTCACATTCCATAAGGCCACGCGAGTCTGCCCATTTGGTTGGGGCCTGGGCAGGTATTGGGCCCTCCGAGGCTCTCTGAAACGACTGCCATGATTAAATTATTTTGGATAGGGGAATCTGCGGGACACTTACCCCTGCTAGAAACCCCAGTTATATGGTTACCACCCAGCATAATAAATGGTTTCCTGGGTACAGGAAACCATTTGGCTTGTCACTCAGTGTGGAGCTCGTATGGCATCACTCTACATTGAGTGAGTGGATGATGGGCGCCCCCACCTACCCATCTGATAATAACTTCAACTTAATTACTGTACCTTACAGGAGTGACCGAAGGAAAACTAATTGCCATATCGTGAAGTCACAGTTTGATCCATATATTGTAGCACAGAACTGGGTCTTGAAAAAGCACATTGCTTCATTACCCTGTACAGTTATATACTAGTACGATTTAGATAGAGTTTTTGAAGGAAAAAGAACGTTTTAGAGAGTGTTATTATGCATCGAGGGACGTGAAATGGTCGTGGAAAAACGTGGACAAGTTAAAGAAAAGGAGATTAAATACTGTTCTGTCTGGTGTTAAAGGGGTGATAACGAGAGAGAACGGTGGTAAGGACTAGGAAGACTAAGAGTTGAATAGAGGGAAAGGAGAGGGAGAAAAAATGAGAGGGAAGGAAAAACGATATGAGACGAAGGGGAAGAAACAAAATCAAGCAGAAAAAGAGTAGACGAAAGAATAAAAAAAGGAACTGAAGGAAGGAAAGACAGATGGGAAGGCATAAGTAAAGGAAAATTGAAGAATGGTGCAGAGAACGGGGTTGCTAAAAGGAGTTAATAAAAAAAGGAACGGACGACAATCATTAAAACAGTCATGACCACCGTACTATATGCATCAGTTATTTCAGGTATGTCCATATCTCTTCATATGTTTTGAAAATTATAAACTCTAACGGTGAACCAGCCAAAGTATCTATAATTCAAAATAACAGGAGGCGATGGTCGGGCCATTAATGCTGTATATGCATGTTTCTATAACAATATATTTTTCAGCAAAAATAATATTCAAGATACATAAGATAAATTGAATATACAGTCTAACTTCATTATATATGTACTACTGCGATCACTACTTTCATTGCCCCTCCTGGACTGAGGGAAGTGGAAACCAAGGCTGAAGAAAAGGTAGGCGAGCAGACAAGGTTAGTCTAGTAGTCTCATAATGGTTCACGATGGCGGAATGACTCACACACGTTAAGACCAACATTGTCACTCACGCCCACCATATAACCAGTCATGAAAAATGACTGAAAAACTTTTCACGGTATGTAACTGAAAAAAGGTGACGGCATTCATATCACTTAATGCACTATTTGAATACTTCTCGGTTTGCCATGCATTATGTGAACATAGTTCCTGTCCGAACTATCTTTTTCACTTACAGTACTCTCGAAGCACCAAGGTAATTTCAATTCAGTGACTGGCCAGGGTCACGGAAAAGGAACTGAAAAGAGCAAAAAGAATGCGTGTATAATACTGATATCTGCATAATGGCATGAGGGTGTTAAGGCTGCAGTGCGTGTGGATAGTGAAGTGAGTGAGTTTTTCTGTTTGAAAGTTGGGTTGAAACAAGGATGTGTCATGTCTCCATGGTTGTTCAATCTGTATATGTATGATGTCATAAAAGAGATACAAGGTAGGGCAGTGGATGTTGGAGTAGCCCTAATGAGGGAGGGCAGTGTTCGGAAACTCCCTGTACTGTTGTTTGCAGATGATACTGTGTTGTTAAGTGAAGACGAAGGGGAGCTGCAAGGCTTGGTGGATGAGTTTGGGAGAGTGTGTAAGAAACGGAATCTAAAGGTGAATGTAGGGAAGAGTAAAGTAATGGTTTTCGAGAGAGGTGAAGTCAGTGATTGTACAGTGAGGTTGGATGATGAGGAAATGGAAAATCTGAGTAAAAGTACTTGGGTTGTGTGATGAGTAAGGATGAAAGTTTGGAGGGTGAAGTGCTTGAAAGGGTACAACAAGGAAGAAAGGTTGCTGGTTCCTTGAAAGCAGTGATAAGAAACAGGGAAGTGGGCATGGAAGTGAAAAAAGTTATTATATGACAGTATTGTGATACCAACTCTAACGTATGGAAGTGAAGCTTGGACGTTGTTGGAGGGACACAAGTCAAGAGTGAAAGCAGTGGAAATGAGTTGTTTAAGAGGAGTCTGTGGAGTCACATGGAGATACAGACTGACAAATGAGGATGTGAAGGAGAGTTGTGGTGTGGATGTGGATGTGATAGGAAACGTTAGGAGAAACACACTGCAGTGGTTTGGCCATGTGGAGAGGATGGAGAGTGACAGACTGACGAGGAGAGTATGTGAGTGAGGTGGAGGGGGAGAGAGGAAGGCCAAGGATGAGATGGAGGGATGGGGTGGAGAGGTGTATGGGAGAGGAGGGTGTGAATGGGGAGCAGGGCAGTGAATTGGCAGGGGACAGAGTGACGTGGAGGCAATTTGTTTGTGGCCACCCCGTATGGGATTAAGGCATCTGGCAATAGATATATATATGGATAGATAGATAGATATGTCCCCAGTATTACTTGAATTAGTTGCCTCACTGTTTTCATAATCACAGACTATAAGCTGCTTCGAAAAAGATAGTTAGGACAGGAACCACGTTCACATGATGCATGGGAAACCGAGAAGTATTTAAAGAGTGCATTAAGTGATATGAATGCCTTCATCTTTTTTCGGTTACATTTCATGACAAGTTTTTCAGTCATGTTTCATAACAGGTTTTATGGTGGGCGTGAGTGACAATGTTGGGCTTGATGTATGTGAGTCATTCCGCCATCGTGACCCATTATCAGACTGCCAGGCAAACCTCGTCTGCTCGCCTGGCTTTTCTTCAGCCCTGGTTTCGACTTCCCTCGAACCAAGGGGGTAAAGAAATAAGGGATCGCGATAGTGCAGGAATAATAGCCTGATATACTCTACAAACAGCTTTCAGTGTTTTGCATCAAAACTAATTTCGCACGACCGTGTTCAACAATTTGCATAACTGGTTCGCGGTGTAATGCGTTTGGTTCCCTCCACTTGGAGTGAGAAAATATGCTGGAAATTAGCTTGGAAGCCACATTTGTAAGTGAAAGGGTAGGTTGGGAGGGATATGGTGTAGATGAGGATAAGTGTAAATCTGGTGTGTTTGTAAAGTCACCTCCCCTTGTGGTCGGGTTCATTCATCTTGTGCACCCCTGGTTACCGTTCCTATCCTTCGAGCCAGTCCTGTTGCCAGCCCTTATTACCTAGTTCACACCTTTCATAATTTCCTTTCCTCCATTCCCACCCGTTCCATCTTTCCCATTCTTCATTCCCACCAGCCCCTCCCGCTCTTTTTCATTACCACCCTTCTTTATTTGCTTTGTTTTTTCATATACCTCGTTCGCTACAATATATCGACATTTCTTCATTCCTTTCTTCCTTCATTCTCACTCGTTTGCCATTCCCTCCCGTGCCCACTGCATCCTTTGCCTCATTTTCACATTCCAGACATAATTTCCCATCATTCTCCATTCCCCACCATTCTCCACGTATCATTTTCTATTATCCTCTGTTTCCCATCCTTCCACATAGTCCCTTTCCACTTATTCCCCCATTACCATAAGTTATGAGAAAAGGAGAAAAGAAATAGGGGCCTGGAAGGTGGAAGTTTGATAGATCGTAGTAACTGTAGTTGTAAGTCCTGGTGCAGTTGAATGTGAACCCGGTGGAGTGGAATACAAGCTTAAGTTCCTCTTCTCCTGTATCCCACCATTCTCTTTTCGGGGGATAGGGAAGTAACTGAGAGATGTTTGGATTTCCATTCTCCACACTTTGCCTTCCCAATCTTCCTCTATATTTCATTCTCCAATTTCCATACAGATCTCATCCGTGCTCTACCTTTATCCCCATCTGTCCCTTGCCATTTCACCCTTTCCAACTTCCTACTCTTTCTGATTCTCACCCCTTGACCATTATTCCATATCTCTACCTTCCCCTTCCATTGTTAATGTTCATTAATTCATTCACTCTTACCCCCATGCCATTAATCTCAACCCTCCTACCATTTCCACCCTTTCCTTGTCCCCAGTTTCTCCCATTCTCACACCTACCCATCCTCACACTCCGTCGTCAGGAAGTGAGGTTATAAAATCATACCATTCTGTTACTGATGGCAAAAAGATCCAATGTAACCGTCTCGCTGAAAAAAAAAAAAAAAAAAAAAGTAAATTTGTTCCCTTCCAGCGTCCCTTTCCTTCCCTGTTATGACAGTATTATTAGTATTATATTCGCCTCCCTACCACTGAATTATTGTATTGTACAAATCTTCAGCTTCTGATGACAGCGTGTGTCTCTGCTGGAGTGGATGCAGTAGTGACATGTAACCACAAGCACAAATTCTAATGAACTCGTACAAATAGAAGCAACTCTGCAACATTTCTGGGGATATTGCACAGTTTATTCCTATACAAAAGGTCACGAACGTAACACTTTTGTTACATATTCATATTTACAGATACACAGACAAGGATGTACAAACTTGTTCACTTAAAAATGTTACTTACAATAACGTTAACACTTTTACTGACAAACTAACTTCATTAAGCTGTTTTGCTTCGTCAGCCAGTAACCAGATTCAGTATGTAGTAAAGTCATCCATTATATTACCATTATGCCGGGAATCGAACCCGGGACTCTCAGGTGAGAGCCAGGGCGCAGTCCACTACGCTTCGACGAGGTAAAGGTTATTTTACACTGTCACAATCTTCCAGCCAATGTCCCTCCGCCCCCACTATGGGCATGAAGAGGCTGAGATAACCCCCTGGCACTAGAACAAGTAGATGCCTTTAATCTATTCCAAGCACTTACGGCAAGTCAGAATGAAGAATGAAACCTGTACTTTACACAGGAAAATTCATTCAACATATTACCATAATGCCTGGAATCGATCCCTGGACTCTTAAGTGAAAGCCATGCAGCAATCCACTACGCTGCTACCAGGTAAAAGTTTATTCACATTGTCACAATCTTGTAACCAATGGTGCCCGCCCTCACTGTGGCATAATGGTAATATATTGGATGATTTTTCCCGTGTAAAGTGCAGGTTTCTCTCTACATGTAGTAAAGTCACTAAACCTTGAAAGATTAAATGTTGTTTGGGTTAAGCCACTGGATTTGGAAGAAGATATTTTTCTTTATCATTGTACCAGACTCATCCCAGGGAAAAACAGTAAGTCTGCATTGCTGTGCCTATATTTCTGAGCAACTTTCTTCCATAAACAAACCCCTGTGAGTAATTTAAATTAGCACTGAATAATCAGGTTTGTTTACAGTGAACTTGACGCCGTCCTACTTATAGGCCGCCATCTTCCCAGAGTCCATCGAATCGTATCATATCGTTTATAAAGGCTCCAACATCTTTGCATGCATCAGCCTTGGGCACCTATTGCCGGTTGTCCAGGCTGTTCGGTCTCTGGTAGTCTTCCTATTCAGTCCTTTATCCCTGAGGTCACACTCTATGACCTCGTCCCAGTCTTTTTTTTGGTCTGGCCCTCGCAGCTCTACCCTCGAAGTTCACACCTCTCATTTTCCGCATCATTTTTTTTTTTTTTTTTTAATGCAAGGAAGTAGGAACCAAAGGTATGAAGCCCTTAAGATTGTTTCCTCCAAAAAAAAAAACACAGAAACAAAATAACAGAGCCAAATTCAAGATCCATTCATTTCGAGATGCCTGGACACACTGCGTTTGAAAGACTGGATGTTATAGGCAATAGGGATATACAGACAGAGGAATGCAGTTCCAGAATTGTCCTGCTGCATACATGAAAGGGCTGAGAGTAAGGGCATCAAAGAGTTGGGCATTAAAGAGTTTGCTGCTAGACTGGTGTTACACGCCCTCTCTAGTGGTGGAGGAATGCAAGGAGACAGTTAACAGGAGCAGTGACCATTGATATAGAGATAGGAAGAGATAACGATGCAACAATGAGGCGCAGAGACAGGGATTGAATGGAGTCAGCAAGAGGAGGAGAATTAATGAGACGAAAAGCTTTTTCCTTGTATTCTTAAAAAAATAATACCTTCCCCAAAACATTTACTTCCATTCGATGGATTTTTCTTTTCCTTTTGGTATCCTTAAGATTTACTTGGAAGGAAGGGGAGACCGGGTCTAGTTGTTACATGTCCAAGTTGTTACACCCTCAATATCTCCATAATTATTATATAGATGAGGGAGTGGTCGTCGTCATGTTATGCAGCTTTCATGCAGAGGAAGAGCCTGAAGTGGCAGCTTGAAAGCGTTGAATGATAGCAGTTGCACAACTGAAATCTTCAGTTCCTGACAGAGGTTGTGATGAGTAACTGAATGCATGACAGTGATATAATTTAATTTTACTTACACTACATCCAATATACCACTACGCCTGTATTCACATGCTAATAACAATTGAATAATTATGGACATATTTGGGTTCCATAACATGCATATCAGTTTACCCGGGGTGCGTAACGAGTTGCCCCGTGTCTGAGGTAAATTGTGACGAATGACATGCCATCATAAACCTTGAAATAACCATATGAAGAACATTTCTTTGTTTATTTTGTCTGTATTTTATAATAAAAGGATATATTTCCCTGCTTCCACACACAAAAAAAAAATCATTATATTATGCTATTAACTTCTGATGCAATGAGGAAAAAAAAAAAAGTGTCAACTAGACCCGGTCTCCCCTAAAGAAAGATTTTCAGGATGGTAGCCCTGATGAGCTAAAAAGCCTTAGCATGCTGATATTTGGTACAGTGGAGTGTTGGATTTATTAATCATGCTTCAAAGCACGCGTCCATCGTGCTGAATAATGAAAGCACAACACATTATGATGTGGTTGGTCGTCACCACATCCATGCTACTGTATTCGTTTGTATTCAGCCATATATGACGTTGTAGCCAACGCCACAGCGGTATTCACTCCTCATAACATAATATTTTTAAAATATACGAGTATAGTACTGGAGGAGTATAACTAGCTTCAGTCTCGTTATTTATTCGTAAAAGAATCGCATGCTTATTGTTTGTCTCATATACTCGCATGGCGGTGTTCACTTGTTTTTTCAGATGGAAGACAATCCAAACCACTTGTGTAACCTTGATGGCAGTTTTTCCATCTCTGGGCAACTTATCAGGCAATTCTTTTTTTTATTAATCTCCTGTGACCCTGACCTTAATGAACTTGATTCGGCAGTGTCACATCATTTATGATCACATTATAATCGGAGGTTGTGAGTAAATTAACCATGCATCAGTAAGTTGTCTGTTTGGTTTAACTTGGCTGAACATCTTAGCAGACAAGGGTAAGGGATTTAAAGAGATAAAGATAGCGCTTAAGCACTTGTATATCGTCGTAAATTGTGTTAATGAAATTATACAATAACATCCTTCAACTTTATAAAAATATATAAGATAGTGAACCTGCAAAGAGCACACAAAAATTGCTAAGAAATTATTGGAGAGACTGGTCAAAAAATTACCTCAATTTCCAATAGTTTCTGCTGCTCGAAAGGAAAATCATTCCCTCCGATCGGCTGAAGAAGAGAAACATTTTTCTTTTTAAATGAATACCAATTCAGTAAAAGATATCCTTCCCTCCTCTCTACAAGGGAAATAAATGTTTAAGAATACGGCCGTTTGACTCCACCTTGTTGAGAGAGTTGTATGTGGGGAGCCTCTCCACACGAGAGTTGCACTCTATTCAGAGGTGAATAAAAGTCCAGTTTAAAGTTAACAGCTGTGCATGGAAAAAAAAAAAAATAAACGGAGTCATTCTCCATCCTCTCAACATGCTCAAACCGTCTCAATCTATCGCTCCTCATCACAACTCAAATACATTCAAATCTTGTCCTTTCTCTAAACGCCTGAATCGGAATCCTGCCCCCTCCCCCTCCCAGGCCTCACTAGACATCCGTCTAGTCATTGTCATTCCTGTATGTTTCTGCCCATGAATATACTCTCCCTTTACTGCCCAGGTTTCACTACCATACAACATTACACTCCTAACTCATGCTATATAAAAACATCCCTTAGCATGGAGGGAGATCCCCCTAAATCTTAGGAAGGGAAACAGCTAATGAAATTAACTCAAACTACTTATTACCCTAGCCACAGAGCTAAATGCACCCCCACCTCCAGCACATAATATGTCCCCAAAAAATCAAAACTCCTCCCTGCCCTCAGGAGACTCTCCAGCAATATAACTCCTCTCATGCGTGCCAATTTCTACATGCTTACCCATGAATACCGCACACACGAAATCAGCATTATTTCAAGGTATACCTCTAATCTCATTAAATCTGTCGATTTAAGTTGTAAAAGAGAGTTGTTAATTAGATAAAGTTATTTGGTTGTATCATCAATAGGAGAGTCACCAGGAGAGAGATTAATCATGATGAGGCATTATAGGAGATATCAGTGTAGGCCTTCTCTGTCACACCTTCCTCTCGTGTATCGCAAGTGGAGGTGATGTATAGGCAGATTGGGTTTGGCTGACTTTACTGAGAAACAGTTACTTGAGTGTAAAAGTTGGACAGTGTGACGTGACCCGTGTGTTACTAGTGGCAGCTTGTGCTTGCTGCCGTGCTCCTACTTTACCCTGTCTAAGCTTCCAAGCTCCTCTACTCTGTTCCCTTCTCTTTTCTTCTGACTCCTACCTCTGATTTTCTGATTATATATTGCTGTTGAAACTTCTGGCGAACTAACACGTGGATGCATGTGTGAGTACGTATGTGCAAGTGTGTATGTCGGCCACGTTTCCTGTACCTGGTCAGAGGTGTTTGGCATATATTATAAAATTCTTGGTTGTCTGGGCTAGGGGAAGTGTACTTTATCTCTTCCAGAAGAACTGAGACATAACTACCTGCCCATTGCATATTGTACTAACGTTGCATCATGACAACTGTTACATATAAATGCCTATAACTATTTCAATGCTTCTATATTGCTCGATCACACCATACTGTCGTACCTACTACCTATCTTTATATTTCAATTTTGCAAAGCATATAGTAACATGGTACATTGATATTAATATATTGAACAAATATTTGAGTAAATACATGATAGGAGGCCTACTGGGCCTTGGGAGCAGGCTGTGAAGCCTATGCCCGGAGTCGGACACATAAAAAAAAAATCATGATATTGTAAAACTGAATGTAGTAACATTATTGACGTAACATTGTAGAAACATAACATATTGTAACGACATATTGCAGTAGCACAGCTGTGGTTGTATAAGACATATGCGTATTTTTATACAATAGTAATACAATTGCAATATAACAGTAATACAAAGGCATATCTAAAGTAGTCAGTTATATATGAGAGGGACTTGCTATCTATATAATTATTTATGAGATGTAATTACATAACAGAAAATGTATAATTAAAGAAAGGCTATACTTCATGTGACCCCATATTTTGTTATTCTATTATCTATCTATCTATCTATATCTACCTATCTATCTATCTATCTATCTATCTATCTATCTATCTATCTATCTATATATATATATATATATATATATATATATATATATATATATATATATATATATATATATATATATATATATATATATATATATATACAATATTTACTTAGATTGTCTCACTGATATTAACTGTGGTGGAAATGATGAATGTGGTGGAGATAGTTTGCCAGCCACGGATTGATTGACGTGTTTACTGTTCTTAGCAAATGATATAGTCCTTCAGCCCGACCCCCGAAAGGTTGCGTGTCATTACCACCTGGAAGTACAAGTGCTATCATATATTTTTAACATCTTTAGAGTCCCTACATATCAGAAATGTATGATACCAATGAGAGACTTACAGCTTTCTCTCTACTTATAAGTGATATTTAACCCAACCGTTACTCGCTTTCCGCTTTGGCCTGTCATCTGTCCTATGCATTTATTTACGTCTTATCTTACACTAGTTTTACTTATCATTACAGTATAAACTAAATGTGTAATAGTAACATGGAAAATGGTTCTCCAGCGAAAAAGAATGTTTATACAATGATTTAGTGTTACAGAAATAAATCAAATATGATTACAAAGACATAAAAACACAAAACAACCAAGTTTCACTCTTTTTCGCATACCTGGCACATTGTTCACTATGCTTGAAGTTTGAACACTCACATATCATCCAGATTCCTCGTCACTAGCTTCTATATCCAGTTTGGTCATGTCTTCTTCACATGGCTGATTGCCACAGTCTTTCAGTTTACACGTCAGTGCATTTCAGTTCATTTTGAAGACACACACAGCCAGGCAGTACACAAGCCCTGGAGCACTTGCAAGTAAGGAGTTGCAAGATCCCTTCAGGTGTGGGCTGCACTGTCATCCAATCTATTACCAACATGTCCATGCCATCTGTGGTTTCCAGCTTCCAGTCAACATGTGACTGGATCGGGGGTTTCTGGATCATTTGCCAGACTTCGTTGCCAAAGCGCAGCTTGATAGTTAGCTCTCTGGGAATGTTTGTAGAGGCAATCTCTGCAAGGGGAAAGTTGATGTGACTCGACCTCTCCATTCTTTGCACAGAAAAGCTCATACCTGAGCTCAATGACATTTTTGACGCCCCCTTTCGAGCCATAGAGTGCACATGTGAAATCTTCCAGCTTGTCAAAAAGATCATCTGACAGTTCCCACCGCTGGCCCAACTCTGCGAAAATACGTTTTACATTGCCATTAGCTTTCATAAGTTTCATTGCATTGAGTTTTCCCTTTCCTGCAAATGCACTGCCTGTGTCACAACCTGTAAATGCGTGCATTCCTAGAAGTGCTTCACAGACATCCTCACCAAGTGACGCAGCTGTTTCACTCATGTCAACAAGCTGTGTGCGAGTACGAGTTCTGCTTCTTTAAAAAAAGTGATGCCTTGATCGCAGTGCAAAAGGCAAGAACTAACACAAAGACATCGGTGTCCTCTGAACTGATGATGACAGCCTGAAAGCCTTCTCATGCTGCATGTTCTGCATGAAGCAGGATGCATCCATCGGCTTCTTCATGAAGACACTGCAGCTCTGGAGCTTCTTGGCAGTGAAGCCAGTAATGCGGAAACATTTCTCTTCACATGTTATGTAAAGAACTTTCTGCAGTTGTACAAGTCAATCCAGGTACTTCTCATTCTTTCACTCATCTGAAGAAATTTGATTACATTGTCTTGTTGGTTTCTTGGGACAGGAACTTGTGTCACTTCTTTATCATTTGCGTGGGCATGTTGTCTTTCACCTGTAATCCAGATGTCTCACCCCTTTCCAGTCTCTCAGAGTGCTGATTGATTGTTCTCTGTAAATGTCAAAGACAACATCTATCCTTGTGCTGCAGGGACCTTCATGAAGTGCCAATGAAAAGATATATGTTCGACAACTTCTTTAAAGGTGTGATGCTGTGAGTCAAGTTTCAGTCGTTTTACAAGACTCATTCCGTCAATGAACACAGCAGAATGATCTGGGACTGAATCTGATTGTGATGCAGTTTTCTTACTGCCAGCTGCTAGGGCTGCTTTGTTAGTCTTTCGAAGGCTGCCATCTGGAGCAGCTAGCACCCATGGAAGTGGTCCCATCTATGAATTTATAGCGTGGAAAATAGAATTTTTACTTTTTGCTTTTGTTACATAGCATTGTAAAACGGCAAATCTACAGTAAAATGCCATTGCAGAAGCTTTCCCAACTCGATAAGCAATGCCAAGTTTATTTTGATGGCTCTTGCCGGCTTGCAAACAAAAATAAGGATGATTCGTGGATAAAGCTGTGAAATCAACACTGCTACGAGTATCATGAAAATATCTTCTTTGGGGTCAACAAGGAATAAAAAAATCGCCATGAGCCTTTGTACATCTTTCTGGTAACAACCGACCTACCGAGCTGATGGACTAATGACACTGCTGTCAGTCGCTGCTTCCTCCTAGCAGTTGTGGAATTCAGATGTGGAGTGCTGGTGTGGAGTGCAGGTTTGGAGTGCAGGTGTGGAGTGGTGTTGTTGTCCCCACTCAGCGAATGATGACACTGCAGTTTGGCTGTTCCTGCATCATCACTGAAGGCTCAACACTGCTCGTCTTTGTGGTGGTGAAGTTGGTGATGATGGAGGAGGGTGTGTTGGAGGTCAGCTGTGTTACTTAATCTCGGCTTCTCAAAACATGTTTTGATCCCTCGCTTTTTCCAATTATTCGTTTTCTTCCTTACTCTATTCTTGCTTCTTTCTTCTTGTGATTATTTTGTTGATTGCTGATGACTGCAGCTACTTGTAGGTGCTTGTAGAAGACTGTAGAGTTTTCTCGTAGACTTGTTGCTTGTAAACTGCCAATGCTTGTTGTAGTTGCTTGAAGTTTTATAGTTTCTTGTAAATCGTAGAGTTTTAACTCCTTCACTGTGGCCAAGCTGGCGAAAGTGAGGCCCCTGTTGTGGCAATCCACCTAAAAGTTTCCCATTCTCCATTCAATAATTTTCATAGAAATACACAAGATAAAAAAAAATACACCCTAAAGAATGCTAAACCCTTCCATTTACCCAGGAGCCCTTCAGTGAATGTCTATTGTAGATGCTCCTACGTTGTCGTAGAAATAAGTGGAAGCAACGTCAATGACCTCCACCTTCGCCCACCACTCTTCACCACCACGTACCACTATACGGTTTGCACAATGGTGTATGTGTTACTTAGCACTTCAGTATCATTATATGGAACACTGAAAAACCAGTCACTAATACTAATTACAGTAATGCTAAGCTCAACGAAATATAAATATTTACATAGCATACACTTTAATTTTCCAAATATTATATTAACTTATACTTACATTTAGTTTCTTTCACTTATTTACATTTTACGAGCCACTATTCTAGAAGTTGACGAGTGTGTGAAAGTCTTGGTAGCAGTCTCCCAGACATAAGCCAACCTGACACTTTGGGCACCATGTTGTCACTTTCCTTCGTACTTGTCCACGCCTGCTAGTGTTCATGCAAACATAGCAGGAAGATAACATGAACTGGCAACCCCAAGCGTTAGTGGATGAATACACAAAGTTCTCGGGAGAGAATACAGGGCGCAACTTTTGCAATAGGATGGAGGATTTTAAAAGAAAGACCGCAGTCTGTCGATAGGTCCATTAAGAAGGAATGTATCATTTAAGGGTTAAATCATAGATAGTTGTTGTAGGTTGTAGTTAAGTAGATAGTAGAGCACTGATCATAGTTATTGTAGTTCATTGTGTTATAGAATTGTTGCTTATAGATAATTGTAGTAGGCTTCTATCTTTATTCTTCTTTCACCACTTCACCACTCCATTACACTTTTATATCACTACACTTCAATTTTCTTTTACTGCTGTTGTTTATCGCTGTTGTTTACCACTTGCCACCAGTGTCGATTTAGTCATAGCCAAAAGTTGTTGATTAGACAGAGAAGGTTATTTGGCTGTATCGTTGATGGGAGTGGCACCAAGAGAGAGAGTAATGGTGAGGCGTTGTACATGTCAGTGTAGGCCTTCTCCATCATACCTTCCTCTCTTGTATTGTTAGTGGAGGTGGTGTATAGGCAGACTGGGGTTGACTGAGTTTATTGAGAAAGTTACTTGAATGAAAATGTTGGACAGCATAACGTACCTTGATCGAGAAAGTGTAGAGGTAGTGAAGGAGGATTGGTCTAGGCACCCGTTTTCCTATGGGAGATTGTAAGTCAGACTCTATCTTTTTTGTTATGTGTTTAACCCATCCCGACTGGCACATAATCCGGCGAACCCTTCCCACAGCTGGGCATTCCTGAGAAAATCCTCTATTTTTAAACCTCCATAACTCGGTTAATACTTAACCAAATATAAAAAAGAAAGTGTCATACTCATCAATCCTTCGACTTCAAACTGATTTCATCAGATGGTCCGTGCAGTGTGTGTAGGGAGAGTGAGTGAGTGGGGAAAGGGGACAATTTTTGTTGTTTTTTTGCCGGTGTCCATGTGCGTGCAGAGGGTCGGTGACACAACAAAGGCTTAGACTAGCCCTCCACAATAATAACACTTCAATAACACATCCAGAAGACTGCAATCCACCACAGACACTGTTTACGTGAAAAATTTTCCATAACTGGCCATACTTGCTGCTGGGAGGCCAGTAACCATAGCAACGACCTTGAGGCACGCTGCTTGCTCACCTCACCGTCACACTGCCTTACAGACAGACAGACAGACTCTCTTTCTCTCTCTCTCTCTCTCACACACACACACACACGAAGATGTATGTTTGGCTTGCAATGTCACTCGATTCTGGCACTGTTGTGCAACTAGAAGTCTGGGTATTACAACTACTACAGATACTACCAATATTACTACTACTACTACAACAACCACTACTACAGCTACCACTGCTACAAGTATTACTATTACTACTACAATTACCACTACTACAACTACTACCATTACAACCATACCTACTACACATACTACCACTACTACTTCAACTACTACCACTACAACTGCAACTACTACAGCTATTACAAGAAAAAAATTTAAAAAAAATTGTGAACAAAGTAGTTATTCACATAATGCCCGTAATCAGAAATACTTACCACTATGACTTGCTTCTTTCCTATGATTTGTACCATTTCATCATAACAAATATGTATAAACACAAAAACTTTCCTACAAAAATAAGGCAACGACTTTGTCATGACACAAACTTTCTGCTTCAATTATTCACATATACACAGAGCAGTAAAATCATTTTTTGTACCTACCCAAAAACCAACATAGTGGTATGTACTAAACTAACACTAACTTATGCATACGACCCAGACTTCTACAACTCGGTCTTTGAGTGAAAGTCAAAGAAACAGGTACTGCACAGTGCCATCACACATTCAGTACACCACCACCTTGTCACATGGGGTTCCCGAGGTCGGCACAATGAATTGGCGCAGACATAGCAACACTGGAAGGCTTCTTTGTCTGCAGGTGTTGGTGGCAGCGTTTCCATGAAATGCCTAATGAGGTAGTCCTTGCACTGCAGCCGGTCAGGCAGTTGCTGTACACTGTGCTTCCGTTTCACAGAAGGCATTACTTGACCATATCTCTCCAGAAGGCTGTAAATTACATCCTCTCAAACTGTCTGAGGTATGTGCTGCTTGGTGTAACATCCTCTTACAGAATGAAGGCATTCAATACACAGATGTCAAGCACATGTTAGAATGCCTTCTTGTACCACTTACAGCATTGCCTCAAACAGTCGATGATGCTGATCTGCATATCAAATTTACTGACGAGTCACATGTTGACGTTACAGTCGATAACAGCATCAGGCTTAAAGACTGTCTGCCTAGTTCTCCTATTGACCTTGCCTGTGTCTACACATACCAACTTACCTTCATGGACCATGGAGAGGACATTTACCTTTCTCTTACCATGCTAGTGAATAGCAAGGAGTTTACCTGATTTCAAGGTCCTGCATTCCCCCTTCACAGTGCCCATGGGAAAGGATGGCCAATGTTTCCTCTTTGCACGAACTGTGCCACACAATCCAATGTTGTGTTCTTGCAGGTACTTGGCAAGACCTGGTGCCGTGTAGTAATTATCGGTGAACAGGATATGGTTGCCACTGAAGTACCTGTCCATCAGCTTCACAACTTAGCCAGAGAATCCATGGGAGTCATCCTTCAATAACTCCACATCACTCACTGTAAACACATTTAAATCTAACACGTATCCAGTCTTGCAATCACACAAAACAAAAAACATAATTCCAAAACAATGTCTCTTTGAGGGAATGTACTGTATGAAGGTAAGATGTTCCCTGAACAGAACAAGGAACTCGTTGATAACATCCTTCTGGGATGGCCTGAAATACAATAGAATTTCTTCATCATTTCCAGAATTGAGCAAATTTTCCACAGCCTATCATTCAGATGTGGGCCCATATTCATAGAGAAATGCAGGTACCTGAGGATGTCGAGGCACCGATTCCATGGCATATACTTACCGAACATGGGGGTAGCGTGATGTTATCCACAAGCCAATAATCATGAATACAGTATTATGCTTTTTGATGTGAGGCATCATCATGGTCAATGCTAACCAAACATACATCTCACTAACATTCATCACTGTCCATTCTTTCATTTTTGCTCTCTCTCATATGTGCGAGGTTTCACCCCATTGTAGCAGAATTCCCAGAATGCATTAACTTCTTTCACAATGAACTCCATGACTGCTCTCATGAAAAAAGCAATGACAGTATCAACAGCAATAGATAATGGATTGCAAGGGAATTCTGGCTGCACACCTGCACTTGTGTCATCAAATACAGGTACCTCAGGCTGAAACCCCGTTCCTTCCTCCCGGGCAAATGTTTCGAACCTACCCAGCCTTGGCTCCTGCCTTGTCTGCCATGCACGTGTCCTGCCCTGTGCCCTGCCACAGCCCCTAGCATGGTGCTGTGGTGGCGAATCTGCCAAATTATAACTAGATGAGGCAGGTGATGGTGGTGGTGATGATGATGATGATGGTGACAGTGAATGTAGTGGTGATGGTGATGGTGATAATTGGGGACGTGCACATGCCTGCTGGCCATAAACAGATTTACGACGAGAACCTGCACCAACATACCCTGACGTACTTGGTTGTGGAGATGAGGGACATGGTGAGAAAGCCTGGCAAAGTGAGGCATGTGGTGAGACAGGTAGGCCTGGCGAGGCACATGGTGAGGCAGGTACAGATGCAGGACGTGTGGAAGAGGCTAGTGTTGAGGGAGGATGTGTGGAAATTTCCATGGTAGGCCATGATTCACACTCTGGTGCACAGCTCAGCCCACGGCGTTTCCTACTCCTGCCATCCTCCACCTCCTCCCTTTCTTCACTCCCTACCTCCTCTTCCATCTTCTCCACTGTGCAAAAATCCCCCACTGCAGGATCATCATCATCTGACCCTTTTTCATCATCAGAAAAGGCTGATGGTTGTGCAAAGGGAAGAGATTGCCACACAGTGGAGAAAATCTGAGACGTTCGTTTCCACACTCAGCATGGCAAGGTTACTTTCGTCAGAGGAGGAGTTATTTTCCCCACTCATTATTGGCAATAATGGCAGGTCCACTCCTCCCTATCACGCTATCAATAAAGCCTTTCCTATTCAGGCCTTTAGACTTCATTGGTGTTGAAGTCAGTGGCCGCAGGCACTCATCTGAGGGTCAAGACATAGGGAAAAATTTTTGCGGATCCATGATGGAGGTATGCAGGAAACTGGAGCATGACTGGAATGCATGTTGGAGGGTTGCCAGTGGCTGAATATTCAAACAAGGGTACAAATTACTAGATCATGTATACATGTCACACGAACAGCCCTGGGATGACGTGTATACATGACACCTGGGCACAATGGGTTAATCGCTCTTGTCACTTTAGATTTTCTAAAATTGTTGGGTGTAGTATCTGAAGATGAAATTTCCTCTGTGAACTCATTATTGAGGCTAATTCCACAAAAATGTGGAATTAACATTATATTTTGTGTTCTCATTGCATTTAAGCCAAGAAGCACATTTGCTCTAACTGATAATTTTTCTACTACATAGAAGGTAGTGGTGAATAATTTGGCAGTCTCTGTGAAATTTATGTCTAACTCAATCATATCAATTATTTGTATTTCTTTACCAACCACAATGCATAAATCTAAGTCAAAATCTTCCAATAACGTTACTTTCCTTCTATTTCTAAAAATCCTTTCTAACTCATCTGGTGTTATTAAATTCACTCGTAAGCCTGAAGCCAAAAATACCGAAATTTCTTAATCTTCACAGACAGCAGAAACCAAAATGCTTTCATTTCCAAATATACATCCTATGTTTACTCTGTGTTGATTTGGATGTTTTATGTTTTGTCGGTATTAGTGCTGGTATAATCTTTCGTAGACTTATAGATACAGTAGATACTAATTTCTCTGTTGTCTGAGGTCCAGTGACCAACAGTTTTGTGTCACCTACAGTAGGATTCAATCCCTTTTGCTTTGTCTCTGTCCTCTCTACTTTTGATGTAACATTCAGATTTAGTGTGACCTGGATTTGCACAATAAAAACATAATGTATCTCTCGAATTCGACCTATGAGGGGATTTACCATTTTTTAGTCTTTCTGCTGGCTGATATCTGCTTGGACTACGGCCTTGATTTTTGTGCCAGCCTGTTGCCTGGTGTGCAGGAACGAGACTTTGAGCTCACTTGACTGAGCCACCAATGTCAATTTAAAGTATAGCCGAGAGTTGTTAATTAGATAGAGAAGGTAATTGGGTTGTATTGTCGATGGAAGTGGCACCAGGAAAGTAATGGTGAGGCATTGTAGGAGATGTCAATGTAGGCCTTCTGTGTCACACCTTCCTCTCTTATATTGTAAGTGGATGTGATGTATAGGCAGATTGGGGTTGACTGAGTTTATTGAGAAATAGTTATTTAATGAAAAATATGGGCAGCGTGACGTAACCTATGTATTGTCAGTGGCAGTTTGTGCTTGCTGCCGCCCTCCTGCTTTACTCTCTCTAAGCTCCCAACCTCCTTCTCTGCTCTGCCTCCTTCTCAGTCCTTCTGACTCCTACCTCTGATTTCCTGACTACATGTTGCTTCTGAAACTTCCGGCAAACCAACATATGGGCGTATGTGTGCGTACGTATGTGCATGTGTGTGTCGGCCACGTTTCCGGCACCTGAGCAGAGGAGTTTGGCATATATGAGATTGTTGGTGGTCTGGGCTAGGGGAAGTGTACTTACTCTCTTCCTGAAGAACTTAGACATAATTACCTATCCATTACATATTGTACTAGCATTATATATTAACAACTATTATATATGAACCCCTATAACTATTTCAGTGCCTCTGTACATTGTTATTGTACCCACTTATCACAAACATTGCACAAGATGAAGTTACTTCCCACATCTTTGTGGCAACCTGCACATGGCCACACTCCTGCTTTGGCACCAGCCCGAGATATCACCACTTTTGTTTTATCGGCAAAAACCCTCGTATCCCATTCCGTCTCTCCACTTCCTAAATCTTTCTTCCGCCTCCTTTTCATTCTTTGCAATTAACACCAATTCATCAGCATATAACATCTCTCATGATATTCCATTTCTGAAGCCACGTGAGAGAGCTTCAAGCACCATGACGAACGATAAAGACTCAAAACTGACCCCATATACACACCAGCATTCATTGATAACTCGTCACTCAAATCTTTATTCACTTTCGCCCGGGCGTGTGCACCCACATACATAGCCATAACGACTAACCAGCCACTCCTCGGTTCCAAGCTTTCTCATAGCCCAAATCACCACCTCTCTACAGACTCTGTCAAAGGCCATCCAGATCAGCAAAATCAATGTTCAGCTCCATTTTCTTTCCTGTATATTCTTCTTGAAGCTGTCAGACATTGAATATGGCATCAGTGGTCCCTTTGCCTGCCATAAACCCAAATTGCATCTCATCAATAATCACTTTTTCTTGGACTATATCAATTACCTACGTTATCTGCTCCAAAAGTTTTATGGCTTTCTAATTTCCTTTCTCCAGGGCATCACTCTTCTCGTTATACACATTTACTGTCACATTCTTCAGCCAGTCATCTAGGAGAATACCATCTATCTGTCTATTTATTGTCAGATGCCTTAATCCTGGAAGGGGTGGCCACAAACAAATTGCCTTCATGTCTCCCTGTCCCCCGCCATTTTACTGTCCTGCTCCCAGCTCACACCCCTCTCTCTCATAAACCTCTCCACTCCATCCCTCCATCTCATCCTTGGCCTCCCCCTCCCTCCCCCCCCTCCACCTCATTCACATACACTCTCCTCATCAGTCTCTCGCTCTCCATCCTCTCCACATGGCCAAACCACCTCGATGTGTTTCTCCTGACACATTCTATCACATCCACATCCACACTGCAACCCTCCTTCACTTCCTCATTTGTCAGTCTGTTTCTCCATATGATTCCACATGCTCCTCTCAGATAACTCATTTCCACTGCTCTAATTCTTGACTTGTGTCCTTCCAACAAGATCCAAGCTTCACTTTCATACGTTAGATTTGGTATCACAATACTGTCACGCAGTAACTTTTTCACTTTCATGCTCACTTCTTTGTTTCTTATCACTGCTTTCAAGGAATCAACAACCTTTCTTCCCTGTTGTACCCTTTCAAGCACTTCCCCCTCTAAAGTTCCATCCTTGTTCATCACACTACCCAAGTACTTAAACGCACTCATATTTTCCATCTCCTCATCCAGCCTCACTGTACATTCGCTGACTTCATTTCTCTCGAAGGCAACACATATATATTTGAATAATCCACTCCTTCAGCATAACTCATGAGGTTTTCAACATTTTAGCAATCAGACCAGACACACCTGTCGCCTTCCCTAACTGTATACCGCCTATGGTCCTGTTCACAACAGCGACATCAGTCAAAGACCAAGGGCCAAACACTGGATCCGCTGACTGCAAGTCTTCATTCTTGAAGTAAAATTTCTCATTCAGCAGCCGGTTATAATGCACTCTCCAGGTGACATCAGTATCCGCAGTGTCCCCCAGTACCTTTCCTTCATCATTTTTCACACACTGGTGACCTATAAAACCCCCGTTATTCACTCTTCATCTGATCTGCCACCTTAAATACCACATTGCCTAAAAAAAAAAAAAAAAAAAAAAAAAAAACAGTGTTATGGTTAGGTTAATATTATGTAACGAGAGTCTTGTTTGGCTTAATGCAACAACATGACGTTTCTGATTATTTCTGGTCACATAAGATGGACTATTGATTCATTATCGGATAAAATGGTCGCTGCTATACCAGTCCTTTGTAAAGATTCTAGTTTACGAACATTTCGGAGACAGTTCATTGCCTCGGGATGTGTTTGACGAAATTTCTGAAGACATATAGACAGTACAATGTAGGCCTATTTTTTTTCTTGTCATAAGGTAAGTATATAAGCAAAAATTTACCCCCCAAACAACCCTCACCTAAACAGCCGTAGACCCATGACATTGGTCCTCCGTGTGCTGCTAGGTACCGTTCCGTGATTTCCTTCATTTCATCTAGACTTTTAAGTGTTCTGTCGTTTAAAAACATGCATAACTCAGGGTGACAACGCCTGGCAAACTGTTTATGTAAAATTATATTTTAAAGACCATTCAAATCTTGGCTTATTTCTGCTAACTCCATCCACCTATCAAAATACCTGGTCATCCTCGAAAAAGAAATTGTATAATCACTTCACACTTTTCAGGTACAGCATCTCGAAACTTGCCACGGTATCCTTCCTTCATCAAGGTGTAGTGCTCCAAGATGGTCTATCTAATGGTGTCATAATTCTGAGGCAAATCAGGGGTCAGTGCGATGTAAACTTGCAATGCTTTTCCAGTTAATGAAATTAAATTAACGGCCCATTGGTCTCTTGGATATTTCATTGAAGTGGCAAATCTCTCGAAACGTTGCAGATACGAGCCAGTGTCTCCTACATTCTCATCAAACTTTGGGTACTTTAGGTCGAGCAACTAAACAGGATG
Source organism: Coenobita brevimanus (assembly GCF_032717465.1). Classification (NCBI taxonomy): domain Eukaryota; kingdom Metazoa; phylum Arthropoda; class Malacostraca; order Decapoda; family Coenobitidae; genus Coenobita; species Coenobita brevimanus. The sequence continues at coordinate 11,528,443 of NC_137053.1, read as the reverse complement.
AACCACCAACACTTGGCACGATCACACTATTATCATCACTTAATCTTCTCATGTAATGTTCGTGTTCTCTTTGTTTCTCATTTTCCACTCTTTGCTTCTCATTTTCGACAGCTCTTTGTCTCTCAAGCTCTAGTTCTTTTTCTTTTAATAATGTTTTCTAATTCTCTTTCTGCTTGACTCACTTCAAAATTTCGCCGTTCCCTTTCTCTTTGTCTATCTTCTCTTGCAAATGCCTGCTGCTCCTTCACGAATTCTTGTAGGGCTGAACCTTCAAGTCCCAGTTCCTTACTGGCACTCACAAGTTTCTCTAAATATCCCTGACTGTTGTCTTGAAGTTCCAAAATACATATCTGAGTACCTGCTCAATGCTGGCCTGCAGTGCATCCAGATGAGGGAGTAAGGGAGTGATGGCGTGGCAGCCAGAGTCAGGGTCCTCATCCTCGTTGCTTTCTTGTGTCTGCTCCGCAGAGAAGGAAACGGCTATTTCCTCATCAGACAACGTCTGATAATCTGAATCACCGCCGTCGTCATCCAACCAGTCCCTCACCATTCCCTCACGTCGTTGATGTCCTAATCCTCACCTGTGTTTTGTAGCCAAAGGTGGAAATTGTCCACATAAAATCCTTCAAAGTCGTGCATGGCCTTGCATCCCTGAAGTTGACGAGACCAACCACTTTCCAAGGTTTTGATGGAGACTTCCTTCTAAGCATTGGCCCTGTTGAACACCGCAGACTTGATGTTGTAACACCTCAGATTCTCCAAGGTTCGCTCCTCATGTGAGGAGCTGAGGCTTCATATGAATTGTTTGTATCGCAGAGTCGCACCTTGCACGTTTCCTGTTTAATTGGTTATTCTAGATCAATTGGTTGTTTAATGGGGAAGGATCTATCTATCTATCTATCTGTATATATATATATATATATATATATATATATATATATATATATATATATATATATATACTGTATATAAATCATCATCATCATCATTATCATCATCATCAGCCATTACAAGTCCACTGCTGAACAAAGGCCTCCCCCAACCTTATCCACGAATTCCTTGACTGAGCCAATCTTTGCCACGTTTTCCCTGCAAATTTCTCTATCTCATCCCTCCACCTCCTGTCTGGCCTTTTTCTGCTACGCTTACAATCTCTTGGTGGCCAGTCAGTCAACCTCTTGCTCCATCGATTATCTCTTATTCTTACTACATGGCCTGCCCACTTCCATTTCTGTTTTTTTTTAACTTCTATAATATTTCTGACTTTAGTCTGCTCTCTCACCCAAGTTGATCTTTTCCTGTCTCCTAAAGTTATTCCCAGCATTGACCTTTCCATTGCTCTCTCAGAACGAATTTATTTATTTTCCATCGATTTTGTCAATTTCCAAGTCTCACAACCATACGTCATCGCTGGAATTATACATTCGTTATATACTTTTCGTTTCATACAAACTGGCAAGCTACTTTTCTTATTGTCCCTATGTTTACCGAAAGCTTTCCATCCAATTGTAATGCGTCTTATTATTTAGCTATCATTATCTTTCGTTAATTTTAGTATTTGTCAGAAGTATTTGTACTCCTCGACTTCTTCAAGAATTTCTCCACTTATTCTGATGACACTCTTTGGTGTTTGAGGATTAAACATTAGTTTTACTCCGGTTCATCTTTAGCCCTACCTTGAGACTTTATCTGTTCAGGTCATTAAACATTTCTTGCAGTGTCTCTGCTGTTTCTGAGAATAGGACAATGTCATCTGGAAATCTTAAATGGTTTAGCTTTTCTCCATCTATGTTCATTCCATTGTTTTCCCAGTCTAAATTTCTGAAAATATTTTCTAGGCATGCTGTAAATAACTTTGGTGAAACTATCTCCCTGACGCACGCCCTTCTCAATCTAAATTTTTTCTTAGTCCTTATGTAATTTAACTGTAGCAGTTCCCTCTTTATATATGTTTTCGAGCAATTTTACAACGTTCTCATTCACTCCTTGTTCTCGCAATGAATTTATAATTGCTATGTGCCCCACTGAGTCGAAAGCCTTTTCTTAATCAACAAAACCTAATCACAGTGGTTTATATTGTTCTGTAGTTTTCTCAATTAGCTGATTCACTGTGTGTAGATGATCAGTAGTCGAGTACCCGCTTCGGAATGCTCCCTGTTCACGAGATTGGTTTTCCTCCAAATTTGTAGTTATTCTGTTTGTAAGGACCCTGAAAGAGTTTGTAAATGACTGATAGCAAGCTAATGAGTCGGTAGTTACTAAGGTCTTTTGAGTCACCTTTTTTGTAAGGTAAAATAACTATAGCATTACACCATCTTTTGGGAATTTTCTTCTTTCTTATACATTAAGTAAATAATTGAGCAAGCCTAGTTTGTACTTCTACTCCTGCATCCAACAGTAAATCTGCTAATATTCCATCTTCTCCCGGAGCTTTCCCTCTTTTCATATTTTTGAGAGAATTATTTACTTCGTCTGGTGTTACCTCAGGTAATTCACTTGTATCAACTGAAAAGTTAGTTGTTGGTCCTACTGTCTTTGATGCATACAGTTCTTTGTAAAATTGTTCAACTCTCTTCAACATCTTATCTCTGCATTTAATGGCTTCACCGTTTTTGTCTTTTAGTGATGTAATTTGTCGCTATCCTAGTGCCATTTTACTTCGGACCTGTTTCAGACTTTTACCTTTTTTGGATAATTGATTTGATCTATGTTTCTCTTTCTTTTTTCCTCTCTTTATCTTTTGTTGATCAGCTTATTTAATTCCGCTCGTTCTGTTTCATCTTTCATTGTTTTTAATTTCCTTTCCTTTCATTTTTTCATAACCTCAAGTGTCTTTTTTAAAAACTTCTTAGCTTTGGTTGTATTAGGTTTTCCTACTACCACCGCTGATTCTTTTAGGACTTTTGTTAGTCTGTCATTCAGCTTATCAATACCACATCCAGCATTACTGTGTAATGACGGAACTTTTTTTATACCACCAGTGTGATGTTGGGAATTTTAGAAATTATGGGAAGCTGAGGGTAGCGTGATGTTTTTTGAGAATGTATGACTTTATGAGAAATGAGGTAGCGTGATATTAGAGAGGTCGTGAGTAGTTAGATAATAGCACACCTTGCGGGCCACTCAACCTCGTCTGTACCACTCCTTGGAGGATAGCAAAATTCAAACTCAAAATTACTTAACCTAAGAACTGAGATATAGATTACTCTTCAAACTGAGAATGATACTAAACAAAATATAATGAGGATCTATATCAACAGAAATATGAATCTTCTCAAACTGAATATTCAAAGAATGCTGTTACAATTTTCAGAAATATGAATCTTCACGAACTATTTTAATATTCAATAATGAGGATTTACAGTATAACTCCAGAAATATGTATCTTTGCACGCTAGATTAATATCCCAAGAATACTGATACGCATGGATATGGTCCCGTGGTCTCTGACGGACTCGTCGGGAAAGAACCTAAAGATTATCAGTAAAGAATACTCTCTAAGACTCAATACACGATAACTGAAGAATCTTATATAAACTAGACACAATAATCAAAAGGCCCAGTAATCACATGGACCATAATCAAATGGACAAATGGACCAGCTGTTATTCACTTTGATTCCATGAACTCAAAGGGGGAGGGAGTGATTCAGTGTGTTAGCGGTTAGGCCGCGGCTAGAACGCTCGAATCAATGGGATGCTAGCCACGGCCCTCCATAACTCTCGTCTGTGAACGATGGAGAGAGGAACAGCAATCATTATTCAGTACAAGAGGGATTAGGGAAATTATTACCACTCTAACTCACGAACGTATACGATTACTGAACATACAAGGGAGAAAGAGGGGAGGATGAGAGTTCGGCACTAACCTCTGAATGATGGAGAGAGGAGCAGCAATATGGCGGTTTGCACTGCCCCCTGCCTTTTCATAAGCATCAGCACAGCGTTCAGGAATCGGCTGAAACTTTAACTGATTACTTTATAATATATCTGTTTCTACTCAATCTACAAAGTATATGAAAGATACGTTTGCTCTCAACATACGTAGAAAAGTGACTTATGATGTTGAAATATTTGTAATAGGCGTAAAGGAACTTTAATCATAACGAAGCCAAATTAATTAGGAATTCAAACAGTTTTATTACTACCCGTGTCGGTTTATGCCTAAGTGACTGTAAACGCAACTCAATAACATGAATTTCATGCTTCACAAATGACAATCTTCAATATTCTTACTTCAGACATTCCCAGTACACCACTGCATAGTTCAAAAGAGGAAATTCTATTAACAGTGACATATAAACCTCTAGATCAAAAGACAGAGGATGACCTTCGCAATTATTAATCCCTACTAAAATTTCCGCAGTTATACATCTTTGTTAATAACGGCTGGTACATTATGTATAATCATTAATCATATTCACATTAAAACTCGACTTAGCATTATCAATAGCAGAATCATGTTCAGATTATGAATATCCACTAAGACCAAACTTAAATATAGAACTTAACGGTTAAATTATGAGCTATTCTTATCATACTTAAACTTAAGATTACACTTGCAATACTAGCTTATACTATCTTACACTAATACCCAATATTATGGCACTACACGGGTCCTTCCTCTGGAGGAAAAAAATGTTAACATCAGAAGTCAACATTCAAATCATTCATCTACATTTCCTAGGGACATGTGTGTGTGGATGGGATGGACTTACCAAATTTGACTGTGAACACAACTCCAATATGTGGCACCTGTCGGTCCACAAGAAAAATCACGTACCCCAGGGGGTCGCTTCTCTGTCATGAAAAACACTCGAAATTCAGAGGATAGATGTGCCCCAGCCAACCTCCTGCCCGGGTGGCAACATGGTCGTCTCACCTGGACAGACCCGTATTCTCACTGCCAGGATCGTCCCAGGGGCGCTTCCCATTCATACAACCTATTAACTAAACACATTTACGCTCCCATCCATTCGTTCTTACGCTTCCAGCTCTCTCCCTAGAAACTGACGAGTGCCTGTCAAGTCCTGAAGCCACTGTTTCACCCGAGACCGTGCTGACCATAAGTTGAGAAGGCACGTGCACACTGCCCCTCGAATTAAAGCAATCAAATATTTCCACTGAACTGGGCTGCACTAATAACCCAAACTCCTATGAACTCACAGTCAATAGTCAGAGAGTCCGAGCCGCACACATTTCCCTATCCAACTCTTAACTTAATACTGCCATAACCAGCTTAACACTCAACACTTCTCAATAAGTCTCCAGGAAGGGCATCTCTCATGGGGCGGCAACTATTCATCCTCCGGATCAGGCTCAAAGGCCCCCTCCAGGGATCCCAAGGGCCACTCTTCTCCACAACAGGGCCTCACCCGTCCCGTGGCTCCTTGCATCCTCTTCTCCGTGAACACATCCCCTACCATATACACACCTCCGTCTATCAACACTTGCACTACACGATGGCGTGATGTGTGTGGATTGTTTTGTTTTTAGGGAGAAGAACCTAACGAATCGGCTATCATGGTCCACTGAGCAACACTCGTTCTTCTTAACATATGACTCCTAAGTTCCATCAACAACTCATCTTCCACCTTACTATTCCATCCACTAGACAAAGCCACAAAATGCATAAGTTGTGTCTCCATCTCAGTATTCATTGTATTCTCGTTGAAGTATAATTTTGCTGGTCCTCCAGGAGCTTTAAAGATCACCAATTCTAGAAATATCGCTAGATTTAGTGGGCCTCCAGTGTACTGCTATTGATGGACTCTATCTCACACCAATATCTTATCCCACAACAATATCTTACTCCACAACAATATCTTACTCCACAACAATATCTTACTCCACAACAATATCTTATTCCACAACACTGTCTTATCCCACCGCTTTAGCCACCAGAGTAATGACGGAAAATTTTACATACACCACCAGCGTGATGCTGGGAGTTTTAGAAATTATGGGAAGTTGAGGGTAGCGTGATCATTTGTGAGAATATATGACTTTATAAGAAATGAGCTAGTGTGATCTTATTAGAGAGGGCGTGAGTAGTTAGATATTAGCACACTTTGCTGGCCACTCAACCTCGCCTGTACCACTCCTTGGAGGATAGCAAAATTTAAACTTAAAATGACTTAACCTAAGAACTGAGATACAGATTACTCTTCGAACTGGGACTGATACTAAACAAAATATAATGAGGATCTATATCAACAGAAATATGAATCTTCTCAAACTGAATATTCAAAGAATGTTGTTACACTTTTCAGAAATGTGAAACTTCATGAACTTATTTAATATTCAATAACGAGGATACACAGTATAACTCCAGAAGTATGTATCTATACACATTAGATTAATATCCCATGAATACTGATATGCATGGATATAGTCCCTTGGTCTCTGACAGACTCGTCGGGAAAGAACCTAAAGATTATCACCAAAGAATACTCTCTAAGACTAAATACACGATAATTGAAGACTCTTATCTATCTGTTTATATACCTAGGCTGCTTCCCCCGAGGAAAGGGAGGTAGCCGAGACAGGATGACACACTCCTCATTTACTCATCCATTCAAACACATTCATTCGCATCTTAGCCCCAAAGGGGAGAAGGCACAGATTCTCACCACACCTCACCGCACAAGGGTCAACTGCGCAGTGCAATCAATGACATCCGCAGCAGGGCCCGACAGCAGAGCTGGATTACCCCTGCCACATTATAATAGACCCATCCCCTTACCCGCACCTGACCTGACTGGCTGATCAGACCAAATGCGGGAGAATATCCCCTCAGGGCTGCGTCATCATTTATTCATTCACAATTTCTCTCCATTTATTTCTGTCATGCACAGCCACTCTTCCTTGCTCAACAGACATCCCTTTCACATCCAGTGCTATCATCACACTGTTCATGAATCCTATTCGTGGTCTCCCTCTAAGCCTTACACCTCACACATCAGATCTAGTTATCTTTTTCACCAATTGCTCATTATCCATTCTCTCCATATGCCCAAACCATCGCAACACCTGCTCAACTCTATCAGCCATCTCCCGAACAACTCCAGTTCTCCTTCGCACTTCATCATTTCGCACTCGATCCATACGCGTAATTCCACACATACTCCTCAGACACCTCATCTCCATTACATTCAAACTTTTCCTCTCTGCTACACCCATATTCCATATTTCAGCCCAATATAACGCAGTCGGTACCACAACACTCTCATACAGCCTTCTCTTTACATCCATTCTAAGCGAACAACATCTAAACACCTTTTTCATTCCTCCCAGCACCTTTCCAACTTCATTCATTCTAAACTTCACTTCTGCATCTATTCTTCCATCCACAGCAACATGTGACCCTAACTATTTAAAACACTCTACCTCCTCAAGCAACTCACCATTCAAAACTACATCCATCCCCCTACCATCTACCAACCTTGTACACTTCATCACTTTACTCTTATTCTCATTTACTTTCAATTTCCTCCCTTCACACACCCTTCCAAACTCCTCTACCAACTGTCTCAATCTCTCCTCTGAATCAGCCACCAGTGCAGTATCATCTGCAAATAGCAGCTGCTTCAGATTCCACTCTCCACCATCAACATTCACCAGACTCAGACCTCCACCTAAAACTCTTGCATCCACCTCCCTTACAACACGATCCATATAAATTATAAACAACCAAGGCGACATCACACATCCCTGTCGCAGCCCCACTCTCACAGGAAACCAATCACTCACAGCATTTCCCACTCTCACACGCATTCTACTATTTACATAGAAAGTCTTCAACCCTTTTAGTAACCCACCAGCAAGTCCATACAATCTTAAAACAGTCCACAAAGCCCCCCTATCAATTCTATCATACACTTTCTCTAAATCCATGAATGCCCAAGCACATCCTTGCCTCTCGTTAAATACTTTTCACACACTTGTCTCACAGCAAACACCTGATCCATGCATCCTCTCTCTCTCTCTCTCCAAAAGCCACACTGCTCATCACCAATCACTCCCTCTGTACCCTCTCAAACTCTCATAATTAACACTCTACCATAAACCTTACCTACAACACTCAAGACACCTATACCCCTAAAGCTAGTACATTCATACTAATCACCCTTGCCTTTATACAACGGGACCACACAAGCACTTGCCCAGTCAATTGGCACCATACCATTCACAAAGCACACATTCAACAATCTTACTAACCAGTCAACAATAGTCACTCCACCACCCTTCAGGCATTCCAGAGCACACCCATCCATACCTGCAGCTTTCCCTGTTTTCATTTCCTTTACTGCCTTCTGCACTTCCTCCTTCGTGATCAAAGAATCATTCAACTCTCCCAACACATTTATTCCTTACACCTTTCCAATCAGTACAATCTCAGCCACCGTTTCCTCCTCTACATTTAACAATCTTTCAAAATACTCTGCCCATCTCTTCCTTACTGCATCCATCTCAGTTAACATCCTTCCATCCTCTGCTCTTACTCGCTCTTCCTTCCCAGACTCTCCCTTTTGCAACCTCTTCACCTCCTTCCATAACATTTTCTTATTCTCTTGAAAATTCTCAGTCAGCCGCCTACCCCACCTCTCATCTGCTGCCACTTTAGCATCACACACAGCCCTTCTCGCCCTATTCCTCTTTTCCTTATACCTCTCATATGACACCTCATCCTTCCTTTGCAGCCACACTTCATATGAACGTCTCTTTTCAGCCACAGCCATACTTACTTCCTCGCACCACCATTCACTTCCTTTTCTTACACCACCACCCACACGACTCACACCACACACCTCTCCTGCATGCCCCACCACAGCACTCTTAAACAACTGCCATTCCTCCTCCACACTGCCATTCTCCTGATCTTTCACTGCGTTCCACTCATCTTTTAATTTCTCCTGATACTCTATCATTTTCTTTCTTTTATCCAACTCACTCACTTTCAAAACCTCCCTGCCACACCTAACTCTCCTAGCTCTCACCCATCTCTTACCTACTCTCAACTTTCCCTCCACCAGGTAGTGGTCAGACATACCTCCACCCTCCCCTCTCAGAACTCTCACATCCAACAATCTTCCCATTACACAACCACATAGTCCATCAAAGCTCTATCAACAACCCTTCCACCCTTCTGTCTGATCCATGTATACTTATAAATATCTTTCTTCTCAAACAGCGTATTTCCAATAATCATCTCTCGCTCAACGCATATCCCTATCATTCGTTCCCCATTTTCATTTCTTCCAGGCACACCATGCATATCAACTACACCTTCAAATGCTACATTTCCCACTCTAGCATTCAGATCTTCCGTCATTACCACATTCACATTGGCTCCAAAAATCTGCAGACATTCATCAACATCATTCCAGAAAGACTCTCTCTCTTCCTCATCCCTTTCACTACCAGGCCCATATGCACTCACAAACACCCACAACTCACGTTCAAATATCACTTTCACCCACATCAGTCTCGATGACACCTCCTGCCGTTCACACACTGCTGTACTTCCGGACTCACTAACAAGCCCACACCTTCTCTTTTAAAGTGAAGGTCTATCTATCTATATACCTAGGCTGCTTATCCCCCCATAGAAAGGTGGGGTGCCAAGACAGGACAGCACACTCCCAATTTTCTCATCCACACAGACACTACATTACTTGTATCTTAGCCCCAAGGGGAGAAGAGACAGATCCTCACCGCACAACACCACATGAGGATCAACTGCACAGTGCAATCAGCGGCATCCACAGCAGGGCCCAGTAGTAGAGCAGGCTTACTCTTGCCACATCATAATGGACCCATCCCCTTACCTGCACCGTGGGTGAGAGGTACTGGTTTGTAAGTGGCGATGAAGTCACATTTATCTGACTCGTGGTGGGAAGAACTCTAATATTCTATTACAGCCAAGGCCGGCAGACAATATTTGGTTGATTGAACAAACCCTGTTACATACTGCCTGCATTAACCCACTCATGGTCGGACAACTGAAGTGTTATATTCCAGTTAGCGCTAGATATATATTTTTTAAACTTTGAATGGATCTTGGGTGAAAGTCAATAAAAATTAAGTGTTATTACCGTCAACGTAACCCTCTTGACGTCGTAACAACTCTAAATTGTAGTCCACCTAACATTAGACACATTTATTCAGCTGAAAGTGAATGTAGAACCTGATAGTGTTAAAAATGTCTCTGTTAACCCTCCAAGGTTGGTTCAACTCTAGTATTCTATTCCAACTATCCCGAGATGTTTGTAATCAGCCCGCAGTGAGTTATAGGAGTCTCAAAGTATATGTATGAAGATGACCAAATAATATAAAAATCAGGAAAAAAAAATTGTGGGATATAATACTGGTAAGTAATACAAGCAAACTCATCAACGTAAATTTTAATTCTGCAACATACAGTACAATAATAGTGCATAAATGGAGAGAGAGAGAGAGAGAGAGAGAGGGGGGGGGGGATAATGGGGAAAGTAGCTATAATAATAGTAAAATTTGAGATGGAAAAATTTCTCGTTTTAGAGGACCACTAGGGAAGAGGAAGTAAGAACTGTGCAAAATTCTAATTATGAAGAAATCTACAAGAAACACATCAAGAATCAAGTAAATAAATACCGGGTACTCGGTAATGTTTTAACTCTTCCTTACCCCCCCCAAAAAAAAAAAAAAAAAAAAAATGCACTACCTATTTCTCTTTTCCTTCTACATTTTCTCCTCCCCGAACATTATAGAAGATGAAAATATAATTGTTTCAGTGAAGCAAAAAGGTCCTAAGGTCTCGGCTTCTTCTCTCGGCACTATGAAATTAAATCGCCCACTTTTATCTACTTCTCTCAATTTTAACAGAAAATACTATGTATAGGAATTTAAAAAAAACTACAAAATGGCTGCAGAGAGGAGAGACATTGATGTGAGGATGAAACAGGAGGGAGGTACACAGGAAAACAACGGAGAAAATGGAAGAGAAAAGGGGGAGGAGGAAATGAAAGAGGAACGTGACAAGAGAGAAGTAAAGGAAGAGGGAAACACAGTGGAAAAGGGAGAAATGGAGAAGAAAAGAAGAAGAAGAAAAGAAAAAAGAAGAGACTGAAGGACTGATATATCGGTAAGGAAGTGAGACTTGAGGAGAAGGAGGAAGAAGAGGAGGATGAGGAGGGAGAAGAGGAGGGAATAAATTGCAGAAAATGAAATGAGGGCAATATGAGAAATAAATATTAGGGAACAAAGATAAAATGTAGAGGGAAAGACAAAAGGTGAAATGAACCCGTATGTGTGGACGAATGAAGAAAGAAGAGTGACAAGGAACTAAATAAGACAAAAAAAAAAAAAAAAAAAAAACGGGACCCTAAGAGAGAGAGAGAGAGAGAGAGAGAGAGAAAGAGTAATTACGTGTTAACAAAGAGAATCATGTATAGGAAACAGAAGCAATACAGGTAATTATGAAGCAAATTGGTATGGAGGGGAAAGAGAGAGGAGAGAATAACAGAGGGAAAGGGAGGGGGGAGGGATGGTAAAAAAGGATACAGAAATTGCATAAACTGAAAAGAATATGACGAGAAAATTATAACAGATATGGGAAAAATCATGACAAAACATCTAGAAAAAAAGATTAAGAAGCAAAGATGAAGAAAACAGTTAATGCAGTTTACTAAACGAAGGGAAGTTAAAAATAATGAAAGAGAGACACCAAAGAGGAAATGATGAGAAAGGCGACGAAGGAGGAACGAGAGACCTGGGCAGGGATGCACAAAACTCTGTCAGAAGGCAGCCTTAAGGCTAGCCTTTTGTGAAATATTTGAGGCCGCCCTACGGCTGCCTCTAAGGCCCATGCACAACGACCCCTGGCCTTGTCTTAGGGCTGACTTAAGCTTAGTGCATCGGCCTTAGGTAAGGCTGGCCCTAACTGCAGGGAATGTTTTGGGGAAAATCTCATGCGTCAGCTGAGACCCTGTCGACCAATCAGACGGCCGGACGGAGAAATCTTGAACCAATCACAGAAGTTCAAGGATCAGCTGATAATGTGAGTGCGAGTTACAAGTTTACGGTTCGGTGAAGGACAGTTTTGTCTAGTGATTATTTGAAAATAATGTCGGAACCAAGAAAAGACGTCCAAATTTTAGTGATGGGAGCTTTTTGTAATTATAAGGGAATACGATAAGAGAAAAGAACTTCTGGAGCAAAAGTTTGGACAGAATGTAACCAAAGAAATGAAAGACAACGCATGGAAAAGTACAGTACGCTGAGGCAGTAAGGAGTGTGAGTAGTGTTCCTCGCGATATGCAGGAAGTGAGGAAGAAGTATAAAAATTTTAGGTCAGTGGTTAAGAATAAAGCAGCAAGAATAAAGAGGGAGATGCGTCAGACAGGTAAGATATATATTCCACAAGCAAGAAATATGTAGATCTACATTACACTCCTATAGCCTAATTTTGATGACTATCAATTGCCCCTGCCCAAAGCACCATCCACCTTTGATATTTACTAACAGTGGTTGCATTTTGGGAATAATGTAGTAATGTAAGAAATGGCACATCAGTTAATGTCGTTATTAATGGCAACAGTACCAGACACTGGAATGCAAAGGTCATACCACAGCAGTATTTACCTGCAGGATTGGCCTGATGTAACTAGACTTAAAACATGATTTATATAAACAGAATTCAGCATTAAATTTCATGAAAAACATGATAATTTCACAAACTGTTTTATTCATTAACTCCATACAAAGGTCCAAGAAAAAATATGCTGTTTATTTATGGAAATAAGATTTCAGTGTAACACACAAACATAGGCTAAGTCAGTAATTATCCTTGTAATTATACAGTTATTGGGAAGAAAATGCATCCTTTGCTTACATTATTAAGAAATGTATCAAGAATAAACAACCACAGTACCATATACAGGGGATTGAATGTTTAGTTTTCAGTTATGAAAACCAAAAGATTCAGTTTTAAAAAAATGGTGAAACTGCATGAGTACTCCCATTAACTAAATTTACATTTCATTTTTTCTCAAATGTTAACATACTTATCATTACCTTGGGTTTAGAAAGTTATGGAAATGCATATTTATGAGGGTATCACCTATAGAATCCATCACTAATCGTTCATCCCTACTAACCTAACCTAACATAATTCTGTCAAATTTAACTTTAACCAAACTTGCCTGAATGATTTGGGGATGAATGAGTTTCAGCAGGTCTTTATTGACCCCTTGCCTTCTGTAGGACTCAACCTATGTTATCAACAAGCCTAACTTTAGTAACATGTTATTTTTGCATAATTTGGGAGACATGAAAACATGATACAAACTTTTGTAATATAAACAATATTTCCAAAGAATATGGGTGTCATAAAACAGTTGAGATTTATGAAAGATAATCCACCATAGAATTTTCATGTGTTTATGGGATCTCTCATGCAGTTTTTATTTAAATATTTAATATTTGAAAATATTAATGATACATTACACTAAATGAATAATTTGACCATATTATATCTTGTTTTTACTTAATTATTGATCATATTGTAGGAATAACGGTATACATTTCATCTGTGTAGCAGTAGCTCTCAGAATGCAGTTATTAATTCATCCTGTCAAGTAGAAGTCAATTTTTGGCAAGGTCATTGTACATTATACTTAATTTAATTGCCCCATTGTAACATTTTTACTGTACAGAAGTAGCTATATGGGCGTACATTTTCATGGTTTTTCTGATGTTTGGTATTTAGCCTATGTTTCTGCACATTTGTGGCTTTGCAAAAGTATGACAGTTATGACATTATTTCAATCATGTCATGAATCATTACTAACAGTTTTCCAGCCCTGTCTACCCACAAAGTAGTCAATTATTCACATTTTATGACCAATAATTAAAGGGCACATAATGAGGTTTCTTGTTTCATGGATGATGTGAGGGAAGGGGGGGATCATGTAGTAATATAGAAACTACCAAAAACTTTGAATACCAAGCCTAACTGAAATGCTGCATAGCTAAGAGTTATATGGCAGTACTGGTACTGGTAAAACACTTCTAAGTCATATGGTCATATGAGTGTATGACCAAAAAATACTGTTTTTTATTCTGCACTTATGAATCTTCATTCCAGGAGGAGGATCCAGTGGTGCGGAGAAACTGACTTCTGTTGAAGAGGCAATGCTGGACACAATTGTGAGTGAGGCTGTTGGAGGTATGGCAGGGGTTCAGGAAACAGAAGATGTTGAAGAATCGGAACCTCTGTCAGGTGACCATTACTTTGCCATACTGTATACTGATATTGTTACCCATTGCATATTTATGTAACTTGAATGTTGTAAAAAAAAAAATTAACAAAGGTATGTGGTAAAGGAAAAAAAAATTGTAAGGTATCTTGTACCCATTGCCACCATAATTTTTCCACCCATACCAGTATTTTACAGTCCCATAATAGATTTTAATACACTGATAGGTTGTAGTCAAAATTACTTATGCTGCTACTGTATCTTTAAAACAACAGAGTTCATCAGTGTAAAAATACCTAACCATTCCCTGACTGTGATTTCCTTAGCCAGCATTTTTCCCCAGGGTACTGTAAACCTTCAGCCACTAACCCTAAACAAAGCCAGTTTTGGGAGTGGGACAGTGTTTCAAACTTGACAGACATTGTTCTGATTATACCGTAACATCCAACACATGCAAGCCTTGGGTGCCATTTTTCAGTCTGGAATATATATATATATATATATATATATATATACAGTATGATCTTGTGATGCCCTTGATTGCTCATTTAATTTATTGTGGTTTAAATGTATTCCTTCCTCATTGTCTCTCCAGTCCCTTACCATTCATGGAATCTCATTGTAGGTTTTTCACCAACATTGTTTTTTTGAAACCATCAACATGTTTAGTGTAACAGTATGTAGGCTTCAGGAAGTTACTGAGACACTCTTTGCAGTTTTCAAATTTGATTTCTTATCAAACAGGACCCAGTGGTGAGCAGCTGCCAGTGGTTTGGCTTGGTGCGGATGCCGAGATCGTCAGCCCTGATGTCAAGGTAGAGCAAGAAGTTATGACACCTCCCTCAGAACATTCCTATGCATAGTCTAGGCCATCAAGTAGACCACCAAGTAGACCAGAGACTCCCACCAATGGCCCAACCCGACCACCTAGCCGACCCACCAGCAGAGCGCCTAGTCCAGCTCAGAACAGAACTTCATTGGCTAGTGATATGCTCAAGGTGCAGACAGCCATCAAAGACTCTGTATCATCTATAGAACAGCATACTGCCAGTATGGACAATTCTTTAAAAAGTATTGCAGAGTCTCTAAGGAAAATCGCTTCAAGAACATGAAATGTATACAGTATAAGACAAGTGTTTTCTTTACTGTTGTGTTTTGTTCATTATATATATATATATATATATATATATATATATAGTGTTTTCTTTACTGTTGTGTTTTGTTCATTATATATATATATATATATATATATATATATTTTAGTGAAGTTATTATCATTCAGTTATGGTAAGATTAAAATAGCAATGATTTTGTTAACTACCTATTGTAGGATATAATATGTTTTGCAGTAATTACTTTCATTTCATGATACTGTATACAATGCTTCAGTCACATTATGTTGTGATATCCATCATGCTAAATATGGAAGAATCGTATTATTTTTTCTAGTCCTACCAGATGTGATGTCAGGATCTCATTTATATAACCCAATTATTCTAGTTTTCAGTTTGGTAAACATTGGTCACAAATCTCTCATTTAGCTATAAGTTAAGCCAGTTATTCTATTTTTCAGTTTGGCAAACATTGGTTACAAATATTTATCTCATTTTCTCTTATTACATTCCAAAGTGTTACCTAAATCAAGTTCAGTGTCCCTTTTTTGTATTGTGATTTGATCATGGCTTTCCCTTGAAGACCGGGGAGGTACCAGGCAACTGAATGTTGCATTTGGGTCTCAAGTCTTTCACTTCTCATTATCTTCTGCTCTTCTGTCCCCACTCTCATCATGATATTACCTTGTTTCTTCTGACCTTATTTTCCCTCTACCACTAGTCAAGGTGCTGACTACGGGTGCTTTCTGGCAATGGCGCTGATATAGCCAAGCCGCTTCACTGCCCACTTCCAAGAATGACTCTCACCTCACTCCCCTTCCTTGGCAAGGGGGTTCGGTGGATTGCAGGAAGGGGGCAATTTCAATCTGCTTTCCACTGGGTTCACGTTGCAAAGAGTCATGTTTTGGCATTAATACAAATGCTAGTATGTGGCCATACCAGCTAGGATAAAAATCCATAGATAGATAAATGAGTATACTGTATATTGCCTAAATCCGTAAATGTTAAGGGAAGTTATGTAAGTTTTGATACAAAGTGCCTTTATTTTCGTACACTTATCTAACCAAATTAAATTAGTTTATAGTACATGAAAATTTTTCACTTCCTTTCTAATGTATATCAATTTAGGATGAGTACAACAAATGAAAAGAAAGAAAAAATTGTGGTGTTAATGTGCTAGAGCTCATGAAGAAGGATACCTTCAGATACACACTAAGCTGGAGAGAATGCAAAAGTTAGGTGGAGAAGGTTGTTAAAATATTATATCATAGGTCATCATCTTACATGCCAAGGTGTTAATGGTTATACTGGAAAGAATCGTGCAGTTTGAATAGCCAAATAGGGAGTGTACTACACAGCCACCCCCATCTGGTTTACAATAGTAAAGTAGCTACAGAGTTTAATATGAACATACTTCCAATGGATTTGTATGGGTGAAAGAAAGTAGTCAATATTTTTATACAAAATATCTTTAATTTTGTACGCAAAATATATTTCATTACTATACATGATTTACTTCACTTGAAATCACTGAAGATGATTTATTTCACTTACTTCATCCTTGTTGTTGATTTACATGAGCACAACAAAAGAAAATGCACTGCGGTGTGGATGAGGATGTTAGAGAACCAAGAGATGATCTGGCCCTACTAAGAGAATAACAAAGAGAGTATGAGAGTTTGGTGGAGGGGAAGAGATGGTGTGGAGAGTTACATGAGGGATGGTGGGTGGACTACAGATGGGCAGGTGTTTTTTCATCTACTCAAAGAATGACTGAACAATTGCCATCCTCCGTGCCTGACCAGGAGCATTAGCAACATGTTGATCTCTACATTGGTTAACAGCCTCCTCTGCATCATCAATGATTTCTGGTAATGGAATTATTGAACTTATTCTAACATCACTGGAAATCAAGGGCCATTATGGCAGCACCAGTTAATATCAATTACATTACAGTAAATAATTAAGGTGGTTAATGATCTTAATGTGTGTGTAAGTATAGATTACAGAGTCTACCTAATAACTTTCAAGTGATTTTGCACAACCTTTTAACCATTAGTTTATTTGCTGCTTAGGTTCAATTATTCAGAGCAATATGAATGGAACATTCAATAACGTTTGCATGTTTTACCCTACTGATCAAACTTTACACAAAGAGATCATTTACTGAACTTACCTAGCAAAAAGTTGTCACCATAATCACCTCTTTCAAATTTGTGACGCAGGTAAGAATTAGCCCAGATAAATGCATCATGAGTGCTGCCTGGGTACCGGGCATTACAATTAAGAATCATTTTGTTGCTGTCACAGACCAGTTGCACATTGAGAGAATGGAACCCTTTCCTGTTGACATATATGTGTTCATTTTGATCTGGGGCCTTAATGGGAATGTGGGTTCCATCCACTGCCCCAAGCACTTTGGGAAAATTGTTTATTCTGAAAAAACCCTCTACTGTCTCTGTCCTCCTCCGCAGTCCACTGAGCATCTTTATTTCTCTCACTCCTTTTCTGTAAAGAACATCTGTCACACAAGATATAACTCTGGAGACACTCGACTGGTGAATTCCACAGGTATCTCCAATAACGCTTTGAAAACTCCCACTGGCGTAGAACCTAAGGGTGGCTAACACTTGTGTGTGTGCAGGAATGGCATGGGAGCGTAGTGTGGCCCTTCCAATGCCAGGCTCAAGTTATTCTATTAGCCGCATGATTTCGTTCCTGGGGAGGCGATACTGTGCCAATAAATGTTCATCACTTATGTTAAGAGGGTCCAGTGGGTCCCTGAACCTCCGTTCTCTTCGCAAGGCACGGTCTAATTCATAGGCAACTACCAACTCCATCCTGCGTCTGAGATAAACAATAACAAAGGTTGGTTCCAGCCTGTGTAGTAGAGAATGTGTGTGTTATTTCCGGGTCACAATACGGTAAGGCCAGTGCGAGCTGGCCTTAGCAGCTGAGGCGGCCTTAACCTCCTGTGAGTGCTTTGTGCATGGGCCTTAACGAGATACGGCCAGCTACGGCCTCAAACCACAGGACTTAAGGCCGTGTCTGGCCTTAAGTCCGTTTGTGCATCCCTGCCCAGATAATAATAGAAAGGGAGAATTAATAATAATAATAATAATAATAATAATAATAATAATAAACGATAAACGAGGAAGGGAGAACGAAAAGGAAAAGAAAGAATGAAAGTTAGATGTTGAGAGAAAATGTGGGAGAAAAATGCGAATACAGGACACTGAGGAAGAAAAGAAAGAATTAGTTAATGAAGTGAGGTCAGAGAGAGAGAAAAATTGTCAGTAAGGTGAAGATCTAGAAGCTCAGCGAACAAGGAAAGAAAGGAGAACATAAAGAAGCACAGGGAAAGAAAGATGAAAAGAGGAAGAGAAAATTATGGAAGCAGAGGAATAAGAGGTAGGGAAAACAAAAGTGAAAACAAAGGGAGCAAAAATAAACACTTCCTAAGTGATAAAGTGAAAAAAAGGATAACAAGGTAATTGAAAAAGGACGAATGAAAAAAAGAATAGATAACTAAGAGAAAACGGGAAAAAGGATTAAGAAAAAAAAAGAAAGCAAAGATGAATACTGAAAAGTAGAAAAAGCAAAGGAGAGCCAAAACAGGGAGGGGGGAAAAGTAAAGGGGAAAGGAAAGAATATTACTGTAGACACAGCGCAAATAGTTGTGAGAAGAACAGATGACAAAGAAGAGAGAGAGAGAGAGAGAGGTAAAGCAACTGTAAACGCACATGTATGGTCCAAAGGAAATCAATACCTCGTTGTAATCATTGCAACTGCCTGTGCATTTAACATGATGTGTTTATGATGCATGGGTTAATTAATACTTTACATAAGTGGACATAATGGAAAAACAAGAGACTGTATTCAGATTACTGTATTTTTTTTTTCGTTGTTGTTGCTGTTGTTACTGTGGATCAAGGTTCGTTTGGACGATCAGGTGGTGGACTGCAGACCGAAGTGAAAGCTTTTTTCCCCAAACCGGAGATTTGTACCTCTACATATATATACGGTATTTGTCTGTGCATACTGTGTGATTGTGTGTACGAGATGAATGTTCTGTCAGCCTTAGAACCTATTTCGATATTGATTTGGTCAAATCAACACCGGTAATTTTAGGTTAGTAGACATCCCATACAGGAATGAGATTTGAAAAATTCAGTTATACCCTTATAGGCAAGGACGTTGTGCGCGTAATGTTCATTCTAGAAGAATGGAATTTGAAAACTCGGAATATGCCTTTACACATGGGAAACTCGTGAGCAAAATAATTTAGTTCGAAATAGAAAACTGTATTCAGCTTAGTGGATACACTTTGGAAATGAAAGGGTTAAGCGGTGGATAATCTATAGAGGAATTGTTTGAGTGTCTGCGTGTAAAGCTGGCACTGTGGGTCGAATATTTATGTGTCGGGTAGCCGGAAAAGCTGTTTTTACGTTCTCTCTCTCTCTCTCTCTCTCTCTCTCTCTCTCTCTCTCTCTCTCTCTCTCTCTCAGCCATTTTAGCGATGTACTCCATAAAACGAGTTACACACACACACACACACACACACACACACACACACATATATATATATATATATATATATATATATATATATATATTGTTGTGAAGGGGGATTTGCCAGTTAGGTAGTCTCGTACCTTCGAGACGTTTCTGGTACCGTAAGTTTCAGTACGAGTCGAGTTGCCAGTTTTCCTGGTGTTTGTAAGCATAGTTATTTCGTAAGTTATGCATTAATTTTTATGCTCCTTTTCTCTATAATGTTTTATTTAAGTGATTGCTTGTTAAATTATGTAATTTAAGATCGTATGGTTAATGATTTAGAGTGTTATGTAATGTAAGACAACTCTAGAATGTTTTGATGTCTTGTAGTTGGTAACTGTTGTTGCTAGGGGCTGATGCAAGACAGTATGTCCTAGAATGCTGGAGAAGTGGACGTTTCTAGAACAATGCAAGCTTATATAAGGATGGGGAAGAGTTTAGTCAGTCAGTCAGTTTGAAGTTTTTAGTCGGGTGTCAAGTCAGTTTGAGTGAAGTGCAGTCAGTTTGAGTGTCAGTGAAGGTTGTATATTTTTGGTACTTGTGAAAACAGTGGCAAACAGTGACGAGTTATTGAAGTTTGTTTATCGCTGGAACTTGGGAAGACAGTGAAGTGTATTAAGTGTATTTACTGTCAGTGAAGATTATTTTCAGTACTTGTGTAATAAGTGAAGTGTTAGCAAGCATCAAGTGTACTACCTGTGAAGTGTTGTTAAACATTAAGTTTAATAACAGTTAGTAAAGTGTGTACTGTATAGCTCCAGTGCTTGTGAGAACAGTGACGTTGGAAAGAATTAAGTGGAATTTCTTGGAAAATAAAGACAGTGAACTTTAAGGAGCCAGTGTTTATTTTCGCCTCAGCTGATCTTGTGTACTGCACACCTAAAGGCTGACCATAAGAACAACTCACTGGGCAACGTCCTTCCTGTACTGTACTACTGCTGTTGGAGCCTGTGGCAGTGTGGGGACTGGGAACTTAACACTGGTGTCAGGAGTGGGATTATTATTTCAGGGCTGCAGTGAGTCTAACCTTCGACATGGAAACGGAAGGTGTGAAAACAAAGTCTAGAGCTGGACAGGAGGAGGAAATTTCCCTGGCGACAATCGTGAAGCTAATAGAGGCACAGAGTGATAAACTAGAGGCACAAAGTGAAGGACAGGAAAAACTCCAAGCACAGTTACAAGCAGAAAGTGCCCAACCACAGGCAGGACAGAATGCAGGACAGAAAAAGCTCGAAGAACAATTACAGGCACAGAAGAAAGAAATCAACGTACAATTGCAGGCACAGAGCGAAGAACAGAAAGAACGATATGAACAGCTTCAGGAGGCACTACAGGAGCAACAGAGGGAATTACAGCTGAGAATGAAAGGACATCTAGATGCTTTCATGGGGGAAATGAAGGAAGAACAGGAACAACTGAAGGAGGAGGTATACGCTGAGCTACGGCAACAGAAATATGAGGTAAGAAATAATGTGACAGAGTGTCAACAGCATGTAGACGAACAGCTGAAGACAATTAGTAAGGAAATAGTGACAGAGTGCAAACAACATGTGGACAACCAGCTGAAGATTAGTGAGGAAATAGTGATGGAGTGCAGACAGCATGTAGATAACCAGTTTAACCATGTAGTCGACCATGTGAAAATAATTAGTGAGACAATTAAGGCTGTAGAGAAATATTGCACTTCTGAGCCTCAGGTTAGTGTACAGGGAGCATATGAAGGGAATGGACAGTGTATGGTGAATCTTGACGGATCCCAGGCATCTAAAGGTAGCATTACGGGGTTGAATAATCAGAGCGCAGAAATTTTAAGTCCTGGCCTTAATTATGATGCCCCAGTTTTTAGGCCTCAAACTAGTGAAGTGCATGGCTATAATGGGGGTCCAATTAAAAAGAAACCTCAGGAATTTGATGGTAGAGTATCTTGGGAAGGTTACCGTGCACAGTTTGAGTTACTTGTGGATCAGAATGGTTGGGATGATAAGCAGAGGGCAGTGCAGCTTGCTACTAGCCTTAAGAGTGCCGCAGTGGAAATTCTGGGCCAGTTGTCAGTCATGGAAAGGAACAGTTATCAGTCCCTAGTAGAAGTGCTGGAGTGCAGATATGGAACCATGTACCAGACTGAGGTTTATAGAGCAAGATTTCGGAGCCGTGTATGGTCTCAAGGAGAATCCCTACAGCAGCTTGCTCATGACCTGGAGAGTATGGCATATAAGGCGTACCCTGGAGCAGCACCTAACCTGTTGGCTATTCTACTGAGGGACCTGTTCATCGATGCTCTTGATAGTGCAGAATTGAGAGTGCAAGTGAAGCAGGCACAACCAAGAAGCATGCAAGAAGCACTAGCCAGGGCACTAGAATTTGAGTCCTATGTCAGGTCCAGTACATCCACCTTTCAGGCAGGTCGTAGTGCAGGATTCAAGGCAAGAAAGGGGCAGGTATGTGAAAAGGAAAAATTTGAGGGAAATTGCTGGTACTGTGAAAAGCCAGGACACAGAAAAAGAGAACTGCTACAAGTGGAAGAGGGAACAGGAGAAGACCGGAGGAGGCTGCTGGTACTGTGGGAAGTCAGGGCACAAGATGGAGGATTGTCACAAGCAGAAGAAAAAGCAAGAACAGAGCAGTGTGAGGAAATCTTCAGCTGTAACAAAAGCGTGTTGGACATGTAGTGAGGTGGGACACTTCAGTTCAGAGTGTCCGAAGAAGAAAAAGGATGATAAGAAGAAGGTTGCAGAAGACCAGAAAGAAACGGGAAACTAGTGGAGGCTGGTGTGAAGGGGCAACCACCAGCCAGCTCTTCCCAAGTAGCTCCACCACCGAGAAAATGCAATAGGATGGCGATTGATAATGTGCGAATAGATGGAAAGATAGACGGAAGTAAGTGTTCCCTGGTGATTGATTCGGCCTCGGAGCAGACTTATGTGAGGCCTGATGTGTTACATCATCGGTATCTACCTGAGTCATCAGAACAACTGTGTGGCGTAACTGGGCACTGTGTGGAACTGAGGGGACCCTTGGATGTCCTGATTGAAGTGGCAGGGCAAGAGGCTACTCTACCAGTCTATGTCGCCAACATGGAAGATCCTTGCCTTCTGGGTCTGGACTACCTTATGTCCATGGGATGTGAGCTGGACTTCTGCTCCATGAAGATGAAGGTCCGGGGAAGGTCGGTTCCTGTCACAGCAGTGAAACGTACCAGTTCTGGTGGCAAGGTGAGGGCGCTTCGTACTACAGTGATACCCCCAAAATCAGAACTGTTGCTCCAGTGTATGGTGAGTGGCTCTTTTGACAGCTGTATAGGGGTAGTGGAGCCTGATGTACAGTGCAAGTCGAAGGCCGGGATGATGGTGGGGAGAACACTGGTAGAAACAGGTGCAGAAGAAGTGCCGGTTGTGGTGGCCAATTTCTCCCGTGAGCCACAGAAGATCAACGAAGGAGAAATTGTGGGACTGCCAGGCTGTGGACACTGAGTGGCATCAGAAGGCCTGTAAAAGGAGCATAGTCAAGGAAGACGGGTACATGCCAGACCACCTACAGGACCTCTTGTCAAGGAGTTCTCAATGCCTGGATGGTTCACAAGTGCTAAAGTTGATGCAGCTGCTGACAGAATATGCTGATGTCTTTTCCATGGGAGACCTAGACCTGGGGTGCACTGATCTGGTGGAGCATAGTATAGACACCGGGGATCACCGCCCAATTAAACAGCCAGCACGGAGGATGGCGCCAGCCCAACAGCAAGAAATGGAAATGGTGATGGAGAATCTCCATAGTCAAGGAGTAATAGAAAAGTCCAGTAGTCCTTGGGCATCAGCAGTGGTTCTGGTGAGGAAAAAGGATGGCTCAGCAAGGTGCTGTATAGACTATCGAGCCCTGAATGAAGTGACAGTGAAGGATTCATACCCCTTGCCAAGAATTGATGACACCCTGGATGCTCTGTCAGGTGCTAAGTGGTTCTCCACCCTAGACATGAAGGCATGATACCACCAGGTCAAGGTTGCAAAGAAGGACAAAGAGAAGACAGCCTTTTCATATGGGCGGGGTTTACGGCAGTTTAAAGTGATGCCATTTGGCCTATGCAATGCCTAAGCTACTTTTGAACGCCTCATGGACCGTGTACTTGAAGGCCTGCACTGCCAGATGGCCTTGATCTATCTGGATGATGTAATTGTGTTTGGACAGACTTTCGACCAGGAACTGGAGAGGTTGTTAGAGGTGTTGAAAAGGATCCGCGCAGCGCACCTCAAGCTGAACCCCAAGAAATGCTACTTGTTTCAAAAGGAAGTAAAGTACCTGGGACACATTGTAGGTGAAAGTGGCGTCCGTACTGACCCAGAGAAGGTGGCATCTGTGGAAAACTGGCCAGTTCCAACTTGTGTGAGAGAGCTATGGAGTTTTCTGGGCTTGTGCACCTACTATTGGCGTTTTGTCAAAGACTTTGCAAAGATAGCTGCACCTCTTCACAAGCTGTTAGGAAAAAGGCAGAAGTTTGCATGGACAGCAGAGACTCAGAAAGCCTTCGACGAACTCAAGCATGCATTAGCAAGCTCTCCAATATTGCCGTACCCAGACCAGAATCAGCCATTTATCTTGGACTGTGATGCTAGTGACCATGGTATTGGTGGAGTCCTGTCACAGAAGAAGGATGACAAGGAGTATGTGGTTGTGTATTACAGCAAGAAGCTCAGCCCACCGGAGCGGAACTACTGTGTGACCCATAAGGTGCTCTTGGCAGTGATGAAGAGCCTCGATTTCTTCCATCCCTACCTGTACGGGTCAAACTTCATCATCAAGACGGACCATGCTGCACTCAAGTGGCTGAAAACGCTGAAGAATCCAGAAGGACAACTGGCACGCTGGCTCAGGAAGCTAGACCAGCACAATTATGAGGTGCAACACCGTCCTGGGCGGGTACATAGCAATGCTGACAGCCTGAGTCGTCGGCCTTGTGATCCAAAGTGCCGGCAGTGTAGTAAAAAGGGAGATCACAGTTAGAAATGCAGCTGTACTGCAATGACAAGGCCAGCATCAGATGAAGATCTGAAGAGGATGCAGATGAAGGATGCAGATTTACAGCCAGTGTTAGAGTGGCTGCAGCAGAGTACAGTGCGACCATGTTGGGAAGAAGTTTCTAGGTTGAGCCCTGCGACCAAGAGATACTGGAGTCAGTGGGACCTTCTTCGCTTGAGCAACGGACTACTGGAGCGTCAATGGGAGACAGCCGATGGCCTCAACAAGTATTGGCAACTGGTGGTTCCGAAGAAGATGAGGTCAGAGATCTTGGATGAGTCCCATAACAAGATCACTAGTGGGCACCTGGGAGTGAAAAAAAACTTTAAGCCGACTGTGACAGAGGTTCTACTGGATTGGCATGCGTCAGGATGTTGAAGAGTGGTGTCGGGCCTGTGATGTGTGCTGTGCCAAGAAGGGACCCAAGAAACGTGGTTGCACCCCTCTTCAGCTGTACCAAGTGGGTGCACCGATGGAAAGAGTCGTGGTGGACATTGCTGGACCTTTGCCACTCACTGAGAGAGGAAACCGGTATATGTGTCACCATGGACTACTTCACAAAGTGGCCAGAAGCCTATGCCATCCCCGATCAAGAGGCTGCGACTGTTGCTCAGGTGTTGGTTGATCAGTTTTTCTGTCGTTTTGGGATGCCACAAGAGCTACATTCAGACCAGGGTAGAAACTTCGAGTCTGCTGTGCTCCATGAGTGCTGCAAGTTATTGGGGATCAAGAAGACTAGGACGACCCCCCTAAGGCCACAGTCAGATGGGATGGTGGAGAAATTCAACAGGACCCTGGGGCAAGAACTGGCCAAGTACTGCATTGATGGACAAACAGACTGGGGCCAGAAATTACCTGCTTTGCTGATGGAATCTCAGTCTGCATCCCACAAGTCTACTGGCTACATTCCTGCAAAACTGATGCTGGGCCACGAGTTACGTTTACCTGTCGACTTGTTAATGGAAAGACCACCTGGTGAAGAGCTGCCTACAGACACCACCGGCTATGTGAAGCACCTTCAGGAAAAGCTGGCTGAGGTACAGTCGGGGAAGAAAGAAGCTGGACACAATTGGCGGCCTCTGGCAACAACTCCTATAGTAAACACGTAGGTGGTAGCGGATATGCATGAATGAAGGGGTAACGTTTGTATCGAAGTGTGTGATTGGTCGGCACACCACCGTCTGTCATTGCCATGTAGTCAAATATTGGAGAGGGTTTTGAGTATGACTACGCTATGTGGTAGATATAATAGATATTCACGCTGTGTCATAGGACATATAATATCTTAATTTGACAGTTGATTAGCTGTATTGATTAATGTCACTCATATTTAAGGCACTGTGCAGCTGAAAGTATTTGTGGAGTCAAAAGCATCAGTCTTCAGAGTAGGTTCAATATGAGACCGAAGCCTCAGATCCTTGAATAAATTATAATTATTATCAAGCGCAATACATAATTTATTGGCGAGTTCGTTTGTATGCTTCATTAACGAATATGTCGTTGAAATACAACATTTGTTCTGATAATCTTCATGACTTTGCTACGTTCTGAGTCAGTAGAAACGTCCCTCCCATGAACGTGGACAGAGCTTCATTGAGCACCATCCCTTACCGTGCTGGGGGTGGGAGGAACCGTGAACACACGCACGATTTATTAGTTTCTTCATTCAACTGCTAATGAAAAACAACTATGCAATTGCTAAACAAATGTTTGCTCCGTCCATGATAACAAGAGACTGCTCCCTGATAAAACAGATATCTCTGATAATGAAAACATTCCTTTTAGGTGATGTCCATCACACGTTTTCCCTCTCGAGTTGAGGTGGTGAGTTGGTAGGGTGAAGTATGGCCTTTTCAACGGCACTTCTGTCGCGATTGTTTCGCCCTACAACCTCTCTACCGAACTAGCCTCACATGAGCATCCCCTCCAAGCTAGCCTCACACGAGCACTTTCCTCCGGCATTCTCTTCCCTCACCTAGCCCAACCTTTCACATTAGCAACATGTCAAGATGATTCCTAACATCCAGTTCAGTCACAGAATTTGCACGTTAAGTAATGATCTATTGCCCCACAATTCAAATCAAGGAGATTCAAATTAACTAATTTTATGGTGAGTGCTTTTTCAAGTTAGTGAAGATGTCCACACTCATAGGTTACATGTTATCAGGTGATACCATTTATACACACAATATAATTCACTCAAAAGACCTGATGAGTATGTCAGCGTTTTATACTACCTAACGCTACACGATTCTAGTTCCTTTATAGGGCATCCTTGCATATTTATGGTTAACTCTTTCGCTGCGAGTTTTCTTCCTGTGATGTGTTTGGTGCTTGAGTAAACAAGTGGCCCCCCGTAAGGGAGAATCACACCATCCGCGAGCCTATACATATCTAGCCCTGCTCGGAATATGACCTTGACCTTGACCTACTACCATCAATTTCGAACTCGTAGGAGATTTTCATCCATATTACACACCTTTATTTTTTTTTATGATATCCTGAGGGGTTGCGAAGTTATCGTGCTAACAGACCCACGGACCTTGACTTAATTTCTCCAATTCCGAACTCGTAGGAGATTTTCATCCCTATTACACACCTGTATAATTTTGTGATGGTATTTTGAGCGGTTGCAAAGTTATCATGCTAACAGATACACACACAGACAGACAAATTGAAAACAATGCCATGTTTGCTATCTCGCTGGTAATTACTAGTCACGTGTGGTAAAGCCCTAAGCACTAAATGAAAGGTGACGTAAGCTTGAGCATGTTACTGAAATTACGGTAATTCCATTTAGCACACACAATGTCTTTCCAAATAAAAATTAAATTTGTGATGCATTGAGTACAAGTGCCACACACGGATTACAGTAAATTCTTTTTCACTCGTATAATATAGCATGCAAAAACCTTTACATTCGAAGCATCTTCTCCATAATATATTCATAAGCTTACAATTGAACTAGCAAAAGGTTTAATATACTGATATGCTTAACGGTAGACGATTTTGCTGATACCTTGGAACAATCCGCCTTCAGTAAGGACTGGCAAAGAATAAAGGTGATAAGGATAAGGTTACCAACAAACGAGTATTTCCAGTGATGCAGTAATGAGCTGCAGTATTACACTTGACTTCTGTGTTTAGCTTATATTCTTGTAATTATTGATTTTAACATCATCGCATTGCCTTATGTGTGATTCTTTTAATTATGTTCATGAAAATGACGTCTATGGGTCCTACAACATTTATTGTGCTTCACTCATGATAGGTCACATTCTTTTCATACCATAATAGATTGAGGTAATATGAAGCTAGCAAGTCAAGAGACTGAAGGGGTGTGCATTCACCTTGTATCCGAGGACAGAACAGGCGCAGTAGAAGCATAAAAAGGATACGCACGAGTAATTATTAGGAATTATTGCCTTCCTACACCAGTTGGATTGATATTGTGATAAACGTCGAGCAGTAGTTTGCAGGGAATGATGCGGATAACACGAAACAACAGATTTTTAAATACTCCACACAGTTATGGTGCTGAGCCATCAGCCCTCTGCACGAACTTTGGAATCGTGCTCTACCTTAATTATTACAACATTGGTTTCCGATTTGTTATGGTGCGATATATCTCGGATTATAGTCTAATGACCTACTTTAATCCATCATGTAGCTACAGGTCACTTGTTGGCCTTCATTTGGATTCATCAATATGGTAAAGGGGAAGTTTATTCACCTGTAAATCTGTGCTGATCCGAAAATGACAAAAAGGTTCCAATTAAAAATATCATAACATGGTTTCTTATATTTCAGTTATAACTAATCACACATACATATAAACACTGAAACATGCACGCAAACCATGCCATGCTCTGTGACTGAAATGGATGTTAGGAATCATCTTGACATGTTGCTAATGTGAAAGGTTGGGCTAGGTGAGGGAAGAGAATGCCGGAGGAAAGTGCTCGTGTGAGGCTAGCTTGGAGGGGATGCTCATGTGAGGCTAGTTCGGTAGAGAGGTTGTAGGGCGAAACAATCGCGACAGAAGTGCCGTTGAAAAGGCCATACTTCACCCTACCAACTCACCACCTCAACTCGAGAGGGAAAACGTGTGATGGACATCACCTAAAAGGAATGTATTCAGTATCAGAGGTATCTGTCTTATCAAGGAGCAGTCTCTTGTTATCATGGACGGAGCAAACATTTGTTTAGCAATTGCATAGTAGTTTTTCATTAGCAGTTGAATGAAGAAACTAATAAATCGTGCGTGTGTTCACGGTTCCTCCCACCCCCAGCACGGTAAGGGATGGTGCTCAATGAAGCTCTGTCCACGTTCATGGGAGGAAAGTTTCTACTGACTCAGAACGTAGCAAAGTCATAAAGATTATCAGAACCAACGTTGTATTTCAATGACATATTCGTTAATGAAGCATACAAACGAACTCGCCAATAAATTATGTATTGCGCTTGATAGTAATTATAATTTATTCAAGGATCTGAGGCTTCGGTCTCATAATGAACCTACTCTGAAGACAGATGCCTTTGACTCCACAAATACTTTCAGCTGCACAGTGCCTTAAATATGAGTGACATTAATCAATACAGCTAATCAACTGTCAAATTAAGATATTATATGTCCTATGACACAGCGTGAATATCTATTACATCTACCACATAGCGTAGTCATACTCAAAACCCTCTCCAATATTTGACTACATGGCAATGACAGACGGTGGTGTGCCGACCAATCACACACTTCGATACAAACGTTACCCCTTCATTCATGCATATCCGCTACCACCTACGTGTTTACTATAGGAGTTGTTGCCAGAGGCCGCCAATTGTGTCCAGCTTCTTTCTTCCCCGACTGTACATCATCAAGTGCAAGGAGCCCTCAAGTTTTCAGGAGAAGTGATGAAGTGCAAGTATGATGCCAAGGCAAGTGAAGTGAGCTTCAAGGATGGTGACCAAGTCTGGTTATACAATCCTCAACGTAAGAAGGGACGGACCTTACACTGTGTTGGACCGCCTATCGGACGTAACATATCGGATTCGGGGAGGCAGGAAGTCTCGCCCAAAGGTGGTGCACGTGAATCGTCTGTGGCAGTACCATGGGCCAGGACAGTACAGCTGGGATGTCTCTGAGGAATTGTGCTCACCCGCAGCTGAGGATGTTGAGGACCAAGGAGCTGAAGTGCAAGAAGATGGTGACAGTTTCCCGAGGGAAGAAGTGAATCAATAAGAGGACCAAGACCTTCCTGGAGGAGTGGACTATGTGGAGGAACAAGGACATCGGCGGAAGCGGCCTAGAAGAAGACCTGATAAGTTGAAAGATTATTTTCTGTATAGTTAGATGTTTCATTAGAATTAGGGTTTATGTTTATGTTTGTGTATACTGTGTAGTTTTGTCATGACGACAAAGAACTAGGGAGGGGGTAGTGTTATGAAAGGGGATATGCCAGTTAGGTAGTCTCGTACCTTCGAGACGTTTCTGGTTTCGTAAGTTTCGGTACGAGTCGTCAGAGTTGCCAGTTTGCCTGGTGTTTGTAAGCATAGTTATTTCGTAAGTTATGCATTAATTTTTATGCTCCTTTTCTCTATAATGTTTTATTTAAGTGACTGCTTGTTAAATTATGTAATTTAAGATCGTATGGTTAATGATTTAGAGTGTTATGTAATGTAAGACAACTCTAGAATGTTTTGATGTCTTGTAGTTGGTAACTGTTGTTGCTAGGGGCTGAAGCAAGACAGTATGTCCTAGAATGCTGGAGAAGTGGACGTTTCTAGAACAATGCAAGCTTATATAAGGATGGGGAAGAGTTTAGTCAGTCAGTCAGTTTGAAGTTTTTAGTCGGGTGTCAAGTCAGTTTGAGTGAAGTGCAGTCAGTTTGAGTGTCAGTGAAGGTTGTATATTTTTGGTACTTGTGAAAACAGTGGCAAACAGTGACGAGTTATTGAAGTTTGTATATCGCTGGAACTTGGGAAGACAGTGAAGTGTATTAAGTGTATTTACTGTCAGTGAAGATTATTTTCAGTACTTGGGTAATAAGTGAAGTGTTAGCAAGCATCAAGTGTACTACCTGTGAAGTGTTGTTAAACATTAATTTTAATAACAGTTAGTAAAGTGTGTACTGTATAGCTCCAGTGCTTGTGAGAACAGTGAAGTTGGAAAGAATTAAGTGGATTACTTGGAAAATAAAGACAGTGATCTTTAAGGAGCCAGTGTTTATTTTCGCCTCAGCTGATCTTGTGTACTGCACACCTAAAGGCTGACCATAAGAAGAACAACTCACTGGGCAACGTCCTTCCTGTACTGTACTACTGCTGTTGGAGCCTGTGGCAGTGTGGGGACTGGGACGTAACAATACAGTATATCGTGATGTACAATATTACGATTTTTGTGGATGTGTACCTTTCAAACAAGGTTACTAGCCTTTGCGAAAAAACAGAAGACATACGAGTACTGATCAGTCTGATAGACCTTAACTGACATCTTGTTTTGTGCTTTTTCCGTTGGTTTGCTGTGCTGTATCATGCTTGCTATATAATTTAAGGTTTTACTGCCCTTCCGTGTGTGATAATGATTTCACGTTTGAAGTAAGGCACTGGAGAGAGAGAGAGAGAGAGAGAGAGAGAGAGAGAGCGAGCGTGTGTGTGTGTGTGTGTGTGTGTGTGTGTGTGTGTGTGTGTGTGTGTGTGTGTGTGTGTGCGTGTATGCTCGCGCGTGCAGCTAGCCGTGACACTGCTTCTTGTTCCCTTCATAAACTCGCCACTCTGAACCCTAAGCAGAGGCATATGTCAAGGAAAGTTTCCAGCAGAGGTGGTTTTCATAGAACGCACTCGCCAGCTTCCCTCTCACCCTCGTCCCCTTTCACCCGTCCACCCTACCCCAACACAAATCTTCTCTCTGCACGCCTCTCTGCCATTTCAGTACTGCTACACACGATATCGTGTGTCGTTTCACACGCTTCTTAAACATTGTTTCGCTCACACACTCTTATATATTCACACACACACACACACACACACACACACACACACACACACACACACACACACACACACACACACACACACACACACACACACACACATACACACACACACACACTCAAATCCTCTCATATACACCACACACCAGGGAGTCATTCCCGAACCCAGATAGTAGGCACATCTGTTGTACAGACCATAGACTCAGACATATCAGAAAACTTTAAACACACTACAGAAAACGTATCGTTATTAGGGAAATTGTTTTCATTACCTCCTCCAAGGATGTTATGCTTTTGCCGGTGTTTGTTTGTTTGTTTGTCAGCAGGATTACTAAAATTTTTCGTGAACTGATTTTGATGAAATTTTGTGGAAGCGTGGGCCATGGGCCAAGGAAGAAATTATTAAATTTGGGGGTGGATCAGGATCCGGAGTTTCCCGCGCAATATTTCCAAAAGTTCTCAATGAATTTCAATGAAATTTTGTTGAAAGGTGGGCCATAGACGAAGAAAGAATTGATTAAGTTATGGGGCGTATCCGGATCCTCTGTCGATGGATCTGTTAGCAGGATTACTCAAAAAGTTATGAACGAATTTTGATGAAATATTGTGGGCGAGTGGGCCATGAACCAAAGAAGAAATTATTAAATTTTAGCTAGGATCCGGATCCGGAGTACCCCGCACAATATCTTCAAAAGTTCTCATTGAATTTCAATGAATTTTTGTGGAAAGCTGTGTCACTGACCAAGAAAGAATTGATTGAATTTGGTGGCTGATCCAAATTCGGATCCTTATCCTATATCCACGGATCCGTATCCGTATCTTTTTTATTGGCAATGGCATTGGCTGAGGAATGTGCTCCCTGAGTGCATTCTAGTCACGTTACTAAGGAATTTTAAATATACTGATGTATTTTACGTATATTATCATGAAATTATATATCCCAGTATCTGCAAACAACTATGAAATACATTCTTAATAATTATTTTGCACATCACAGTATACCTGTACAATGCAAATTACCGAATGCTAAAAGAGCAGATATTGGGTGGGTAAAGGTAGTCACGGTCTAAATAATTGATTCAAGTAACAAGTAAGCTGTTCAACATATCAACACAATGAACACGTACATTTCATAAGAATATACTGTACATATGTTCAACTTTCACAGCAAGACAGCTGATACTATAATTATGCGACCGTGCACTAAACAGGAAACTAATATAAGATGCAATGATTACATGACCGTCCCTAACAAAATTACATCAAGTATAAGGGCAAATAGCTAGGTAAATAACAACTCCAGGCACACGTACAATCATTTACATGAATGTATGTGACGAAATGGCCAGTATGCTGCAGTCCATTTGGTCCACGTCCAAATGAGTCTGGGTCTACAATAACAGCAACATCAATGTATGTGTTGATATGTAAATATTCACACACACACACACACACACACACACACACACACACACACACACACACACACACACACACACACACACACACACACACACACACAGTGCATTAATCATATAAAATTCATGAAGATATTTATGCAGTCAGCATATATGAGGAGAGACATAGCGTAGCATGCAAAATCGGTACACATATGAACATAGAAACACATAATACAAAGCAAGCCAAGACACATGTACACACCTAGACATCAAAGCATGTACATGCCTCGAACACAATCCACCAACATAAATGAGGGAACGTATGCTACAATGCAAAGCAGTATATAAAAAGATCTATGACAATAAATAATACAGCAAGCTTACACATGCTTACAGTTGATCACAGGAATACATGAACATGTGTCACAACTAGAAAACAGATTATTATGTGAATCATTGAACAGAATATAACCATACCTTTATAATCAGTAACAATGATGGTTCCTGGAATGTGTAAAAATTGTTCATTTACTTGATTTCCTCATACGGTTCATAATATAAATGTAGAGATGTCTCTTGAACAGCCATTCAGGCTTTGGGTATAGACGCAGGGTGTTGCCTCTATGGTGCTATAATACACACTGGTATCCAGAATATGTCCCAAACAAGATAAACTAGTAATGTGAGCTTTGTGAACGGATACGGAGCGAGAGAGCGCCGTGTTATCATAATTTATGTTTGATGTACTATTTCCTGATAATGGCAGGTGATCAATGAAAAATATGCTGGAACGAAAGACATTCTTTCGCATACAACCCCCCATCCACACACATACGTACACATCAAAGTGAAAGCGATTGCTCGAGCACCTGCACCCCGCAAGTCGTATACCCTCACAGTATCTCAGTCAGACGCTCCAGCTATTCATCTGTGTCTCGACGTGTCTGCTGTCCAGAGGACTGGTTGATGGTGTTTAGTCGATGCGTTCATCGATAAGAGCTGAACACTTCCTTGGAAAACTCGAGATTCCAAGGGGTTCCTACGCCATTTTGGGTGATTTTCTAGTTGATAACGAAATTTATTGAATAAATGTATCGCGTGCAGGAAGAAATTCAACTCTACTTCACATAGGAGTAAAGATATTAGTTTCTGCTTAGCGTAACGGTCGGGTCAGGTCAGGTCGGGTCGGGCAGGGCCGGGTCGGGTTGGGTCGGGCCGGGCCGGGTCGGGTTGGGTCGGGCCGGGTCGGGTAGGGTCGGGTCGGGCCTGGACGCTGATTTCCAAACTTAACTGAAAGTAAACATCATTCGCTTGCTCGTAATGATATAATGATGTATATTAATCCATCCATCCATCCATCATCCAATCCTACATTGCCCCAAGAGAAGCGTAGGAGCCTGTTGACATACAATTTTAATGGTAAACAGCCAAAATTGTTCTGACTTATTCTCAACTGTTTCTAATTTGGTACCACCCATTTCTAATCTTATCCTAAAATATGGCTATCACGTAACCTTGGCGTAGAACATCATAAGTGTGGGAAAATTCCTTGAAGCATGCAAACTTGTTAAATGTTAATTATGTCTATATATTGTCACAAAAAAAAGTATTAAACTCAAATTTATTTTTATTTCATATCACATCCTAAGCACAAACTGATATGTACAGTACATTCATACAGGACCTTTGAACATTAGATATGCTTCTGCACTTTGCTTTTGCGTTTGGAGGGACAATTATTTTCTCGTTCCAAAGTCCAACAATGGTCGCCCATCATGTTTCGATTGAATCAGCCTTGATATCAGCTCTTCATTATGGCAATTTCCTGGTGAAACATTTCTCCATGTTCGTCACTGGCATCATCAAGATTAAACTGGAAGAAGTCAAAATGAGAATAAAAGAAATATATCTTGAGTGACACTGGATCACCGAGTGCATGGTAGCTCTTCAACATCTTGCCCACAAGCTCCTCTTAATTCGGTGTCCCCAAATTCCCTAGGTAATTCTTGGAAAGAACCACGAAGCTCTTCCAAGCAGCTTTTTCCAGCTCAGATAGGTTCTTTACAAAATTCTAATAACTGAGAATAAGGCGAATTTGAGGACCACTGAAAACACCTGCCTTTATTTTGGCCTTGGAACTTCGTTATCAAGTAGTGGAAGCCAGCGCCATCTTGATCCTTGGCCTTCACAAAGTTCTTCATCAAACGAAGTTTCAAATGGAGTGCAGACAACAATTCCTTCTAAAGGTCAACAAAAGGTTTGTGAAGCCAGTTGAACCTTCCAGTTTTAAATTTAGGTTGCACAGACCATTCCTTTTGTGTGTAATGCTTACTGTCTGCTCTGCTGTCTCATAAAAAAGAAAATGCATGTGTTTTGTGTAACCTTGATGAAGTCCTATAAGCAAGCAGATCAGCTTGGGGTCCCCACAGACGTTCCACTGATGTGTCTTGCAGCCAATAGCAGTCAACAAAGTACTCATAGTTTCATAACTTTCATTCATGCCACGGCCATGCACAATTGGAACAGAGGGAAACTCATTTTCATTAAGGAGAAAGACTGCCTTCAATGTATTCTTCCCAGAATCTATGAACAACTGCCATTTTCCTATTTGATAAGCATGGGACTTACAAAGGTGTTGCTTTAACTATACAGCATGAAAACAGTAACAAAGCATGTCGTCCATCTTGGAGTACATGGAGGGCTCTTCATGTCCATGATGGAAGGTGGTGGTATAAACTTCATCCTGTAGCAGATTCCATTGCTTGAGTCGAGAAACAAGGAGTTCACTTTTCTTCTTGGGCAAGTTAAGGTCTCTTATAAGGTTATATAGCTCTACCTGATTGATGAGGTGCAGGTCCTTGTTCTCTAAAATTTCTTTAAAGTTTGCATCCATCCAGCTGTCCTCGATAGATTCTGAGTCACTTGTTGTACGTAGTGGAGACTTTGGAAGTGGAAGCTCAAGGCCACGGGATCCTGGCCTAAGAGCAGATGGTATGTTAGGATACTTGATCTTGGACTGGATTTTCACTGAATATCCTTTGGTGTTAGCGAGGCAAAAGTAGCAGTCAGTACAGTGATCCTTTGGTTCACGCCAAACCACTGGTATGGCGAAAGGCTTACCTAATGAGAATTTACCAAGCATCCATTCGTCCACGTGGTTTGCACAGGGTTTACATGCTATATGGGGTGCCCATTTCTTGTCTTGATCACCAACAGCTTGTAAGCGGCTTTAACATTCCGTGTAATTGGTTTCTTCAGGCTTTCAGGTGAAAAGAGCCCGCAGGTGTAGCTAAAATGTCTGTTGCATTTGTAAGTTACAGTGCTTTTTAGCATGCCAACACAGATCAAGGTACTTTGTAACAATAAAGAATATCTGAAACGGAATAATGGCAAATATAAGATTACCTATGCATGCACTGGTGTAAAAAAAAAAAAATCCGCTTGATCTTGTGAAAATTTTACCCGACTTTTGGATGTGGCTGATTAACTTTGAGTTGAAAAATATCTTGTGATTCAGGTACTTAACTGAAACTAGCTGAAGAGGGCCTTTATACCGAATACCTATCTCTATGATGGGAGTCAAGCCAGGGTCTCCAACATACACGCAGATTTTCCAATGGTATACTGGTTCTCGAAAGCCAGATGAACTTGCGAAAATTGAGCATAATATTCAAAATTTACAGTTAACATTGTTTTCAATCACATCAAAACATAGTAGAACAATACCACTTTTTAAATTTTGTCAACCAGTGTTATGAAAAAAATTATCAGTAAAGGTACACACTAATATAGCACAGTGTTTTGTGAGCACATAATATATAGTAATAGCGTCATATATTCATTGATGATTTTGAACGCATACTGTATAATGCATTGTACCTCACTGTACTACTTTATTTATTTTCCTGTTCTCATAGTCACTGTTTCATTCACCCTCAGCTGTTTCCGTAAATGTTATGTATAAAAATATTTCATTCATAAGTTATATAGAAAAATACACAAACTTATACTCTTGTGTCCTGTGTGAAATGATGAAATCTCAGTTTGCGAATGCTGTGTTTATATCTTCCACAAATGACACATTAGCTCACTGCATGTCCCTTGTCCATTGTATCCACAACACTGTGTAGTGTGTAACTGCACTCAGCTTGAAATGCAGACAATTGATGAGCGCTCGACCTTCCATCTAGTGTACAGACCGACAACCACGACAGGATACTTTCGTCCCGTTGGGAGAAATACTTCCCCTCTCTATATTCCCTGCCAACACACTCCACATTCTATCAATTTCCCCGCAAGCTCTCATACGTGCTATAATAAAAAAAATTCCAAGCTCTTTATTAATCACATCTCCTCCCATGTACACAACACACTTTCTTACATTCCACACTTTCTCTCGCACACCGCACACTCACGTGCCGCACACACTCTCACATACCAAGAACTCTATCATATACTACAATCCCTCTTATACACCACATACCCTCATTTACCATATACTATAATCTCTCTTAACTCCTTAACTGCGGGGCATCACTTTCGTGACGCTCAGGCACAATGGATCATACCGCGGGGTGTCACTTTTGCGATTCTGTGTTATTTCGAATTCTCCTGGGCTTTCAAGTGGTGGCTTGTATCATCTATCAGTACTGCCAGTGCCCAACAATAGTCAGCACTGCTAATGTCATCTGTACTCCCATCCATTGTTGACAGTTTAGCTATTTATCCCAATTCTTGACTCCCCTCCCTACCTCCCCTCCATTACCTTCTCCTCTCGCCTGGCCGGCCGCACTGCACTAAGCAAATCTTCGCCAGAATTTTCCACTGATTTCATCCATTGAAATAAGCCCTATTCCCTATTCTTATACAACAAAATATATATCAAAAAAAAAAAAATAAGATAAGTGATAGTGCCATACACCTGGAGTTGGCTAATTATCACCTGGCAACACCCCACGTAAACTGGTTCGCTATTTTTCCCTGGTAATTTCCCCTTGAAATATGCCATATAATCTATTCCCGTAATAAAAATATATGTAAGAAAGGAAGGGAGAAGCCTAAGTGATATTTACATTCACTTGGAACTACGTAATTTCCTGCCAATCATTTCCCATCATATAAATTAGCAGCTGTCACCTTGCTGACATTGTCAACCCTTGGCGACCCCATATCCGCCTCGTCATTTAGTTCAGTGTTGTTTCTTATGATGAAAGCACGTAGCTCTCGCACCCCTCCATTTCCGCCGCTTCTAAAGGGCCCTGTGACCTCTACCCCTACTAAACCTCGTGTGGGAAGGGGTAAAGGACTAAATGACTGCTGTGGAGCGTGAACTGGCTAATTTATCCATGATAATGATGGACAGTGACTACAATCTGGTGAATTGTGTGATGAGCCAGTGGAGGAAATGGTGATAAACTACGAATGCTTCAGTGTCCCAAGTTCATCCTGGCTTCAAAGGAAAAGAGCCCTTATTTACTTGAAGTGACAGTGTATAACATAGTGTAAATAAAATAGAAATGTAAATAATTACTAATATAAGAATATGAGAACAAATACTTGGAGTAATGACAGTCAAAGCTTTGCTTTCTACGCTAGTTTACTGAACGAGAAAGTTAATGCCTGGAGTGAAAATAAACTACTATTACTGAAGGAAACATGGATAAATACTGTATATATATATATATATATATATATATATATATATATATATATATATATATATATATATATATATACAAGTGTAATAAAGTAATAGTAATAGGAATATAAAGTGTGAGTGTGTTTATGAATAATAAATGACAGAATATCAGCGGGGAACGAGCGCAAGTGGGAAGCTCGAACGCGCTTGTAATTTTCATTGCTTTCACAGTTTTTTTTTTTTAGTGTATGGATTCCAAACTACTTCAAAATCATAGAAAAGTGTTTCTAATGATAATATCAGGCTGTGGTAATCATTTTACGAGGTGTTGGGAAGTGTAAAGTGGAGAATTCGTTACCCAACTTCAGAAGTCTCCACAAGTCCTAGGGTACTCGACGAAGGCTCAACAAACATCCCAGGAGAAAGCTGAAGGTATGTGCCATAAGCACATTGAATTATAATATTCTAGGACTAATAACTGATTTTTGGCAAATATTTTTTAAAAAGTCAGTTGGAGCGCGAATATCCTCGCGGGACGCGCAAGGAGTGCAAAAAAAAAGACCGTGGTGTAGGGGTTAAACACCACATACCCTCTTTTACCATATACGAGTAGTACAATCCCTCTTATACACCACATACCCTCTTTATCCCTTTCAAGTCTCCTCCTTCACGTCTTCTCCGCATCTTCCCGACCAACATCCCCAGTTCTTCCCCCTTTCATATAAGCCAGCTTCTGTAGAATTAGCGTACACTTTACAGCCCACCATTTTTTCCATCCATCCCATTTCATGCTACACCTACACCGAAGTCTTACCCCTAATTCATCTCCCTATAACTTTTCACTCCCATTTCCAGTCAGGATGTTCTTCCATTCTATTATTCCCCACATATTACCCCTCATTCTCATTCTCATTCGCACTACACATGGTTTCACACTATTCCCCCACCATTGTTCCATTTCTAACAAATCGTCCCTTAAACACTCAGATTTCTCGTCTACCTTAACCTCCTTTCCTTTTTCTATCATTCGGTTATCCTTCTTCACCTATCATCATTTTCTTTCATTTCTAAAATATTCCTCTCCTCCTTCCCCATCTTCCACTTCTGCCATTCTCTTTCCCGTCAGTCACACATCCCTACCTCACATGACAATATTTTGTCTTTCAGTCTTTGCACAATAACCGTCATCAATTCCATTGTCCTCCACTCCTTTTCCCCCCTTCTTACCTATTGTCCTCACCCCCAGTACCCATAATCGCAGGTTCTTCACGAATCTGGGCTCTCCTTACGCTTCCATATATACCTCACTTAGCCTCAAGTTTCACACTTGCAGCCAACATTTTTCTTCCTTTCTATCTCCCTTTGAGTTCCTTGCGCCTTTTCACCTCCTATGAACCTCTTTCACTTTTGTTTCCAACATCCCTGACAAAACTATTAACCTTTCGGCGCTACTTACTTCACCATTCCTTCCCCCATTTATTTTGCGTTCCCCATTCACAACTGAATCCCTCTTTTTAGTCCCTTCTTTGCTCTGTGTCCCCTCTTTTTCTTCTCCCTCTCCCACAACGACTTTCCTCCTGGTAAGCGTCTCTCCCCCATCAAACCCAACAGTTCCCCTCTCTTGTCAGTGCCAACTGTCACGAAATATTAAGAAAATATCCTGCAATGGAAAGACGACAGAAAAGGAGCTAGTGTGTGTGCGTATGTGTGGAAAGGGACGTGGGAGACTCGAGTATTGTACTGCATGTGCTCGTAGTGGGGAGAGGTGTGCAGTTAGAAAGTTCAGGCAAACAGTTTCCATGATAAACGTGATCGCAAAATGAGAGTGATGACACACCGAAAAAAGAAGGGGGGGGGGGAATTAAGTGAACCAGTGTAAGGAGTTAATAATATGAAAAGAATGTTTGGATTTCACCCTGTTTATAAGGCCTCTGCGTTGAGAGCCACCCCATGCCAGCACACAGTCATCAGTTGTTCAAAGTCAAGCTCAATAGAAAAAGCCACATGCGCATGTCTTTGCGTTTTGATCCATTGAGTTGCTACATAATTTCAGCTTATTGATGTTCATCCTTTCACTTGCCTTCTTTGACTGATTCTCTCTTACATCACCCGTGTGATGATTCGCTTGCGTGACTATGTGTTCTGATCCACTGAACTGCTGTGTAACTATACTTTATTGATGTTAATTTAGTCTTCACTTAGCTTATCTCAATCATTCTATCTTACATCATTTCATGATGCGTAAACGATTCATCCACTCATTTTGTGGTTCAAGTTATTCATTAATATTGTATCTGTTCCTTCATTCCTCTATTAATATTTTTTAGCATTTCTAAAATATTGTGCAGATCGCCATTTCCTTCCTTCACTCGGTCTTTTAGTCAGCAATCCAGTAAGCCCGAATATTAATTTATAATTCTAATTTCTTATTCTTAAATCAGTTTATTGACTCCGTCATCATATAAATAAAACACCATCATTTCCCTTGTTTCTTGTTATGTATTTGTGTTTGCTTATATCATACACCATGCTTTCTCCTACACGCTAACAGATAAATTCATGATGGCCAACATGATTTATACGTACATACATACATACATACATACATACATAATAAATCTAGCTAAATCAAACTTTCATCAAAAGCAAGCATCAAAACTACTTAACAACCCTAATGACATCAGAATATTCTAGTCAACTCTTAATTCTTTCAATAATAACTTTAACAAGTCATCTTCCATTCTCCCACTAAAATCTTCATATGGCAACATTACAAATGACCCACGTGGGAAAGCGGATATTTTTGCCAGTACATTTGCTAGAAACTCTACCATAGACGATACCAGGCAGAATGTCCCAATACTAGA
Source organism: Coenobita brevimanus (assembly GCF_032717465.1). NCBI lineage: Eukaryota > Metazoa > Arthropoda > Malacostraca > Decapoda > Coenobitidae > Coenobita > Coenobita brevimanus. The sequence continues at coordinate 11,486,634 of NC_137053.1, read as the reverse complement.
ACTTGACTCTCTCGAAATTGCCCCACTTAAAATACAGACAAGATAAGTAAAATCCGTCCTAGACAATTTACCTACCAACAAAGCTCCAGGCCCAGATGGAATTCCGCCAATTGTTTTGAAAAAATGTTCCCCTGAACGTGCCTTTGTTCGAGCTAAATTATTCAGACTATGCATACGTACTTCTTCATTCCCAAATTCGTGGAAGAAAGCCAATATCCACCCAATTTTGAAGAAAAGAAGCTCCTCTGACCCCTCTGATTACAGACCAATAGCTGTCACATCTTCTCTTGGTAAGGTATTTGAAACTTTAATTAATAAGCACATTGTCAAACGTCTTGAATCCTACAACTTAATTAGTGATAGACAATATGGTTTTCGCCATGAAAGATCCACCATTGACATACTCAATCTACTAACTCATACCATCCATCAATCAATTGATCTACATGGAGAAACTCATGCAGTACCTCTTGATATTTCTAAAGCTTTCGACAGAGTATGGCACCGTTCCCTGCTGTCCAAACTACCTTGCTATGGACTAACGTCTTTTGTTCCTTTGATTTCTTCATATCTAAGTGACAGGAAAATAAGAGTAAAAGTAGATGATGTATATTCCAATTTCCACTCAATTAACGCCGGCATGCCGCAGGGGTCAGTTCTGGTGCCAACCCTATTCCTTGTTCATATTAATGATCTCTTATCTGTCACCCACAATGCCGTCCACTCATACGCAGATGAGTCAACACTCTATAGTTCATTCACACTCAGACACCCATTTACAAAGTCTAATACCTCTGCCTCTCAACTCAAGACAGCCATCTTCAAAAATCAAGACCTATCTACGATCAGTGAATGGGAACAAAACAACCTTGTCTCATTTAATGCTTGTAAAACTAATTATATACAATTTACTAATAGACATATATTGCCAGATTCGTACATAACCTTCGGTGCTACTAATATTCCCATCTCCAAAAGTATTGAAATTCTTGGCGTCTCACTTAACAGTGCCCTCAGCTGGACCTCTCATGTTTGATCACTTGCTAAAACCGCCTCAAAAAAACTTGGATTATTGTACTGAGTCCGTAACTTCTTCGCTGATGAGCAGTTAGCTATAATTTATAAGTGTCATGTGCGCTCTCAGCTTGAATATTGCTTACCCTTGTGGAACGGATGTGGAAAGGTTGCATTAAAACAACTAGACAAATTTCAGAACAAAACTGTTAAAATGATTAACAACCCTGCATTTACAAAATTAATAAACTACCTCCCCTGCAAGTAAGAAGGAATGTTGCCTTCCTCGCATTATTTTACAGATATTATTATGGCAAATGCTCTGACAAAATTGCGTCCATAGTGCCACCTCTCCATGCCTTCCCTCGTGCTACACGGACATCTGATAACGCTCATGACTGGAATGTCACTCAGCCACATACCAGAACGTCTGCCTATCAGAATTCTTTCATTCCCCGAACTGCATCTCTCTGGAACTCGCTTCCCCAGAGTTGTTTCCCTCCAAATTTCAACCCACAGCTGTTCAAGTCTAACTGTTAGAGATATTTTATGAACAGAGGACACCAGTAATCTGGTGTATGAATTATTTTTTTTATTCATTTGTTTTTCCTGCCTCCGTTCTATTATTTAAAAAAAAATACATATCTATCTGTCTATCTATCAATCTACCTAGGAGAGAGAGAGAGAGAGAGAGAGAGTCCTAATCATGCCTTATCTATCGTTTCATTGCCATGGCTTAATAACAGCGTCTGCTTTGTTTATCCTACATATTCTCCATATTTTATGTTTTGATGGTGATGGTGATGATGATGATGATGATGATGATGATGATCATGATGATGATGAGGAGGAGGAGGATGACGATGAGAATCTGTCTTGTTTCAGCTTTGCATTGTATTCATTAAGACTACAGTTATAGTAAAATTTAACATTACTGTAGATATCAATTGAAAAAATATTATTATTATTATTATTATCATTATTATTATTATTATTATTATTAGTAGTAGTAGTAGTAGTAGTAGTAGCAGTAGAAGTAGTAGTATCATTGTTATTATTATTATTATTATTATTAATTTTATTACTATATTATTATCATTATTATTATTATAATTTTTAATGATAATAATAATAATAATAATAATAATATTATTATTATTGTTATTGTTATTGTTATTATTATTATTATTATTATTATTATTATTATCATCATCATCATCATCATCATCATCATCATCATCATTTTTACTATTATTATTATTATTATTATTATTATTATTATTATTATTAATTAATTTAATGATTATTACCTTTATGTCCAAAACCAATCGCTGTTAAATCACAGTGCCAAAATTCTTTTAATACATGTTACGACCATTATCATGCATCCTCATATTAACAGAGGTTGGCACGAGGCTATTCAGGAATTCACACCATTTCGTCTGGTGGACTTGTGTGAGGAAAACCTTTAGACACCATCACCAGCATTACACTTGTAACTACAAACAATATGTACCGTTTATGTAACAGTTGCATTAACAAGATGTAACTTTTATGTAACTTTAACTACAATTATAAGGCCAAGACACGTATGTAACAGTTGCATTAACAAAATGTAACTACAATTATAAGGCCAACACAGTTATGCATTTCACTACAATAACCAAGTACATACTGTGTTACGGTTAAATAATTTACTTTAATGCATTTATTCAAATATGTATACAACTTGTTTAAAATGTAATATTACTGAATAATCACTTTTTACTATAAATATTATATGTTTACAATATTCATACAATTATGTTACTTTTACAATATTATGTATTTCATTTAATTAGCTTATAAGTTCATTATAATATGTATATAATATGTATTAATATGTTATGACTATTAACTGTCGATGGTACGCCATTTTCGCGCGGCCGAGCAATATGTTAGGACTCCATATTATAATTACAAATCATAATAGATAGATAGATAAATAGATAGATAGAGGGACAGATAGAAGCAGGGAGTCAGATGATGAGAAGGTATTGTGTCTGCGAGAATCGAGCAATGCTAAACATGCTTACACACTCTTAGCTCAAGGAATGCTTTATAGGCACACGACAGCGCCTAGTGACCATACACACACATACACACATACTTACACAAAGGCTTCTAGAACTTTCCACTCACAAGGAACACACGTGACACAACCCCTGCTACACCAGAATTTAGGAAAGAGAGCTCAGGAGACAGGCCATAGAACAGGCAGGTAGTAGGGAGAAAGGCTTAGCAACTTGAGAGAGAGAGAGAGAGAGAGAGAGAGAGAGAGAGAGAGAGAGAGAGAGAAAGAGAGAGAGAGAGAGGGAGAGCGAGACAGGGAGACAGGGACTCTGCTCAACTCACTCGTGAGTGAGAGACTTGTTAATATTTCCAAGACAAATAAAAATAGTCCCATACTATTCTTTACCTCTCCTGTCACTACATGACAAATGGGAAAGAAGATTATCTACTTACAAGCTACTCAAATATAACAACCGCTCGCCCACAAGTCTAATATATATATAAAACTCCACTACAAGTAACTACAAAGTCTTTTATGACACACTCATTCCCATACACACACAGTTCGCGTAATTCAGGGAATAGATAAACCAATCCCTGGTGAGAATGTTTTCGGCTGTGTGTGTGTGTGTGTGTGTGTGTGTGTGTGTGTGTGTGTGTGTGTGTGTGTGTGTGTGTGTGTCAGTAGAATGAGAAACTTAAACGAATCTTGTTTCCTCTTCTCTTAGTATGATTCGTTTATTGAGCTTTTGAGAGATTGTGTGTGTGTGTGTGTGTGTGTGTGTGTGTGTGTGTGTGTGTGTGTGTGTGTGTGTGTGTGTGTGTGTGTGTGTGTGTGTGTGTGTGAGTACAATGAGAATATTAAACGAATCTTGTTTCCCCTTCTCTTGGAATGAGTTGTTTATTAAGCGTTAAAGATGTGTGTGTGTGTGTGTGTGTGTGTGTGTGTGTGTGTGTGTGTGTGTGTCTGTGTGTGTGTGTGTGTGTGTGCGCTTCGAAATATGACTCTCTTCTTAGATCATGTATGGTCTCTGTACGTAGGTGTGTGTCAGTTCTCGTACAGTACATCCTCGTCTGTGTCAGTCACCCGGCCACAGCTGAGTGGAGTCCGCTTAAGTCCTGGCATCCTCTGAGAGCCCTCGAAGTTGGCTTGTCTTGATTAGTTGGTGTATATCCGTGAGCTGGAGAATCCCAAGATAAGTTAGAGTTAATGAGATTTCTTTGTTCATATCTGTGTCCTTTAACCCTTCAGGGATATGACGTATCTTAATTTTGTTCTGTTCAAACGAGATTAAATAAAGGAACGACTTTTTCGAACTGGAGTGCTAGTTATATCTTTCATAAACATGCTCCGCAATGTAGACCTTTCCAAAATGGTACAAAACTCTTTTGGTAGCACACACACACACACACACACACACACACACACACACACACATATATATATATATATATATATATATATATATATATATAAAATTTTATTTATTTATTTATCATCCAATCCTATGTCGCCCCATAATGAGCGTAGGAACCCGGGGCTAGGCAGGTTGGTCCTGACGTTTAAGATGAGAGTGACCCGCCTCACTCATCCCTGAGTGGCATTACGTGAGCAATTAACCCCAACCACCCCGTAGATATAAACCTACAAAGGCTCAATCCGATTAGAGAGCCTTAAGTACTTACTAAACTACCAGGCGCCATAATCTGGTTATATGGTTTCCACCCAGCATAGTAAGTGGTTTCCTGATGTACAGGAAACCATTTGGCTTGTTACTCAATGTATAGTCACACATAGGCAGAGGGATAGAATGAAGGAAAGAAAGACAGTAGACGAAGGATGGAAGAAAGGAAAGGGCAGACACCCATAGCAGCACTACATCGAGTGAGTGGATGGTGAGCGCCCCCCCACCTAGCACTAAATATATATATATATATATATATATATATATATATATATATATATATATATATATATATATATATATATATATATATATATATAAAGAGAGAGAGAGAGAGAGAGAGAGAGAGAGAGATAGCCAGAGAGGTAGATTAATAGATAGATAGATAGATAGACAGATAAATAGATGGATCAATGCAAGACGATGCATAACTGTATAACTTCACTTGGAAAATGTAAACTATATTTCACCCCTTTGCAACCATGGATCCAATTAGGAATATAGTTCAGGCTAATTCCGGACTATTTTACTGAAGTGAGAATGATTCGAGTATTTTTAAGATTCTATAGATCGTTATAATCCTCCGACTACTAGAGTATTTTTCACTTGAACGAAATATATTTTCATTGGTATCCAGAATAAATTAACTTAGAGGTATTGCTTCCACACAGGGTGAAGGTATATTACAGAGAAGTGACACATGAGTGTATTAACCTCTTTAGTTCAAGAACACCATTTTATATTATAATTACGTTGCTACCACACGATACCATTCTACTCAGAACAGCTCCCAGTATAAGCGCTGATTTAACATACGTCTAACTCCATTGTTTTAAAATATCCATCTTTACCTAAATATAATAGCAAGGATGCTGTAAGAATGTAAAAAAACGTTTTCGCGTTGAAAATACTAATCTACGTACAAAATGTTACTACTTTGGACTTATGCATGCAACTCCTTTCACTGACGCATTTTCCCGTGAATTCATATGTAAGACCATTTTAATCCACTGAAAGAGTCATTGTTACTTCCGCCAACGAAGTTGGAGGAGGTTGCGTATTCACTCCTGTTTGTTCGTTTGATTGGTTGTCCACAAGATATTTTAAAAAGTTAAGGATGGGCTTCAGTGAAATTTTGTGGTGAATATGTGGGTAATCGGCCAGTAATGAAATTAAATTTTGGTTGTGATCTGAGTTCGAGTCCCAGTTTATGACGGTTTTCTTTTTGTTTCATTTTCCATAAGATATACCAGAAAGTTATCGATCAGTGTCAATGAAATTTTGTGGATATGTGGGACATGGGCCAGGGCAGAGTTTATTAATAATCGGTGGTAATCTGACTTGTCTGGTATATGAGTTGTCGGAGGTATGCGCTCTCTAAGTGCGCTTAACTTCACGACTGAGTGTTTATATTTTACACATTAGCCCCTTCTCTGATTGACAGTTCTATCTCCTGACAAACTATGAACTTTAGTCCAGGGTGTTTTTGAAGACAGTATTAATCTGAATATCATCCATTATTATCATCAGCATCATCAAGATCGTCATTACATACGAGTAATTAATCTCAATTTACTACATAGGCAGAGATTCTTGTTTTCGCTAGTATTATTAGTCTCCACCTAATACATAGGTGGAGATGATTGTTTTTGCTGGTAATTAGTCTCCAGCTATTACACAGGTGGAGACTATTGTTCTTACTGATATAATTATCATTCCGGCCTGAGAGTCTCGCAACGATTCCAGGAGAACCAGAGGCTGCAGAAGGAATCAGAAGGGCTCATTTTATGTGTTCTGGCATGGGCCATTGCTGATTGAAAAAATCCAAATCCTTTATGTGCAGTGGCAGAAAGATTCATATTAGAATTATGAGTGAACGAGATAAGGGTGTCATGTCTACTGGAGATTTCAATGGCACCTGAGAAATTAATCAGAAAAAACTACTTGGCGGACCGATTCCTAAGAGTTTATTTCGTTTTATTAAGAACAAAAACCTAATCCCCCCAATGGGATCAAGGCCATTGTATGAAACAGTAGATGGAGGCTGGTGATTGTCCATAGAACAATTACAGTGTTCTAGTTTTTGCTGGTATTATTATTCCGGCCTCAGAGTCTCACGACGGATCCAGGAGAACCGGTGCCTATGTGAGGAATCTCAAGGGACCAGGTTATGTGTCCTGGCATGGGCCATTACTGATAGAAAAAGATCAAATCCTTTATGAGCAGTGGAAGGGCGAATCAGAAAGTGTCATATGAGTATTATATCGTGAACAAGATAAGGTGGTCGTGTCTACTGGAGCTTTCAATGGGACCTGCACAAGTAATTTAAATTCCACAAGTTATGTGTAATGGACCAATGCTGATAGAGAAAATTTTTTTTTCCAAATCTCCACAATTCGGTCGAGGTCATTTTAAGAAACGGTAGATTGAGACTAGTGACTACAGTTACAGAGTTCTAGTTTGTCTCCAGATAATTAGTTGGCGACTACCGTTTTTTTTTTTTTTTTTTTTTTTTTTTTTTTTTTTTGGTGTGTGAGATTTATTATTATTCTCGCCTCAGGAACTGCTCAAGGAATCTTCATGTCCTGGCATGGTCCATTGCTGAGAGAAAAAATCCAAATTCCTGTACTGGGGCCAAGACCATTGTAAGAAACAGCACCAGACACATGCATTCTTTGACACCTTTGTCAGATCCCGTATTGATGCTACACACGAAGTTATTTTAGGATCTTCAAATATTGTTTATATTAAACATACCTTACAATATAGTGAAGCTTCCTTATTGTGGCTATGCAATAAAAATACATAACAATCTATCTATCTGTCTATTGTCAGATGCCTCAATCTCCTCATCAAAACTCACTGTACATTCAGTGGCTTCATTTCTGTCGAAGACCATAACTTTACTTTTCCTTACATTCACCTTTAGACTCAGTTTCTTATACACTCTCCCAAACTCATTCATTAAGCCTTGTAAGTCCCCTTTGTCTTCTTTTAACTATACGGCATCATCTTCAAACAACAGCACAGGGAATTTCAAAACACTGCCCTCTCTCATAGGGTCGCTCCAACATCCACTGCCCTACATTGCGGTGCTTTAATAATCCCATACGTACACAGACTGAGCAACCATGGGGACATGCCACATCCGTGTTTCAATCCAACATATATATGTAGAATAAATTCGCTCAGTTCACTATCCACAAGCACTGTAGCCTAGCCCCCTCATACATACTCTTCACGGCATTCACCAATTTCCCATTTACTCCATATATTCTTAATACTTTCCACGTTCCTTAACTATCCACCCAGTTATATGCTTTCTCCAAATCCATTAAGGCCGCAAACTACCTCTTTCCCTTCTCTAGAAACATTGCCACTAAAGACCTAAGAATGAATATCTGATCTACACCACCTCCATCTTCCGTAAAACCTCCCTGTTCTTCTCAAACTAACTCCAAAGTTATTTCCCTAACTCTGTCAATAAGCGTCCTACCATATACTTTTCCTGTTACACTAAGAAGACAAATGCTTCTATGATTGCCGGAGACTTCCTTATCCCCTTTTCATTTATCCAGGGAAAAAATTACACCTAGTTTCCAATCCTCCAGGACTGCACCTTCCTCCTAAGTCAATCTGCACATCTTCAATATTAATTCTACTGCTATCTCTCTCCCATGCTACGGCATTTCACCACACACTCCATCAATTCCTGGGGCTTTCCCCATTTTGATTTTCTTCATTGCTTCCACAACTTCCATCCTACTGATTTCTTCCTTTCTTCTCACCTCTCTCTTCCTCCCAGCCATTCCCCAGCCACTTATACGTACATTATTTTCATTATCTATATTCAACAATTCCTTAAAGTGTTCTTACCATCTGCTCACTCTTTCTCCTTTCTCCAATAGCAATCTACCATTTTTATTTTTCACTCCCTGACTTTCTTCTTTATCACCCAGTCTAATTCCCTTTAACTCTTTCCAGGACATTTTCTTACATTCTTTCCACTTTTCACTCAAATCCTTCCAAATGCCTCATCCACTCTCTAATTAGTTTTATTTTATTTATTATAATACTTTAATGTGAAATTATAGAACTTGGTGAATGTTTTCAGCATATACGACAGAGTCAGGATTCTGGGGGCTTGAATAATGAGTGAATGGAAGCGTGGACCATTGACCTGGGCAAATTTGGGCTGTCTGGACATTGCCACTCCTCACCCTGCCCTAGGGTGGGAAAGGAGGTCCAGATGATGATGATGATGATGACGATGATGATGATGATGATGATGATGATGACGATTATTATTATTATTAATATTATTATTTTGGCCCAGGAGTCTCCTTATGATTACAGGTGAACCGGAGACTGTGCAAGAAATCTAAAGGGCCCAGATTATGTGTCCTGGCATGGAGCATTGCTGATACGAAACGAATCCAAATCTCCCCAGTGGGGTCAAGGTCACTAAGAAACAGTAGATGGAGACTAGTGACTGTCTGTAGGACAGTTATAGAGTTCTATAATTATTAGTCTCCCCCTGCTACGTAGGTGGAAACTATTGTTTTCACTGGTTTATTAGTCTTCATCTACTACATAGATGGAGACCATTTTTTTCGCTGGTACAGTAAAACCTCAACAAGTCGACCCTGTAGAAGATGGATTTTCCAGAAAGTCAAACTCAGATTGAGGCTTGCCACTTTTGGGGGGTTTCCCACAATTCTGTGGGAGAATTGGTCTTTCATGGGAACTTTTGTGTGAGGGCATTTCAGCCATCAGATCTGTGGGAATTTTTGGTGGGAATTATATCCCCGTGGGAACTTTTCTGGACAGTTAACCTTTTGTGAGAATTTTGTTGGCAAATAAGCCTGGCAACGTTGCACTGACACTTGCTGCTGGTAGCCAGCCGAAGGCAGAAGCACTGCGTCTGACCGTTGTTGGGTGAAGCTGCATTGCACTTGCGCTGTTGCCTACTTGTACTATTTCACTTTTGCGTTTTAGTTTAATATATTCAGAGTGGTATATTTTAGTTTATTATTTTCGAAGGGTTACATTTTTCTTTAAGTGATTGTAGAGTGAAGTAAATAAGTGCAGAATTTTATGTAATTAAATGACTGTGCGCCCCTCCACCTCAGTCTCCAGTACAAGCTGCCTAACCTAAGAAACTTTGCACAGATATCCACCAGTTTCAGAAGTGAAATGTACTGAATTGTTTCCTGTTGTTTATTTCTGTTGCGTTATGCATGCTAATAGCCTATGCTGTTGGCTTGTGTTCAAAGATTTAAATACGGTACAGTACTTCCCCAACTCGATCTGTGTAGCCTAGCCAAACCTAGCCTAGCCTATGCAACCCCGTATCCTAGCCTAGCACATGACATGCACCAAGTTTTTTTTTTTTTATTGCTTTATAAATACTTCTTTACTGTTAATAAACAAGTAATCTCATATAATTTGCGACGATTATAGGGGGTAATATAGTGTTTTTTTTAATTATTTCCAGTTTGTCAGAAAATCCGGTAAGACGAACTACCTTAGAACCCCATATAGTTTGGCTTATGAAGGGTTTACTGTATCTTTATTACTATTATTCTCGCCACAGAGTCTCGCATCACTTCCCGGAGAACCAGAGACTGCACAAGGAATCTGAAGGTTCTAGGTTATGTGTCCTGGCATGGGCCATTGTTAGAAAAATAACAGGTCTCCCAGTGAAGTCAAGGTAATTGTAGAAACAGAAACAGACACATGCATTCTTTGACACCTTTGTCAGATCCCTCGTTGATGTGACACAAGAAGTTACCTTTGGGTCTTCAGATATTGTTTTTTTACACATACTTTACTGCATGTCAAAGATTCCTTATTTTGGCTACACAATTAAAATATGTACCTATTATTATTCCTGTCTCAGAGTTTCCCAAAAATTCTAGGAGAACCAAACACTGCACAAGGATTTTGAAGGGCCCAGGTTGTGTGTCCTTGCATGGGCCATTACCGATAGAAAAGAAAAATCCAAATCTCACCAGTGGGGTCAAGGTCATTGTAAGAAACAGTAGCAAACACATTCATCCTTCTGTACCTTTTCCTTCCTTGCTGATTTTACACCAGAGATTATCTTAGGGATTTAAGATCTTGTTTATAGTACACATATTATACCACATGGAGAAGCTTCCTTATTGTGCTTACATGATATGAGTATGTCCAGTAACTAATTATCATTATTTTGGCCTCAGATTCTCATGACGACTCCAGGAGAATCAGAGACTGAGCGAGGAGTCTGAAGACCCCAATTTATGTGTCCTGGCATGGACCATTGCTGACCAAAAACAAACAAACAAACAAACAAATCTCCCCAATGGGGTCAAGGTCACTAAGAAATAGTAGAAGATTAATGACTGCCTGTAGGACAGTTAAAGAGTTTTAGTTACCATTACTGCCCTTAATATCACCAATATCTGTACCGTTACTACTGTCATCAGTACCGTTACTATCATTACTACCAGTGAAAACAATAGTCTCCACCTACTAAGTGGGTGGTATCCCACAGATCCTGTCTTGTGACGAGGATACGAACCAAGTGAGTGGGGAAATGAGGGCATTTCTATCTGCGTGGGGTGTGCAGCTGAGGCTGTCATCAGCCCATTACCCACAGTCCAATGGCCAAGCAGAGGCCGCAGTCAAGTCTGTCAAGAGGCTACTGAGGAACAACAATGGCCTGGGAGGCTTCCTGCATTCGGATGCGGCCACCAGGGCCATATTGCAGTACCGCAACACCCCGCTACATGACACCGATGCATCCCCAGCCAGGCTGCTGATGGGACGTCAGCTGAGAGACTCTGTACCTGCTGCCGAAGAACACTACAGAACAGCAGGCGATGGGGCCAGGATGCTGAGAAGCAGGGAACAGGCCATGGCCCACACTGGGGACACAGCGGCCATGAGATTAAACCAGACGGCACACAACATCGCTCTTCTTGACCCAGGACAGAGGATGCGCCTACAGAACCAGTAGACAAGGCCGTGGGACCATGTAGGGGTTATCGTTGACACTCCAGCCCCAAGGCAATACCTGGGGAGGCTGGATGGCAGTGGGTGACCCTTCCTCAGAAATCACTGCCACCTATGTCTTGGAGGAATCAGGGGAACAGGCACCCACCATGCACGTTGAGGATGGTCCCGGGCGGGAGGCCGACAGCAGGGGGGAGGCCCCTCAGGTTTTCCCTCCCCTAGAGAGGCCACAATGCGCTAGGCACGGCCCAAGACACCTTGAAAACTATGTACTGTGACAATGTAGTGTTTTGTACTCTGGGCATGTCAAGGTGTTTTGTAATGTGTATGACCTTGTTGCACTTTTACAATGTTACCAGAGCAATGGTTGGTCCAGCACATGTAACTGAATTCCCTGTTGTAGCAATTATGCCATTCTAAAATCAGAATGTATGTGACATGTAAATTTTGCCAGTGTTGTGTCATGTAATGCCTAGTCTCAAGTTATGATGAGTGTCAGTATCTACCCATTGTTTCGTTAATGCAATGACCTCCCACCTCCTCGACGAATGTGCTTTGTATCAATAACGTGGGAAGTAGGGAGTTCTGTGCAATGGAGGGGAGGTGTTGGAGTTTGAATTCACGGGAGAAGTTTCCCGCCACCGCCCGTGCCCCGGGGCTTGCTTGGCATAGGCAGGCACTCTAGAAGGAGGACGTGCCCTTTTTTGTACATATTAGAATAATTCTCAAGCTGGCCTTGCTGTTTCCATCTCCCTCCTGGTTCTCACCCGAACACACACCTAACAACATGGCAACAGTTCCTTATTGTGGCTACACAGTAATAATACATAACTAATTATTATTATTATTATTCTGGCCTCAAAGTCTCTCAACAATTCCAGGAAGACCAGCGACTGCGCAAGGAAACTGAAGGATGCAGGCTATGTATCCTGGCATGGACCATTGCTGATAGAAAAAAAGTCAAAATTTACCCAATGGGGTCAAGGTCACTAAGAAACAGTAGGTGGAACTTACTGACTGTCTGTATGACAGTTATAGAGTTCCAGCTATTATTATTCTCTCCTCAGAGTCTACAGCAATTCCAGGCCAATCGGAGACTACACAAGGAATCTGGAGGGCCCAGGTTAAGTGTCGTGGCATAGATCGTTGCTGATAGAAAAAAAAAATCAAAATCTTCGTAATAGGGTGAAGGGCACTAAGAAACAGTATGTGGATACTAGTGGCTGTCCATAAAGCAGTTACACTGTTCTAGTTGTTATTACGGCTTTACAGTCTCGCGATGATTCCAGGAGAAATGGAAGCTGTGCAAGGAATCTGAAGGGCGAAGGTCATGTGTCATGGCATGGGCCATTGCTGATAAAAAAAAAAAAATCCACATCTCCCCAATGGGTTCAGGGGCATAGTAATGTATATAAAATTTCGGATTTAAAATTTCGCAAAGTTTCCAGGACAACTGGAGATTGAGCACAGAATCTTAAGGTCCCGGGTTATGTGTCTTGGGATGGGCCATCGCAGGTAGTAAAAAAAAAAAAAGAATCTAAATCTGCCAAATGGGGTCAAGGTCATCACAAGAAATATAAAATTTAATGACCATTAGTCATGGACCTCTATCCGAAACAGTAGGTGGAGACTGATGACTGTTTGCATGACAGTTACAGAGTTCTAGTTCATTTTCCACATTCACTTGGGGTATGGGAGATTCAAAGTACCTTCACCTTCTATTTAATGTACTGTACATTCGCTTTAATGTGTATGTAAAGTACGCTGTGGTCTCTCCTGCTCCATGAAAATTCATTCTAGTATACATCAAATACATTTAGTATTAACTAATTCCTCGGGAAAATGTTAAATGTACGACCTAGTTCATTACACAGTGTGTCGGGTATAATTCGTCCGCCTGAACCTTTCCGAGACTTTTACATTTTTCCAGTTGGATCCTCGACCTCATTTGCAGAATAAGCTAATAGTTCGCCACTGTATCTTTTTCATAAAACTTTTGCATGGGTAACGACATCTTCTGAAGTTAATTTCTTTTACTGATGAGAATTGGAAATGGAAAGATGACAGCTTTAGGAAAGTAAAAAAAAAAAAAAAAAAAGCAGGAGTGAAGTATAATACAGCTTATGATGAACCCTCGTCCATAATCGAAGATTTTTGGGAAGAGGTGATCTTTCGATAAAGTGTAGTACCACTGAGGTCAGTGTACAAGATCTTTGGCAATCTTGGATGCTCAATGATGTGTCTGATGGATAAAGTGATTTTATTATGATTTGGAATAACTTAATCATGGACACACAAATCATCTGAACATCCCATACGGTAAGTGAACAATGGTAAAGTACAAAGCCACGGTAGCACAGTGGTTATCATGTCTGCTTCCTGTTCTGTGGTGTTGTGTGACTGTCTTTGAATCCGGCAGTGACAGTGATATGAGGTGAGTAGAGTTTCTTATGGAAGGAAAATGGAAAGCAAGGCTAGAATCTATCAAGATTCTTCCCTCCAAGCAGAGATAAAAGCAAAATAAGAAAGAGAAATTCAAGAACCGTTCACTTCGAGATGCCTGGACACATTGAGTTTAAAAGATTGGTGGGCTTATGCAGTAGGAAACACAGTTTTTATGAGGTGGCAATTTTCATATATTTTATAGTTTTGCAGCGATACTTCTCCAATAAGATACCATTACAAAGGTTTAAGCATGGTTCTGTAATTATAATTATGTCTCGATTTTCGAAAAAATTTCCTGTTAATGAAGTAAACTCACTTTGAAGTAGCACTTCTCACATTCTTATATATAAAATTCATAGCTCAGCTGGACCTAGTGGTTTGTAATACACACGAAACACTCCTATGTGCCACTGTCTTGACACTCTCCCTTCCCACAAATTCCCCGATAGTCTACCTGTAACTGAGGCGTGGTCAGATCTGACTTCGATGGTGATCTGATCGTACCTCACCTACCCTATTACCACTGGCGTCAGCAACTGAACTATTAAGAGTCTGTGCCATTATCTGCCCGTCTTTCCACCTGCCTATGACTCTTCACTGTCGTCTAGAACCCTACCAAACCTAGCTTTTCCTACCCTATTTAGGTGAGGCTGCGTCGACCATACAAGCTCCTGTCATGACTAAAATGTTCCAGTCAACAAACATTACACCCTCCTATCTAAACAGATCTACAAATCTTTTACAGACTCTTACGATTCTGCTGAAAATTACAGAACTAACATCTAGTCTTGCTAACAGACCACAGACAACCAGCTTTCTTTGATGTTCCCTGAACTACTTAATAATGTCTTGATATTTCGTAAGTATCTCCTCTAACCTCACTGGAGCTACATCATGTTAACAAAGAGTGAGTCCTAGGAGGTGTTTCTGAGGAAGTCATCAACTCTGCAAATAACATCTAGTATCCAAAACCAGGAAAGTAAAAATACTTCTGCCTAGAATCTGAATAAGCACAAACCTCCGTTTCTGATGCCTGTTCAACGAATCCCTGAGAAGTGTGAGACTAAGCTCATCCTATTTCATTTTCTAGCATCTTAAACCTGTTCTTAATAGATATACTCCTGTCAGTGTTACTTACCTTATCCTTACACCCTTCTCTGACTGAAAGCCATCTAGCCTGGTCTCAATCTTATCACTTTCATGGCCCCCCCCCCCCCTGTAGCCCCCAGAGCCCTTCTCTCTCTCCCCACCCCGCTCTCCCTCCCTTCTGCCCTGCCGCGAGCTTGAGTTTTTTTCTTTTCCGATCATATTTTCACCCCCAAATATTTGGATTAGTGGATTTGTTGTTGTACAGTTAAAAGGTGAGACTTTGGAAATGAAGATGATAGAAAAAAGAAAGTGATACTACATAACGAAAAATGTTATGACGAGTATAAGTTGAAAGAGAGTATAGAAATGTTTGTACCAATTTTTATTCTAAGCTTTTTTGGTCAGTTTTCGAATTTTCCTATGAATGAAAACAGTATCACCGAACTGGAAATTCAATCAGGCTAATATCAGACCAAATTTCAGGACGGTTGACACAATTCCTGATTTATGGTGAATATTTCATTGTTTGGACGCGGATCCAGTCTAAAGAGATAACGTGTGAATGAAGCTACATTACTAAAATTTATTGGCTGTCGTGGTAGTGAGTCTACCAATAATAAACGGAATAAGTTCTATCTCTATCTATTTATTGCTAGACGTCTCAATCCCGTTCGGGGTGGCCACAAACAAATCGCCTCCACGTCGCCCTGTCCCTCGCCATTTCACTGCCCTGCTCCCAACTTACACCCCTCTCTCTCATATACCTCTCCACCCCATCCCTCCATCTCATCCTCGGCCTCCCCCTCCCTCTCCCCCCCCCTCCACCTCACTCACATACACTCTCTTCGTCAGTCTTTCACCCCCATCCTCTTCACATGGCCAAATCACCCCAGTGCACTCCTCCTAACGCTTCCTATCACATACACATCCACACCACAACGCTCCTTTATATCCTCATTTGTCAGCCTGTCTCTCCATGTGACTCCACAGGCTCCTCTTAAATAACTCATTTCCACTGCTCTCACTCTTGACTTGTGTCCTTCCAACAACGTCCTAGTTTCACTTCCATACGTTAGAACTGGTATCACAATACTGTCATATAGTAACTTTTTCACTTCCATGCTCATTTCCCTGTTTCTTATCACTGCTTTCAAGGAACCAGCAACCTTTTTTCCCTGCTGTACCCTTTCAGTGGGTTAGAGCGCTCTGCTCTGACCACAGGGTCGGGGGATCGAATCCACCCAAGGGTCATTGGTAGACATCAGGAAGGGCATCCGGTCATAAAATGCTACACGCTCCAGTCCAAAAGTCCTCTACCCAGGGGCAACGCCTTAGCCCTTCGGGGAAACCTGGCGTAAAACCAAATTATTATTATTATTTTTTTACCCTTTCTAGCACTTCACCCTCCAAACTTCCATCCTTACTCATCACACTACCCAGGTACTTAAACGTACTCACATTTTCCAATTCCTCACCATCCAACCTCGCTGTACATTCACTGACTTCACCTCTCTCAAAGACCATCACTTTACTCTTCCCTATATTCACCTTTAGTTTCCGTTTCTTACACACTCTCCCAGACTCATCCACTAAGCCTTGCAGCTCCACTTCGTTTTCACTCAACAACACAGTATCATCTGCAAACAACAGTACAGGGAGGTTCCAAACACTACCCTCTCTCACCAGGGCCACTCCAACATCCACTACCCTACCTTGTACCTCTTTTATTACCCCATCCATGTACAGATTGAACTACGATGGAGACATGGCACATCCCTGTTTCAACCCGACCTTCATATAGAAGAATTAATTCAATTCACCATCCACACGCACTGCAGCCTTAGCACCATCATACATACTCTTCTCTGCATTCAGCAACTTCACATTTACTCCATATATACTTAATACTTTCCACAATCCTTGTCTATCCACCTTGTCATATGCAATAATAAATAAGTTACGTGTGACAAATGAATATCATACGAGAGGTAGTACAAAGAATGAGTAAATGAATATGAAGCGGCATATAAATATGCAGATGCAGATAATAGGTGAGCATATCCATTAAGGGCAGGTATGGAAAGGGCAGCCCGATTTTTAAGATAACAGGTGGAGAAAAGTAGAGGGTAAAAAGAGTACCTCAGCCAGGACCACGAAAAATTTCTTCTGCTTGACTGATTTACTAAGGGACTGGGGGAGGTCAAGGAGACTGATGGTATGAGGTGGGTGGCGTGAGGAAAATAAATGGAGAAGAGAGTTGGGTGAGGAGACTGATCGGAGAAATGAGTGGGGTGAGGAGACTGAATGGAGAAGAGAGTGGGGTGAGGGGACTTATGGTAGTGGAGAAGAGAGTAAGGTTAGGAGACTGAGTGGAGAAAAGAATGGGGTGAAGATCCTGAGTCGAGAAGCGAGTGGGGTGAGAAGACTGAGTGGAGGAGAGAGTGGGGTAAGGAGTTTGATGTGATGAAAGTGGGATGAGGAGAGATGGTGATGAGAGTACTGTGACGAGAGTGATGTGAGGAGAGTGATTATACATTCGTTATATATTTTTCGTGGCACACAGACTGGCAAGCTACTTTTCATGATGTTTATGTTTACCGAAAGCTGAGGTGCGTCTTTTTATTTCGTTTTCATTGTCTTTCTTGAGCTTTAGTATTGGTTGCAAGTAACTGTACTCCTCAAATCCTTCTTTGTTGTACTTGGATTAAAAACTCCTACGAAGTAATGTGACCGCACATCAGATAACGTTTCCATTTTGATATCACACACAAGTGAATAAAAGTGAACTGACACAGAATAATCTTCATTCACAGGAAGGCAAATAGGACAGGGCAAACTCACCACATAGAATATGCATTTTAACATAGACATTTTTTCTTACACTGACGAAACAATCAGCACCTTTCATAAAATAATTACGACTGCCAGCAAATCTCGTATCTCTTGTGACAAAATTCTCCCGTAAGAATAAAAGTAAAAAAAAAAAAAAGGGGGGGGGGAAAGAAGGCTCGTGCTCACAAAGTATTTGGAGAAAGCTACCGTATGTAACACAATGAATGAACACATATGAACACACGAACAAGAAAAATGGAAGAAAGCCTGGTGGTCACCCATGATTATTGAACAAACATCATCAAAATTTAAAAAAAAAAAAAAAAAAAACAAATACTCGCACATACAAGTCTTCTCCCTCACCAACTCACAAAACCATACTGTAAATGAATAGCTTTCCCTAGCAACGAGGAACACAGAAAAAAAAACTTATAAGCAATTATGCATTAGTAAGCAATAGAGTTCTCGAAATCTTCATCACCCTATAAAAAGTAGTACCCCACCCTCTCTCCCCCCAGAAGAAGCACCATTTATATCCAGCTAACAAGAAGTAAAGCAAATTACCAAAACTAAATAAATAAATAAAAAATGTAGTACGTCTAAAAAAGACTTCAAACATGTACTTAAAACATATTGACGATATAACTAGTAATGCCCTAACTCAAATTTTTCAACCTCACCCTTGACTCAGATGTACATCTCCGATATCTGGAAGAAAGCAACCATCATCCCCATATTTAGACCAGGATTACTTCCCATTAGTCCTACACCATAATGAGCAGTATCACTGCTTTGCACACTTATCAGAATCATAGAATGGTTAATTATTAAGAACATCACCCGCAACATCGCTCTGCTTAGTCTGAACATCAGATCCAACCCAAAAATTCAACACCCCCCTCTCTCCAAGTTAACTCATCCTAGATGACTTCACCAAGAAGCAACCACAAGTAAGAACCACTCTACCACGGCACTAAGACACCTTCTGACAAGCAAAATAATTGACACAAACATGTAAGACAATTAATAAAATGTCTAACCAACTTTTACTCTGGCACACATGGCCAAGTACTCTGCCCAAAACAGTTCTGAACTCAGAATATTTTCCAGTGGTGTATCACAGGGCTCATTCCTTTCCCCTTCACTTTTTAACTAAACGACCTGCCAACCTCTCTCCTTTCAGTGACAGTAACGTTTTGTCAATGACACACAACATTTCAAAACTCAATAAGCAAAACCCACCTGTAATTACAACTATGCTTCCTTGAATACTAGCTTTGGCAAAACAGAAAGACTTGCTGCTCATCAAGCAGTTCAACCCTTAGGGCTGTACTAAAAACACTAAACGCCAGTATTGACGAATGTGAGCGTCTGACGTTCCTGTTTTTCGTACCATAAATAAATATGATGTTAACGCCAGGCGTTCGTCACCTGGTTACGGCGTAAAATTTGGAGGGATGATGAGAGATATATTGAAATATACAGATAAGTAGGTAAATTGACTTAGGTATGTCGATGGATTGGTAATTACACAGATCAAATGACAGATAAATGGATAGACGGAAAGGTAGACAGATATGGTAGCTAAGATGTAAAATGTGCCGACAGACTGATAGCTGATAGCTAGATTGGCCGATAGATACACAGGCAGAAAGATAGCTAGATAGACATGTAAAAGAATGACAGGCAGGAAATACATACGTACTGTATGTATGGATACTGACAGTGATGTATACTTGATCAACGTCACACCAATCCTATTTTCCAGTTTTCATCGTCATCCTCATCATTATCTCAACCATTATTATACTGTATGGCGATGATTATGCTGATGATAATGATTTGGGTGAACATCATCATCATCATCATCACAATCACCATCATATTATCATAAACACTGACCAACATCCCAGTATTCGTTGTCGTTTTTATACTCATCCAATCTTGTTTTCCACTGTCCATCATCATCTTATTTCTAAATATTCTGAAGAAAGGCTTTATGTTGGCGGAAATAATACCGAGAGAGGAGCTTTTTTTCAGTTCATCTCTAGCATTTACGCTATTTTGATAACCATTCACGTCTCAACCACATTCCCTTTTAATCACCATGATTGCCATCTGAGACTTGTGATCCACCAGCCTTTGTCATCACCACAGTCACAACCTTATTACCCACTTCTGATCAATACCATCATCGTCTTCCCATTCCTACAGTATATCTTAAATTCATGTATGCCTTAGAAAAACACGTCCCTCACTATGCATCATAGCTCCAGAAAAAGCAGAGTGAAAACGAGAGCGCCCATTGACAACAGGTAACGCATCCACACCCCTTTAACTACGCCTCCCCTCACACTCACCACCTGACACTGACATCCCTCTGTCCAGATGCCTACCCTATACTTGCTCGTAGAAGGACTAATGAATATGCAATAATGTGTTTTTAATGGCCAAGGGCGAGGGGCGGACAGCGAGTGGAAGCAATTGCTTGGATGTAGGGCCCTGAGGGAGGACCTAGAGGTGAGAAATCAGTATATTTACTTTATTTTAGGAAGAAGTACCGCAAGTAAAAGGGAATTAAGCACCTGATCTTCGGAAATGATAAAACAGCCTTAATGTAGCATGCCACTGTTCTAGAAGACACTGTAGTCCAACTAGTCAACTGTTAATATACAATATTATTGCTTCCAGTTCTTTGCGATCTGCTGATAATGAAGTATGATCAAGATACTGAGGAATGTACAAGAATTCGTTATGTTATAGTAAAATTGTAAGCTGCTCGCTGATTAAGGGTTATAAGAGCAACAATCACATTTGAATAGTTGCTTAATTAGAATTTCTGTCAAAATGAAGGATATCTAGTCTTATTATTGATGAAGAAAATGATTTGTTAACCCTGCTGGAAACACACAGGGACACCATAGCATTACCCGGAGAACAATTAGGGTGTACTAACCTGATTAATCACATGATTAATGTGCACCCAGAAACACCACCAATTTTCGTACCAGCTTACCGCTGCCACCAAATAATGTCATAAAAGACTGTATAAACTTGTTGTGGAGTTTTGTAGATTAGTTATATATATATTGAACTTGTGGACGAGAGGTTGTTATACGGGAGTAGCTTTGTAAGTAGATGATCTTCGTTCCCATTTGTCATGCAATGACAGGAGAGGTAAAGATGAGTATGGGACTATTTTTATTTGTCTTGGAAATATTAACAAAGTCTCTCACACACGAGTGAAGTATAGAGTCCCGCTAGCTACCTCCCTGTCTCTCTCTCTCTCTCTCTCTCTCTCTCTCTCTCTCTCTCTCTCTCTCTCTCTCTCTCTCTCTCTCTCTCTCTCTTCCATGTTGCTAAGCCCTTCTCCCTACTACCTGCCTGTTCTATGGCTAGCTTCCTTCTGCCTCTGCTTCCTAAATTCTGGTGTAGCAGGGGTCGTGTCACGTGTGTTACACTGTGGTTGGAAAGTTCTAGAAGCCTGTGTGTGAGTATGTGCGTATGTGTGTGTATGGTCACGAGGCGCTGTCGTGTGCCTATAAAGCATTCCTTGAGTTAAGAGTGTGTAAACATGTTTAGCATTGCTCGATTCTCGCAGACACAATACCTGTCTCATCATCTGACTTCCTGCTTCTATCTGTCTCTCTATCTATCTATCTATCTATTATGATTTGTAATTATAATATGGAGTCCTAACAATAAAGCACCTGCTTCACACAGCTACGGTCTTCTAGTTAGGAATGACAATTGATTACCCGATAGATTAAACTGATATCTTTGACATTCCATAATTCCTTTTGAGTACGAACTCTTTAATCACAGTTTGTTCTGATAGCTACAAGTGGACAGATCTTAACATTGCCATTTGTATATCACAGAGGGAGGCTTACTTACAGGCTGTTCTGCGTCTCTTCTCTCTGCATAGGAATAAAAAATGGTAAATCTAACCAGAGGCTTGGGTCAGGGTCGGGTTATTGAGCCGAGACATCTGCAGTGGTTTAGGGGAAAGTTTTTATCGGTGCCGTTCGATCCTATTGACGCTTTGATGTACAGCCTATTTGCTTTGAGGTGAGCCAGGACATGTAGGTAAAGACAAAGAGAGAGAGAGAGAGAGAGAGAGAGAGTAGGGGGAGGGGGGGGGGAAAGAATACTGGATTTCGGGCAAGAGACATTGGGTACCCATATAGGAGGAAAAAAGGAATCGCGGAAGGAAAGAGAGGAAGATAGAGGAAAAACTGACTTCAAGAAAAATGTGAGGTACTGTTGTAATGTGCTATAAAAAAATGTGAGGAACATGAGGAAGGTAGATGAACGAGAAGAGTTTGGAACACTGTTCGCCACTTACATCAGTTTATTGTCGTTACTTACAAATGATTTTACTCAACTTATGACATGCTGCTCTTGCTGAGGTGTTAAAAAGTGTGTGTGTGTGTGTGTGTGTGTGTGTGTGTGTGTGTGTGTGTGTGTGTGTGTGTGTGTGTGTGTGTGTGTTTCCTAACAGCTTCGAAATGTTTCCCCTAATTAAAATAAAAGTCTCTGGACGTAGCAAGAATGAAATGAAAGTTGAGTGAGTCAAGATGAGGTCTGCATGTGGGATGGGGGAGGGAGGTGAAGGAAGGAAGGTGGAGTGGGGATGAAAGCAGAATGTGAAGGAGGCATAACTGAAAACGATCTACTTGAGGAAACAAGTTATATGGCATGAATCTGAGGAAAATAGATGCGTGAGGCACAAAACTATATGAGGAAAAAAATATAACAAACGAGGGATGGGTGGGGGATTACAATATTATGAAAAAGGTTGTATCAGGAATTGAGGGTAAAACGGAAAACAATAATGAAGAACTATGAGGAGGTGAAGAATGGAAATGGAATGTGGAAAGTAACTGAAGTATAGAATGCAGATACTGTGAGGAACAGCAGCCCAAAGATAGAGTCATGAATGACGGAATGGGTTAGGAACCAAGACAAAGAAAAGCAAGTGCGTAGTATGGAAAAGAAACAAAGCAAGGATCGGGAGTAAAAGGGATACAAAGATACAGTGAGACACAGAGCCACGGCGAGAACTGAGGCTGGGTTCATGATTAAAGGTGTAGTGAGTAAAGTTAGGTAGGGAGAGGAAGGTGGTGGTTTGTGTCACTGTACTATTGCAGAAATGGAGGGTGAGGAAGGAGGCAAGGCATCATGCGATGAAAAAAAGAAATTAAGTGGAACCAGTTATGTAGGTTAACCCTCCCCGTCCCAGTAGATTTTCCACCGCTGACCACCCCAATTCCGGCATATATATATATATATACAGAGAGAGAGAGAGAGAGAGAGAGAGATTGGCTCAAACCTCCGCTTTTGGTGAAAACGATGGCAAATCACAGAGAAGGTGCCTACCTGAGCCTAGAAATGGTCAAAACAGGTGAGCCTCCGTGCAACTGGTACCGTATTCCATAAAGGAGCTCGGTTGCTGTATCGTTTTCTGTGGCTGAGGTAAGTTTTTTTTTTTTTTTTAATGCGAGGAAGAAGGAACCAAAGGCAACGAGCCCACAAATTACAATTCCTTTCAAGAAAAAACAAAAACAATATAAAAGAGAGCCAAAATCAAGATCCGCTCATTTCGAGATGCCTGGAAACACTCCGTTTGAAAGACTGGAGATCATAGGAAGTAGGAATTTCAGACAGAGGGAGACAGTTCCAGAGTTGATCTGTTGCTAAATGAAGGACTGGGAGTAACGGTTAACTCTTGCATTAGAGAGTTGGACAGAAAAGCAATGAGAGTTTGCTGCTAGACGGGTGCTACGCACCCGTCGAAGAGGTGGAGGAATGCAAGCAGACAGTTCAGAGGAGCAGTGATCATGGAAGTAGCGATAGAAAAGAGATTAAAATGCAACAGTGCGGCAAAGAGACAGGTTGAAGGGAGCCAGTAAAAGTAGGAGAGTTAATGGGATGAAAAGCCTTTGACTCCACCCTATTGAGAAGAGCTGTATGTGGGGAGCCTTCTTACACCTGAGAGTTGTACTCCAGACAGGGGCGAATTAATCCTTTGTATAAAGTTAACAACTGTTCAGGGGTAAAAAAGGTATGGAGTTGGTTTAACACACCTAATCTCTTGGAAGCTGATTTTATCAGAGAAGTAATATGATCTTTCCAAGATAAATCCCCAGTGAATGAAACCCCAAGCATGTTCAAGGATGATGCTGGACTGAGCTGGATATTATTAAACATTAGTGGGTACTCCTGTGGAAGATTTTGTTAGGTTGATAGGTGTAAAAACTGAGTCTTTGATGCATTTAAATCAACAAGATTATTTTAACCCCAGTCAGAGATACGAGCCAAGTCAGACATAAGGTGTGCCATAGCCTTATCCCTTATTTGTTGAAGTAACAACTGGGATGGATGTTGAGGGAACCGAATAGAAAGGTGATGAGTGGAATCATCAGTATACGAGTGGATAGGGTTAGATGTACAGTTTAGAAAATCGTTGATGAATATAAGGAAGAGAGTTGGTGATAGGTCTGAGAAACACAACTGTTGATAGATCTAGGAGAAGAACAATGGCCGTCTACAACAGCAGCTATAGAAAGACCAAAAAGGAAGCTAGAGATGAAGGCACAGATAGAAGGATAGAAACCGTAAGAAGGCAGTTTGGAAATTAAAGATTTATTCCAGACTCGATCGAAAGCCTTTGAGATGTCAAGTGCAATGGCAAAACTTTCGCCAAAGTCCCGAAAGGAGAATGACCAGGAGTCTGAAAGGTAGGTGAGAAGAGCACCAGTGGAGCATCTCTGAATAATGACCATCAGAAATAAGGTTGTGATAGGAAAGATGCTTTAAAATTTTTCTGTTAAGAATAGACACGAAACCTTTTATGTACAGGATGTTAAAGCAGTTAGACTATAGTTACAGGATTGGGAATGGTCACCCTTCTTTGGAATTGGCTGAATGAAAGCAAACTTCCAGCAAGAAGGAAAGGTGCAAGTTGATAGACAAAGGTGAACGAGGTTACTTAGGCAGGGTGTAAGCACAGAAGCACAGTTCTTGAGGACAAGAGGAGGGACTGCATCAGGCCCATATGCCTTCTTAGTATTAAGGTCAGTGATAGCAGAAAATACATCAGCTGAGTAATTTTTAATGTCAACCATGAGGAAGTCAGAGGGGGGAAGTGATGGAGGAACAGCACCAGAATCGTCTAAGGTGGAATTGGAGGAGAGAGTCTGAGCGAAGAGATCTGCTTTATCAGTAGAAGAAATGGCTACAGAGCCATCAGGATGGAAAAGAGGAGGGAAGCATGATGAGGTAAGGTTGTTAGAAAGGTTTTTGGCAAGGTGCCAGAAGGAGCAGGAAAAATTCGAGTTGGAGAGTTGAGAGCACTTAGTATGGATGAAATTATTTTTAGCAGAGCGCAGAACAGACTTAGCACGATTCCGAACAGAAACATGAAAGAGATGTGATTCAGGGGTGGGTTGGCTCTGGTACCTTTTACAGGCCCTCTCCTTGTTGCAGACAGCATTCGTGAAAGCGTGATTAAACCACGACTTTCTTGCATTAGTCAAAGGATGTGAGAAAGGAATGAATGCTTTCATGCCCGAGAGAATAACCTCCATAATGTGCAAGGCACACTCAGATGGCTCCCTACCGTGGGAGCAATAATCATTCCAGGGAAAATCAAAGAAGTACTACCTGAGGGCCTCCCAATCAGCAGCTCCAAAGTGCCACAGTCGACGTTTCTTTGGAGGGTCCACAGGCTGTACCGGAGTGATAGGACAGGTTAAGGATATAACTTTGTGATTGGAGGAGCCCAACAGAGAGAAAAGATTAACGGTGTAAGCAGAAGGATTAGTTGTAAGGAAAAGGTCAAGTATGTTGGAGCTCTCTCCAAGGCGGTCAGAGATATGGGTAGGGTGCTGTACAAGCTGCTCTAGGTCATTAAGGATAGAAAAGATGTCGGTTTGTTCACCAGGTGGATCAGTGAAAGGAGAGGAGAGCCAATGCTTGTGGTGAACATTGAAATTTCCTAGAATGGAGATTTCAGAGAAAGGAGAAATGGATAGAATGTGTTCCATCGTAGAGGTAAGATAGTCAAAGAATTTTTGATAGTCAGTAGAAGTAGGGGATAAGTAAACAGCGCAGATATTTAGTCAGAGAATGACAGGAAAGCCAAACCCAGAGTGTAGAGAATTCAGAAGAATCAAGTTCAAGAACACGAGAGGAAGATAAGTCATTGCGTACATATACAAAATAACCACCTCTGGCTTTGAAAAGAGTATAGAGAAAGTAGGAGGACACAGAAAAGAGTTTGCTTCAGTTGCCTCAGACAGGTGAGTCTCGGTTAAAAAGAGGTGAGGTTTAGAGAAGGAGAGGTGATGTTCAACAGAGAGAAAGTTAGAGGGAAGGCCGCGAATGTTGCAGAAATGAAGAAGAGGTGAGTCAGACAATGGTTCCAGGCAGCTCATAGAGTCGCCACCGGGAGAAGGGCGGATGGTGGGGACATTTGTGGTCCCTCCCTCCCCCGGGGACTCCGAGGCAAGGTTTAAGTGTGCCATTTTCCCTTTTTAAATTTTGAATAGGAAGTGTAGTGTGTACTATGCATGTACTTTGGTGATAGTTAGAGAAACTTGTATTAAAGACCATGCTGGCCTACTCTCTGTGTTATTGAAACATTGAAAAAGTTCAGCAAAGGGGGATGGTCAGGAACTAGTCCCGAGGGCTGATGAAACGGGAGCTCCAGCTCTCCCTGTCATCAGCTTTCCACCCATCTTGGGAGTACTGCCCTGCTCGACTGGTAATACAGTCTACTCCTGGAAATCACTCAGAATAGGTAGTTATTTTTTAATTTGGTACAAAATACCATGCAGTACAAGAATTTTTGGTTTTCACACAAAAACATAGGCGAAATAAGCATAGTTCCATTGAGCAAGCATAATGAAATCACCAATATTGGTCACACATGATTCGCTATGACTGTTGCTTCAACATACACTTCATTTTCTCTACTTACATAATACTTTTCCACAAACATTATACCCGTTTCCACTATATATAACTGTAATCAAATATTTACAGGCCTTACAGTTATATTTAGCGTAATATTAGCGAACACGCTATGACTGTTGTTTCAACTATGACTGCTGTTTCAACTTACATTCTCTTTTTTCAACTTATGTAATACTTTTCCACTAACGTTACACCCATTTCCACTTTATTTAACTGTTATCACATTTTTACGGGCCTTAATGTTATACTGAGCGCTATATTAGTGCATATGTACAAAGTGAGTGAACTCGCTATGACTGTTGTTTCAACTTACTTTCTCTTTTTCAAGTTATATAATACTTTTCCACTAACATTACACCTTTGTCCACTTTATATAACTGTTATCAGATATTTATAGGCCTTACTATTATATTGAGCGTCATATTATCACATATGAAGAGGCCTTACTCTTACAGTAAGTGCCATATTATCGCAAGCACACACAGTATCAGTAATGTAACAAGGTGTGATATTCCTTGAAACATGACTCAAGGCACAACCCTACGTTACAGTCTACACACTCGTACCTTGTGTCTTTCCTCTGAGTGGCTGGTCTTACTGTAGAGTGCTTGCATACATGGCAGCGGCACTGGGGTATAGGATGGTTAGGTTAAGCAGGAATGCTGCTGAGGAAGTGGCATCCTGTGAGGCACAGGGGAGACTGGGCGGCAGTGGATGCGATGGTGGGGCCTGTCCTGTCAGTACCTGTACCTGCTGATAATTTCACGAGATAGCTCCCTCACAAACCCCTCAAAGGTCTCAGAGGCTCCCGTTGTCATGGCATGGAGGTAGTGCTCGTTGAGGACCATGATGTGCAGGTGGATGAAGATCATTTTTTACCACTTCATCGTGGTCCTGGCACACTGCACGCCGGAAATCATGGAGTCTGACTTTACTCCAGTACCAAACGTGGTGTCTCCTCTCACTGAGATGATCCACAGAGTCTGTGCTGTGTATGAGGGGGCGGTGTACTGTCGACAGGAGGCAAAGGTCCCTGTTGTGGTTCTACAGGGTGGCGAGGATGTTATTCGCCTGGAAAAAAAACATCTCATTCTTGTCAAGTTTCCTCCCAATCTTGATCATATGGCGATGGTTTCTCTTGACTGTGCCACAGACACCGGTGTCGTGTTGGTGGAGGTACCGAGAGAGAAGGAGGCTAGTGTACCAGTTGTCCAGGTACAAGATGTGACCACAATGAAGGCACTCCTCTATCATTGTCTTCCCTGCGGCCCCTGAGAGTCGTACTTTGATTTTCTATTGCGTCTGTCTGTGCACTGGTGTACAAGACTATGTCTTGCACATAACCAGTCTTACTGTTGCACATAACAAAGATCTTGAACCCAAAACGTTATCCTTTGCTGAGTATGTACTGGAGAAAAGAAATATTGTCTCTCCATAACACGAGACTCTCGTCTATGATGAGGTCTCGGAAAGGATAGAAGGATGAGCAGAACTTTTCACACGGGTGATCAAATACCATCTTTATTCTTCTCATTTTGTCAGTGTTATCAGCATTAGCAGGGTCGTTGGCACTGTAAAAGTGGAGGAGGCTGAGAATTTGCTGGAATCGATTACAACCCATTACCTTCCCAAAGAAAGGCATGTTGGTCATTGGGTCCATGGACCAGTATCCAGGAATTTTATTTTTCCATACAACACCCATCAAGAGAACCAGGGCCAAAAAGATGAACATCTCACCTAGGGTTACTGGATAGTCGTTTTGTTGGGAGTGCCTGCTCGTTGTACTGTGACGCTTGCTTTCACGGCGCTGGCTGCTCGCAAATAAGTTAGTTTGCTCCACAATGCAGCCCACAAATTCTTCCTCAAAGAACAGGTGAAAGAAATCCACCCTAGTAGAGCTGGCGTGGATTCCAGGAGCCGTGCAGCCAGACCGCCACTCCTCACAGAAGGGGTGACTGATGGGAGTGAAGTTACTCCCATCTTCCCAGTCCCACGGCACTCTACCATCTCCAGCATTGTCCCCATTGTCGCTTTCATTGGGGTGGGGAGAAGAGAGTAGTGGGGAGGTTGGGGAGGTGGAGGCCAGCACCTTTCCCCACTCATGCTCCTCTTCCCTCTCCCTTCTCCTTTTCCCTTTCTCTTCCTTTTCCTTCCTTTCCCCACATCATGGGGCTGTGGGGAGAAAGTGCGGGAATACTGCGAGGAGAAAGAGGTGCTAAGGAGGGGCTCCTCCTCACCTGGTCACTACCCAGATACACCACGTGCTCGCACTGCCTCCCTCCAGACTGCCTAGGGAACGACTACTACTACTACTAGTGCCTCCCTCCCACCACCACTTTCCCTTTCACTGCTCATTCCCACCACACCACTCACACCTTTCCCAGACAACACAGAAGGACCATATTTTATTTTCCTTCTCGCTGCACCTTCGGATCCCCACGGCAAAATCCTCTCCCTCCCCAACCACGAGGTAACACCGCGTCCTACGGCGCCGTCCTCGTCCTCGTCCTCATCTGACCCTTTGTCTAGGGGCTGGAGACACGTGTGGTTATGTGTATAGGGTCCAGGCTGGCCTTTCCTCGCCTTACGGTACGTGACATACCGCATTTTCCTCGGTGATGGTACTTCGTCATCAGTGCTGCTCGTTTCCTCTTCAGGCTGCACAAAATCCTTGTCCTCCACATCATCATCTAGTGGAGAATTACTGTTGCCTCTGAAGGCGTCAAAGGCAGCTTGAATCTCGTCGTCAGAGAGACCTTAGTGTGCCATGTCTGTTCTGGGTCACTGCTAACAGGTGAGTGACCGAGACAAGGGAGCGTGTGGGTCATGCAGGGTCAGGGAGTGTCCCCACTTGGCGGCAGTTAGGGGAGGCTGGCCTGCAAATATGTACCATAAATCACGTGGGAAATTGAAAATGTGCAAATGACGGACCTTGCAATTGTGACACGTTTATAAACATCAATAGGAGTCACAGTGACAAAACGTTCGGGCACCTATTTATGTCAGTAGGAGTTGGTGGGTTAGCTGGAGAATGGTTGTCGAGTGAATTTACAGAAAAAAAGAATGGAGGTTGACTGATTAGTGGAACTGGAATGAAGAACGGAAACAGAGTGAGGTGAGACGATGGACTAAGGTAAGGAGTCATTTTCTCTATGGCATCGGAGGCTTCATATTACCTCTTCCTTAGTGCTTTCTTTTCCAAATTACACCTTAACACTATCTTCACTTGCCAATTGACATTTTTTTCCATCAGAAACATACCAGAAGATATTAAGGTGAACTCAAATAAAAACAAAGGCAATTAAAACTAATTTGAAATAAAAGAGTAATCTACAGGGTCGGCTCCTAAGAAAATTAATGCAAATAATATTCTCATAAAAAGAATTCTTGCATATTCAGCTATGAAAATTAAAGCAAATCCTCCTCTTCTGTATTCGGTACTGAATCCTGAGACGAGTTCTGATTCTCCCTCGGCAAAGTCAAATGGGGTACAGTTGGTTTCTGCTAAACAAGAGGCGAATCACATTAAGATGCTTACGCAGCTTGATATTTTTTGTCATCTCTTGGATATGACAAAATAAATCGCTGAGAAGTCCTTCACATATTTCCATTGATAGCACAGCTTAGAGAAGGAAGAAATGAGAAAAAAGTGAACAATGAATACAGAAAGAGAGGAAAAAGAGGTGAAATGAGAGTAGTACAACCCTGTCCATGACTACGCATGCCCTCAAGCAATCTCCACCCCCACCCCCCTCCTCTTCCCGCCCATGCATAGTACTGGGCATGCCCTCAAGTAATCCCTCCCTTCCTCCTCAGACCCATGTGTGGTACTGAGCATGCCCCAATATTGTTTGTGTAATATTGGGCATACCCGCAAGCAAATCTGTCTGTTTCTATCTCTGTATGTGATCCATCCGTATCGGTAATCTCAACCCCCTCCCTCGAAGACTCCAGGTTATCAGACCTTGACCAGTTTTCATAGGCCCACTAGCTTTCACCTGGCAAAACTAAAGAATAACAGGGAAATCTTAGGCACTCCCATGATGACCGTGGGTGATAAATACCAAGAGAACACGTGTCACCTCCCTTTCTTTTCTCTTTTTTTTTTTTTTTTTTAAATTCTGTTACCATAGTCAAAATCACTATACATCTAGAGCTTAATGGCATTATTATTACCACGATTGGAAAAGTAATTACTGTCTGTCTGTCTGTCTGTCTGTCTCTTTCATTGTTTTCTCCCTATTTTTTTTTTCTTAATCTCTGTGTTACCACAGTCAAAATCACTATACAGCGAGAACTTAGGCCACTAATATTACCATGATTGGAAAAAAATGAAATAAATTAAATGGCTAAGGGCAAGAACAGTATTCTCCCTTTGTGAGAGTGTGTGCGTCTGTAAAAAATCTGACCACGTCTCGATAGGACCTATGGAGCTTACGGTTGGCAACTGAGGCTCTCAGGATTTATAAAGCCAATGATAAACTCTGGGGGGTTCCCTTTCATCAGGTACGCCTAGAGACAGGCTGCGACAAGTGTGGCTGCAAGATTAACATCAAAACCGCCCACACCTGTGTGAAATGCCCAGGTTGTGAGCTATTTATCAACCTGTTTTTCCACCGATATCACAAACAGTCCTATTTACAAGGTGAGTAATCATAAACACTGAAGAGTGAATATCCAATATACCTCTTATTGTTAATGGTTCCACATTATCAGGAAGAAATCGTAAAAGAAAAACACCGCTGTTCACAGGTGGAACAGGGGGAACTTCAAAGCAGTAAAGACGATCCCATCTTCCTGGAAACACATCAACTGGCAAAGATGATGGAGCTACCGCCTCTACAAGCAGGGAGGCTGTGGCCACAGCCTCTACAAGCAGGGAGGATGTGGCCACAGCCTCTATAAGCAGAGATGGGGTTACAGCCATACAAGCAGAGATGATGAGGCTAAGCCCTCTACAGGTAGGGGTGATGGACATACACCTTTATCATCTCTACTGAAAACAGTAAGCTGTAGATCATTCTTTGATGGCCTCTTACATGAGGTCAGATTTAGCCCACCGGAATTTTACACTCAGGACCCTGTAGTGTTCTTAACAGATTTTGTTACATTTTTCAGTCGCTATATTCAAAATGTAATGAGGAAGATGCAAGCACCACCTGTTGGTATATACTTAGTGCTGGCAGTTGTATTAAGACGGGAACCTGATTTAGAGGGAGATGATACAACCAGAACTCACTATATTCACACTCCATGAGTTTTCATTCCCCACAAGAGGAAGAGGAAGCAAGCAGATATTTAATCCTTGACCTATAACAGAAGTAGATAAAGATGTTTGTAAAATACAGTGCTTGGCTGCTCAAAAGATATATTCTATTCATAATAAACGGAGGGAAATGCAGCGTCGAGTGGATTCATGTGAAAAATGTAGTACTTTGATAAAGTTTCCTCGAGGGAAAGATGTTTCTTGGTACTCCCTTGATCAGTTAGTATCTCTTAAGTCAAGTAAGTGTTATTATTCATAGCTTGAACGATAGACATCCCTACGAATTGGCTGTAGTCAGAATAGGGACCAAGAAGTATGAGGACAAAGTAAATTTACTTTTATTAGACAACAAATACTGCTGTCTGATAAAAGATTTAAGGAAATTTCTTCAGACTTTCCTACATAAACGTCAACCTATGAGTCCCTTCTTGTGTCAAGTGTGCTTTTCGGAATTAACTGGGAAGGAGGAGAAGGTTACACATTCACAGTTTTGCTTCTCCCGACAGAAAGAAGTAATTCCTGAACCAGGTTCCACCATTAAATTTAAAAATTGGTGGAAAACAGTGTCCCCTGATTTTGTGTGCTTCTATGATTTTGAAGCTCAACTGAAGGATGGGGGTGATAAGGATAATATTGTCAGTGCAATCACGCTATTGCATATGCCTATATCATTGTGGATAGAGCAGTTACAAAGTCCCCAGAAGTTTCTCAGCCATATGACAGACGAGGATGAGGAAAACTTTCAAAGGCAAGTGATGTGTCAGTTATGTGAGCCAGCATTTGTTAACAGCAATGACCAAAACAGACATCATCTCCACTATAAGCAATTTATCAATTATGTAGAGGCTCTGTGCAGGAAATGTACTATGCAAATAAGAGATAACTCTAATACACTAATTACCGTTGTTCATAATATGTCTTATGATTCAGGGTTAGCCATTAAGGAAATCAACCAAGACCTCCCCAATAAGCTGCTTTGCAAGCAGGCATTTAAGTTTTTAAAGGTTGATTTGGCAAGCTGAGATTCATCGACAGTTATGGCTTTATGAGTGGGAGTCTTGCTGATTTGGCTAAGGTACACATTCAGTCTGGATATTCTCTCAAATTCACTAAGGAAATACTTGGAGAAATGGATGAATCCTTAAAAGAAATGCTAATTTCTGGGAAGCAAGTATTTCCATATGAATATCTTTCTGAGATTGATGGGCTTGAAGATCATAGCTTACGACTCATTGATGCATTTTACAGTTCATTAAAAGGAAGCTGCATTACAGAGGAAGAGTATGATTATGAATCAAGCGTTTGGTCAATGGCAGGTTGCTCTGGTTTGAAGGACTGTCTCATGCTGTACCTTAAAGTAGACTGCGGTCTACTAGCTGATAGTTCACAAACTGGAGTTGAACCTCCAGCAGCAATACCATTTAGATATAGTTAAGTATGTTTCCGCTCCTTCATTCAGCTTCGATAGCTAGTTGAGATCTTCAAATATGGTTCAGCTCATCAGTGATAGGTCTTTGATTCACCTCATTCAGAATAACATCCGAGGTGGTTTCACTATGGTTGTTCCCCGCACCATGAGAGCTATAAAATAAATTCACCAACCCTAATTTTGATCCTACAACAGAAACTTCAATTTTTTAAAGTTATTATGACTTTAATTCACTCTATGCCTCTGTAATGACAGAATCGCTTCCCATTGGTGATAAAAAGGAGCTTAGTGACAGTGAGATGAAAACATTTCTTGATAAGAGGATTGAAAGGAAACCAACTGACGGTATGTTTGGGTACTGGGTTCTGCGTGACACTCTACCAATGTCTGCAGAGGTTGCTCAGTGAACAGATGATTTTCATCTGGGCTTAGAGAGAAAAAATAAAACAATACTTATGATTTATTTCACTTTATTCTAAAAGGTTATTTTAAAAGGAAGGTAGAAAATATCCTAAATTTAATACAAAACTTGAAGCTTCTCACTCAGCAAAGTACAATGATCTTATAGCACTACCTTTGCTACAGTTATATTATCAGTCATGGGCTGAGATTAGCTAGAGTGATCTCAGTGTTAATTTTTAGACAGGAACCATATGCAGCCCCAGGTACACCTGGGTCTGACAGACCCGGGCAGTTTTTGATGGTATAGTTCAGTAAATTATAGATGCCTGGGATCCCTGTCCTTCTCAATAGCTTCCTAACTTTTTGTGCCCATGCAGGGTGTAGGGGGGTTACTTTCGTGTCTGTCTATGTTTTTGCAATATATCACTCAGAACTGCATGTCGAGTCTGTGAGACCCAGGTGTACCTGAGGAATGGGAAGAATTTTTCACTATTAGAGTGCAAGTTGATTTTATGTTATGTGGGATCCACTATGCCCATAATGAAGGTCCTCCATCCCTCAACTTGTGACACAAGTGCCCGGCTCATAGTGTTCTTTGTTTTCGTGTATGGTGAATGAAAAAAAAATACTTTGACATTGTCTTCATAATTTTTTAAAAAGTATGTGGAGTTCAATTAATTAAAACTTTTTCACATAGTTTTCTAACTGTAGGATATTCAGGAATTCATTATATAAAACGTGTGTGACACTACAGCATTTTTTAAAAGCTGGGTCTGAGAGACCCAGGTGTACATACATAAGTTGTAAGCGAAACTTTAGGTCTACCTGAGGAGGGTCAAAAGACTACATAGAACTATAGCCTATATTCAGTTAAGAAATAAAGCATCAAACAAAAGACAAAAAAGCTACGTACAAGCTAATGTCAAATTCACTGTTAGGGAATACTTTATTAAAGCCCCAGAGAAATGCTACCAAAACTAAAATTTGCCGAAAGAGGAAAGATTTCCTAAAAAAGTGTTAGGAATCCTTTCTTCAGAAGGGTGATATGCTTAAAAGAAAACTGAGTAATAACCATCTCTCAGTCTCCAAAAATAGAATTGTCATCCCCAGTTTCTGGGATTTCAAATTCTTGAGTTGGCCAGGTGAAGATGTATCATTTTTGTTATGATGTTCTCAAAAAGCACAATTGGGAAAGAGTAAAAACAATGTTCTCAGATACAGACAGTTTTGTATTTTCACTAGAGTGTGAAGACATATTCAGTGAATTACAAAGATATCCTCTTGTGGACTGGACAGATACATCTAATTTCAGTCCCCAGCATCCTTTTACAGTGACGCACGTATAGGACAGTTGGGTCTGTTTAAAAGTGAGCTAGGGGAGAAACTGATAGTTGAAGCATCTTGCCTGAAGCCAAAATTATACTCCTTACTCTTGCAGTCAGAGACAGAGATGGTAACTGGTTATGACATGAAAAACTTAAACATCAAGAATACAAAGACACTTTTCTGGTGGCCAATAAGAGTCATTATGTTAAAGCCACCAGTATATCTAACCACCAGGGACAGATCACCATGCTATCAGTAAAAAGGAGAGGGTTGAGCAAAATTGAAGGTAAACGTTATTATTTGTCCCCTATTCAGTCAGTTATGGTCATCCTTTGGCTAACAACACTCAAGTAAATGCCGGGCATGAAAAAGAAGAAGAAGAAGAAAGAGATAAGAAGGAGCTTCCATCTCTGCCGGGGTCACAACTCATCCCCGTTACCCAAAAGTATTTTCCATGCAAGCGAAAGCAGGGTCCAGTGTTATATGACAAAGAAAAAAAAAAAAGGAAAATATTTCCTAGATAGGGAAGCTACTTCATGATCTATATGGGTATTTGTATCATTCTTTTTTCATATAATTTGTTAGCAGATCCTATATACTGTATAAACTATACTAAAAACCTCTACTGATAATTTGTAAATAAAGTGTCTACAGTGTTCATGTTTTATTTATTATGCAAGGACAGCTTAGTTTTCCATCAGTAAGTGTTTAAACACCATGGAGAACGTTTATACATCCGAACATACAGATATATTTCGTGATCCTGCCAGAATTATTGTGGCGGGGTTTTCAACCTCAGGAAAAATCATACTAATATCTAAACTCATCAATTACTATGCAGAAAAGATTTCAAAAATATTTATCTGTGATGTAAGCTACCACCCTCTTCAAGATAATGCAGTCATTGGTCATTAAGTTTCTGTGCACAAAGATATAATTGACCATTTAGTACACTCAAGTCCAAGAGGAAAATCACTACTCATACTAGATTATTTGTATTTAAAAGCTATGCAAAGTCAGATTTAGCCAAAGCTTTCACAAAGGGACGTCATTCAAACCTGAGTGTTGTATTAAAAACCTTTTTTATGAAAGGTCCCTTTTCTCGTGACGTATCCCTTAATGCTACTCATTTTTTACTCCTACGAATGCGTGACTTGGTTCAGGTGGAATGTTTGGCTCGTCAGATATTTGTAAACAACATGTGCTAGATATTCTTGAAATATACAGGAGAGCCGTTATCAATAAATTTTATAGGTATTTACTAATTGATTTATCTATTAAATATCCCCCACAACTGCAACTTAGGTCAAACATTTTTGGAGAGCCTCCTTGTGAAGTAGTCTATACCTGTGGAAATTAATACCTTACTTCAAAACATATACTATGATCCTATATCACCTGCATCCTTTGGTAGTTTTGAAAAATTATATCGGGCTGGCCCTCCAAAATAAACACTCTAGTGACTAAAGCAGGTGTGAAGAGATTTTTAAAAGGTTCCAGAGTTTATACTCTGGATAAATAATAAAGAAGATTCCCTCCATGAGACATTGTAGCAGCAGGACCCCACATTATTCTGACATGTGACCTGGCTGAATTGAGGCACTTACAGAGGGAGAATAACGGTACAATATTTACTGGTATGTGTAGATGTCTTCTCACGTTTCATGTTTGTCATCCCATTCAACGAAAAACTGGAGCTACTGTAACGAACGCTCGTTCAACTATATTAAATAAACCAGAATTACAGGGTTGCTCAAGACTATTCAGAGTCAGGGGGACAGAATTTTAGAACAGAACGCTAGAATCTTACTTGAAGAGGAAGAATATTACTCTGTATAGTGTTTACTCAAAAGTGACAAAGGCTACCTTCTGTGAGCATGCCATAAGAACTCTGAAGCACAAAATTTTTCGATATTTAATTGCATACAATACTGTAAACTACCTATCCATACTAAGTACGCTGGTAAGCACTTACAGCCTCAACCCTCATCGAGGCTTCAATGGCAAGACACCTAGTGAAATTCACAAGCTAACTGAGCCCAGAGACATTAATGTATAAAAAGCCTATCAAACGTAAAAAGCCAGTTAGCTCAGACATGACTGTAGGGGACTTAGTACAAACAGTGACTTCATCCAGGAGCAAGAGTTTTGCAAAAGGATTTACCATACATAATACAGAAGAGATATTTCGCATTACTAAAATACACAGGAGTAAGTCAGGTATTTATACCTATGAGCTGGAAGACTGGGGAGGAGATGCAATCAAGGAAATATTTTACAGAGAAGAAATAATTTCTACTTTTGCCCCAGAAACCTACCCCATCGATATACAGTATTAAAGAGACGGAAAAAGAAAGACGGCTCTTTGCAGTATTATATTTACTGGAAATCATATCCAGCACCAGCACCAGCAGCACCATGGACAATGCAATGACCCGCGAAAAAGACCTGCAGCAGTCACAGATGAAGTGGAACCACTCGGTATCATTATATATATATATATATATATATATATATATATATATATATATATATATATATATATATATATATATACGAAATTGTTACCATATTAATATATATATATGGAGATCCCCCTGCCTGGCAAAAAGCCAGAAATGGAATCTGTCATATAAAAGAGGCCATTGATCGATCCAGATTTTAAAGGAAATCGATAATATTGGGAAATCTCTTACCTCAATATTACTTAAGAAATTAGTACTTATCAAAACTAAGCATACCTAAAATTGATTACTAATAGTAGTTTGTAAGGTGTTTTGGGGAGATGGTATATAATTCTAAGGACTGAAACATAGATTTACTTAAGAAATTAAGACTTGTCAAAATTACTGCATATCCACTCTCGATTACTGCTAGCATTTAGTCATATTAGCCTGTAAGATATTCCTGGGTAATAGTATGTAATTCTAAGTAGTTATTTTTTTTTTCGTTGATAGAAATTTATATGTAAGTAGTTAATAAAGTAAAACAAACAAGATTTACAAATTGCTAGTATTCTTAACCCATAACACAATGGTATAAAGTATTTTTCGTTAGTATATATTCTGCAAGGGAACAGACATATCACTGAAAGACACTAATAACCTATACCTCTGTCTTTTCCATTGCAAGTGGAGATGTTTATGCAGATAATACCACAACAAATTTTCAGAATCGCATTATCCCACTACAGCAAGATACAAATCATTAATATGAAGTTGGGTTAAGTAATATTTTATTCCCAAAATATTATAACTGTCTCAGAAACGGTGATCCGGTGTGTAAGATTGGTTTTCATGCATGAATAATGAGATCTGAAAACAAAGAATATGAGTACAATTTGTATAATTATATCTAGCTATTGCCAGACGCCTTAATCCCGTAAGGGAATTATTCCCCCTCCTTCTGGCACCATGCCAAAAACCTATCTACTAACTTTACCTCATCATCCTTCCCTCCTCTTTTCTACTCTGATGGCTCTGTAGCTATTTCTTCTACAGATAAAGCAGATCTCTTAGCTCAGACTTTCTCCTCCAATGCCACCTTAGACGATTCCGGTGCTGTTCTTCCATCACTTCCCCCCTCTGACTTCCTTATGGATGACATTAAAATTTCTTCAGTTG
Organism: Coenobita brevimanus; assembly: GCF_032717465.1. Taxonomy (NCBI): domain Eukaryota; kingdom Metazoa; phylum Arthropoda; class Malacostraca; order Decapoda; family Coenobitidae; genus Coenobita; species Coenobita brevimanus. The sequence continues at coordinate 11,447,490 of NC_137053.1, read as the reverse complement.
ATGTATTTTCTGCCATCACAGGCCTCAGTACTAACAAGGCATATGGGCTAAATGGAGTCCCTCCTATTGTTCTCAAGAACTGTGTTTCAGTGCTTACACCTGCTTAGGCAAACTCTTTCGCCTTTGTCTATCAACTTGTACGTTTCCTTCTTGCTGGAAGTTTGCTCTCATTCAGCCAGTCCCAAAGAAGAGTGACCATTCCCAACCCTCTAACTATCGTCCAATTACTGTATCATTCTGTATTTCTTTTCGAGTCAATTCTCAATTGAAAATTTTTAAAACATTTTTCCTATCACAACCCTCTTTCTGATCATCAGTATGGGTTCCGTCAGGGACGCTCCACTGGCGATCTTCTCACATACCTTTCAGACTCCTGGTCATCCTCCTTTCTCAACTCTGGTGAAAGCTTTGCCATTGCACTTGACATCCTCAAAGGCTTTCGATCGAGTCTGGCATAAATCTTTAATTTCCAAACTGTCCTCTTACGATTTCTATCCTTCTATTTGTGCCTTCATCTCTAGCTTCCTTTCTGGTCGTTCTATAGCTGCTGTTGTACACGGCCATAGTTGTCTCTTAGAACTATCAACATTGGTGTTCCCCAGGGCTCTGTCCTATCACCAACCTTCTTTCTTTTATTCATTGATGACCTTCTAAGCTGTACATCTAACTCTATCCACTCATACGCTGATGACTCCACTCTTCACCTTTCCATTCTGTTCCTGCAACGCCAATCTCAACAGTTACTTCAACAAACAAGGGATGAGGCTATGGCACACCTAATATCTGACTTGGCTCGTATCTCTGAATGGGTTAAAAATAATCTGGTTGTTTTTAATGCATTAAAGACTCGGTTCTTACACCTATCATCCCGACAAAATCTTCCACAGGTGTATCCACTAATGTTTAATAATAATCAGCTTAATCCTGCATCATCCTAGAACATGCTTGGGGTTTCATTTACTCGGGAATCGTCTTGGAAAGATCATAATACATCTCTTGTAAAATCTGCTTCCGAGAGATTAGGTGTGCTAAGACGACTCCGTTCTTCCTTTACCCCTGCACGATTGTTGACTCTATACACGGGCTTTATCCGCCCCTGTGTGGAGTACAACTCACATGTGTGGGGAGGTTCCCCACATAAGCTCTTCTCAATAGGGTGGAGTCAAAGGTTTTTCATCTCATTAACTCTCCTCCTCTTACTGACTCCCTTCAACCTCTGTCTCTTTGCCGCACTGTTGCATCTTTATCTTTTTTCTATCACTGCTTCAATGGTCACTGCTCCTCTGAACTTCCTGCATGCATTCCTCCACCTCTACGATGGGTGCATAGCACCCGTTTAGCAGCAAACTCTTATCCCTTTTCTGTCCAACTCTCTAATGCAAGAGTTAACCGTTACTCTCAGTCCTTCATTTACGCAACAGGTCAACTTTGGAACTGTCTCCCTCTGTCTGTATTTCCTGCTTCCTATGATCTCCAGTCTTTCAAAAACAGTGTGTCCAGGCATCTCGAAATGATCGGATCTTAAATTTGGCTCTCTTTTGTATTTTGTTTTTCTCTTGAGGGAACAGTTATTGCGAGCTCGTGACCTTTGGTTCCTTCTTCCACGCATAAAAAGGGGTGACCACAAACAAATCGTCTCCATTCACCCTGTCCCCCGCCATTTCACTGTTCTGCTTCCAGCTCACACCCCCCTCTCTCATATTCCTCTCCACTCCATCCCTCCATCTCATCCCTGGCCTCCCCCTCCACCTCACTCCCATATACTCTCTTCGTCAGTCTCTCACTCTCCATCCTCTCCACATGGCCAAACCACCTCAGTGTGTTTCTCCAAGTGCTTCCTATCACACCCATATCCACACCACAATGCTCCTTCACTTCCTCATTTGTCAGTCTGTCTCTCCATGTGACTCCACATGTTCCTCTCAAATATCTCATTTCTTGCTCTCACACTTGACTTCTGTCCCTCCAGCAAGGTCCAAGCTTCACTTCCATACGTAAGCGTTGGTATCACAATACTGTCATGTTGTAACTTTTTCACTGCCATGCTCATTTCCTTGTTTTTTTATCACTGCTTTCAAGGAACCAACAACCTTTCTTCCTTATTGTACCCTTTCAAGCACATCACCCTCTAAACTAAATCAGGATTTCATCCAGTTGAAATTACCAAGCCATGTATTTAAAACATTGACACTAATTATATTCAGCTTAGAAATGAATCTTGTCATAAAATCACTCTTGGGTTCATTTATCATCCACCTGGTCAGCCACTCAACATCGGTTATGAAGTCTACAGTCAAACTGCTGAACTACCTTGTATGCAAAGTACTATAATATTTGGTGTTTTTAATTTACCAGTTCCAAAATGGGAAGAGGCCCTATCCTCACACACAGGGGTAGACCTGTATACAAACTTGTAGGAAAGTTCTTTATATCAATTTGTAAATTATCCGACATGTATATCTAACATCCTAGAGCTTGTCTTAGCCACATCAGAAAATGTAATGAGTAATGTTACTGTAGGAGAAGAATTTAGTACAAGTGATCATTGCATAGTTACATTTAACATTAAATTCAGTGAAGACAGTGTCAGGGCCAGTTGCGAGAAAGTGCCCGACTTTAAGAGAACAAATTTTAAGAAATTAAAGGCAATTGTAGGTGCAGGTGACTGGCATCCCATTGTCGAAACTGGACATATCAATGATGCATGGAATTATTTTTACAGAAACTCTCAACAGTGTCATCAGGTTATGTATTCCAATGTGGAACGGAAGGCCTGCCAAAAATTCTACACCCAAATGGTGGAACTCTGACATTAAACAGTCTTGAAGCAAAAATTCTTGCATATAAGAATCATAATACCACAAAGAGTCAAAGTGACAAAAATGAATCCTTCAATGAAAAGTAATAAAAATAACTAAATGCATAAGAAAAACCTTGAGGCACATATTGCAAGTATCAGTAAATCAAATACCAAAGAATTTTTCAGTTACATAAGAACCAAAAAGGTAATAACTCCATCAATCGGTCCCTTTATCAATCACAGATAATGGAGAGCACACTGTTGAAGAAACGGCGATGAAAAAAAATTCTTAAATACTTTTTTCGCGTCAGTATTTACAAAAGAAAATATACATACGATTCCTATTGATTCCCCCATTCCTATAGAAGAGGGCAACATAATCACTGACATTAACAGTTAGCGATCGTGATGTACTGCTTGCAATAAACAAATTAAAAGAGAATAAAACACCAGCATCGGACAGAATATCTCCACGTGTATTGAAGGAACTATAAAATATCAAATCCTTTATCTGAACTTTTTAACATATCACTTAAGAGCAGTAAGGTGCCACATGAATGGAAGCTTACTAACATAACCCCAATATTCAAAAAGGGCAACAGAGCCCAAACAGAAAACTACCGCCCAATTAGTTTAACATCGGTGGTTTGCAAATTCCTTGAAACTATTATCAGAGACAAGTTTGTGAAACACTTAGAAACAAACAATCTCATTTAAGATTCGCAACATGGTTTTCGTAATAATCGCTCTTGCCTCACGAATCTGCTTGACTTTTTCAATGATATACTGAACATGTACGACGAGACTAAATCTGTTGATGTGATCTACATCGATTTTCAACAGGGTTTTGACAAAGTTCCACACAAAAGACTCCTTCAGAAGTTAAAGGCACATGGCTGAGCAGCAGTGTTCTTGGGTGGGTAGAAGATTGGCTTACTGGACAAAAGCAAAGACTTGTAATAAATGGAAAAGAGCCAGACTGGATAAACGTTACAAATGGTGTGCTGCAGGGTACAGTGTTAGGTCATATTCTTTTCTTAATATATGTTAATGATATTGATGAAGGATTGTGTTGTCAGATTTCAGAATTTGCTGATAATACTAAACTAGGTAACAGAGCAGATACAGCACTCCAAAGACAGGCAATTCAGAGAGATCTTGATCAACTGTTTAACTGGGCCCAAGTCTGGCAAATGGATTTCAATATTAGTAAATGCAAGGTGCTAAACATTGTCAGTAAAAATGTAAGAGCTAGTTATACCATGAATAATGTTCAACTTGATAGGGTAAACCATGGAAAAGACTCAGGAGTTATAATAACAAACGATTTGTAACCAAGCAAACAATGTGCAGAAGCTGTGAAAAAAAGCCAATAAATTGGTTGGATTTATAGGCAAAGCATTTGAATATGAATCCGATAATATTGTCCTCACTTTGTATAATTCCTTAGTATGCCCACATTTGGAGTATTGCATTCAGTTTTGGTCACCGTAATATAAAAAGGATATGGAAAAGCTTGAAAGAGTGCAGCAAAGGAAGACAAAGATGATACCTAGATTGAGAAGTAAATCGTACGAGGATCGTTTAGAAGCCCTGAATCTCTTTACCCTAACTAAACGGAAGATACGAAGAGATTTAGTTCAAGTATTCAAAATATTCAAAGGACATGATAATATGGCTGTCGATAAATACTTCACAGTTGATCACTCGAATTATACTAGAGGCAATGGGCATAAAATAATTGGCAAACGATTCCAGTCACATGGAGCTAAGCATTTTTTCTTCAACAGAGTTGTAAATATTTGGAATAAATTGCCCTCCAACATCGTAAATTGTAATACAGTACAAACCTTTAAAGGTCACCTGGACAAGTATTTGGCGTCTAACCCCCAGCTTAATATGCTTACTCCTGAATAAAACACTTGTGAATGTATAATTTTCTATTTTATTTTAGTTTAGTTTTTTAGAGCCTGGAGCAATTTATGAAATGCAAATATAGTATATGCACAGACTAGGATACGCACAGATAGCCCTGAGTTAAGGGTCATTACTTATACTTTCGACCTGTGATGGGCTGTGGATCACTGAGGGTCCCTGTTAGTTAAGTGGCCACATCAGGATTATTTTAATGTATCAGGGGTCACTGCCTCAGGAGGTGACCTGTGTGCTTGTCCCGCATGGGAAACCAGGGGGTCACTGTCTCAGGAGGTGACCTGTGTGCTTGTCCCGCATGGGAAAGTTCCTAGTCTCAGTGTAATGAACGGAGCTGGGGCCTGATTGACTGTTGCCTACCTTAATAGCGCCAGGCAAGGCTGCTGCATCACCCCTGAACATCCATATTATGAACTGTGCAAATTCCATGCCGTGTCCACAGACGCCCCGTTAATGCAACGTACCCATACATAGTGTCATGCATTAGTTATTTATTTATTCGGTTATTCATTTTACTTTACTACTTTCTGTTTCAGGTTATTCATACTGGTAACTTATAGATAATGTATTATAGGATGTAGTTTTTCCTTTTCAGTCATTCCTATGAAATGTTCATGTCAGTTTTTCCATGCTGCATGGTGGTTTTTCTCACTTTTTCTTGCCAGTTTTAACTGGAGGGTTTGGAGGCAGGGGAAGTCTTTTTGCTTTACTATTCTTATCCTTCAGTGTGTAGAGTTAGATCTCGTAGTCATAATCTGCTCTGTAACAAACAGCCTCGAAAGGACCATAAGGTCTGTTGTTTACTTTCCTTTGTACTCCTTTGTACACTACCCAAGTACTTAAATGCACTCACAGTTTCTATTTCCTCCTCATCCAACCTCACTGTACATTCACTGACTTCACTTCTCTCAAAGAACATAACTTTACACTTCCCTACATTCACCTTTAGATTCCGTTTCTTACACGCTCTCCCAAACTCTTCCACCAAGCCTTGCAGCTCCCTTTCGTCTTCACTTAACAACCCCTTCGTCTTCACTTAACAACACAGTATCATCTGAAAACAACAGTACAGGGAGTTTCCAAACACTGCCCTTTCTCACTAGGGCCACTCCAGCATCCACTGCCCTACCTTCTATCTCTTTTATAACCCCATTCATATAAAAATTGTTACAACCATGGAGACATAACACATCCGTTTCAACCCAACGTTCAGATAGAAAAATTTACTCAGTTCACTATCCACACGCACTGCAGCCTTAGCACCCTCATACATACTCTTCACAGCATTCAACAACTTCCCATCTACTCCATATATTCTTAATACTTTCCATAATCCTTGCCTATCCTCCCTGTTATATGCTTTCTCCAAATCCCTTCTCTAGAAACTTTTCCATTAAAGACCTAAGAATGAATATCTGATCAACACAACCTCTTCCCTTCCTAGAACCTCCCTGTTCTTCTCCAACTAATTCCTCTGTTATTTCCCTAACTCTGTCAATAAGTATATACTTTTCCTATAACATTAAGAAGACAATTGCCCTATAATTACCACATTGATTTTTCCCTCTTCCGTTGTACAGGGGAATAATTATACCTGACTTCCAATGTTCTGGGACTTTACCTTCCTCCCAGGCCAGTCTGCACATTTTCCACATCCATTTTACTACTATCTCTCCCCCATGCTTCAGCATTTCACCACACATTCCATTAATTCCTGTGGCTTTCCCCATTTTAACTTTCTTCTTTGCTTCCACAACTTCCATCCTACTGATTTCTTCCTCTCTTCTCACATCCCTCCATCTCCCAGCCATTCCCCAGCCACTTACACTTGCATTACTTTCACTCTCTATGTTGAACACTTTCTTAAAGTGTTCTCACCATCTGCTCACTTTTCTCCCTTCTCCACAAGTAATCTACCATTTTTAGCTTTCACTCCCCAACTAACGTCTTTAGCACCCTGTCTGACTTTCTTTACCTCTTTCCAAAACACTTTCTTACATTCCCTCCACTTTACACTCAAAGGCCTCATCCATTCTCTTCTTTCTCTCTCGTATTAATCTTTTCATCTCTCTCTTATTCTCTACATGTAACCCTCTCATCTGTCTCTCAACTTCTTCCATGCCCCTGTTTCTCATCCACTTGCTATATGCTTTTTTCTTTTGTGCCACAGCCTCTCTTACCTCTTCATTCCACCATGCTGTTCCCTGCACCCCCTTTCGTCTCCTCTTCACCCCACACACCACCTCACATGCTGCACAGATTTCTTCTGTGAATATATTGCACACACCTTCCACATCCCCTATTTGCTCTAATCCATATTTACCCAATCGCTTCTTCACTTCCCTCTTATACTCCGTCTTTGTTTCATCCTCTTGTAACCTTCCCACCCTCCATGTATGCACTACTTCATTCTGTCCTTCCCTTCTTCTATTTCTCCATTTCATGTGAACCTTGATTCTGACCACCACCAAGTGGTGATCAGAAAGTCCACTTCCCCAACCTCAATATACTCTTGCATCCATTACACTCCCCTCATCCTGTCATCTCCACACACATAATCAGTCATTGCTTTCCGTTCATTTAGTCCACCACCCACCCTTCTCATCACTCGCCACGTATACCTATGGATTCTTTTGTGCCTGAAGAGGGTATTGGCTACCACAACCCCCTCCCAGCACAAATGTCCACTAAAACACCGCCATTCTCATCCACCTCTGCAGGCACACCCCATTCACTAACTACTCCATCCACCTTCACATTCCCTACTTTTCCATTCATATCTCCAGTCAAAAATACCCTCTCATTCCTTTCAAACTTTTCCATGCACGCTTCCACATTTGTCCAGAACTCTTCTTTCACTCTACTTCCACAATCTTGCGTTGGCGCATATTCGCACAGAATCGCCCAACTTTCAGTCTTACCCACACAATCCTTGAACCAACTTATCCATACCAGTACTCTCTTATATTCTCCTTCCATCTGTTGCTCACAACAATGGACACTCCTTCTTTTGCCCTCTCATTCTCACCTACCCCTGCACATATACCTCATCCATACTCCCATTCTCTCACACTCTCACCTCGCCATTTAGTTTCAGTTAATCTACATACATCCACTTTTGCACCCTCAAGCACCTGGACAATCTCCCTTTCTTTCACCTTATCATTTCCACCCCTCACATTCCATGTAGCTATCCGTACCATGTTCTTTGCTGGGTCCTTAGTCGTCATCTTTTGGTCAATCCTGGTCTGAGGCTTCTTGTTCGTAATTTTACTTAGTTTTTTTCCGGGGAGGGGCACTAACCCTTCGCCAACCCACTTGCTGTCGCGTAGGGAACACGTGTTGGTTGGTTATAAGGTTACCACCCAGCGTTGGAAATACTTTCCTGGTTTGCAGGAAATCATTTGGCTTGCCACTCAGTGTAGAGCTACCCTAAAAACAGAGTATCACTACACTAAGTGGGTGGATGATGGGCGCCCCCATCTTGTGCTGTTACAAAAAGGTTTAAGAAAACTTCCTCTCAAATGTCGCGCTATGAAAAGTCCCCACAAAGGTAAATACAATGAACAGTAGTACTAAGGAAAAAATAAGACACCACGGTAGCGAAGCGCAAAATTAGCAGATTTTTATGACTGCCACCTAGTTCACGACGTCATTGCCAAGGACACCTACGTAATTAGCACCTACGAGCCAGTAACGCACATCTTATTTTATACTTGCTTTCTGCAGGCTTTTTTTTTTCTTTAGCTTAGGAGAGACTGTTCAAGCTGGAGGTGCTACACACAACCTTTACTAACCCCTTCAGTAACAGGGTGCTCTCATAATCACTTGCACGATGCAACAGCAAAATATACATCATCGGACTGAAGTAGTTAATGACGCAGACTCCAAAGACGGCTATGCATTTAACGACGTACAGTAAAAGGCGTATGTACCTGAGCTTAGAGCTGAATCCTACAAGGGAACACAGATTTTCAAAATAAAATCTAGATTACAAATACGCAGAATTACAGCCCTGTGACCTGAAGGCAAGCTTTCCACACAGTGTTTGAGAACAGACAAGCACTCTAATAATGCAGAATCCGAGGTTAGCTATACAAATTAGCATCGTGAAATCAAAGGTAAACAATATAAAAATTCAGAAAGAGTCCAAAAATTTTATCGACAGAGGAAGTTCTCTAGCACTTTTTCCCTAGCGATTTGTTTTTCATATTTGGCCTTGACACTCTTTTTGCTTACAGTTTGTGATTGTCATTTTTTAAATGAATTACAACAATCTGTTATATACGGAAAATAAATGACTTGGAAAAGATGTTGGTAAACATAATACTGTCATTCAAGGATAGACCAGAAACATAATGGATAGTTATTTAAACTTTATACCGTAGAATGCAAGTGCAGGCATGTAAATCTACAGCACAGAATCATTGCACTACTAGGATATTTACTCGCTGTAATCTGTTACATTATCAACGATGATTTTCAGGCAAGCTGGGCAAATTAACGACGAAGACTCGAAGTGCAGCTACGCAAATACACAACAAAGAGCACAAGTACAATTATGCAAACTTAACAATGAAGAATGCACGGCAAGCTACACAAATACATGACGCAGACTCAAAACCAGGTATGTAAGTTTACAGCGCCAAATGCAAGGGTGGCTACGTGATCTCGTGACACATACGGATGCAAAGTAGTTTATAATGCTGAATCAACGACTAGCTTTTACAACAAAGAATTGAAGGAGAGGTACAATAATTTGTTACACAAATTTCAAAGGCAGGTAGCTATGCACTTTACCAGTACATTTTCCAGGAAAATTCCGACTGCTGAATTCGTTAGCAAGTTGAGAACAACACCATTAGTCTGTTATTTGTCCCTGCGAGTTGGTGGTAAGGGCTGAAACGTAATTAGGGTTTTGGCAACACGGGAAATTTTAGACTGGCCCCACATTTGCTGCACGATTTTATGTTGGCTGTGTGTGTGTGTGTGTGTGTGTGTGTGTGTGTGTGTGTGTGTGTGTGTGTGTGTGTGTGTGTGCTGTTGGAATGTAAATAGGAGGGGACTGTGTGGAAAAAGCAGAACTTTTTCGTCCCTTTCATTGATTTTATTTGTGACTTTAAACACATTTACTTATTTGGCTTCCGGTTAACAGTACCATCAGCTGTACTTGTGTAATTCATTCACTCAAATCTACCCTCATTGGTCGTTTTATTCTGATTACTCCCTCTCACGGTCTGGTAGCAATCTTTAATTTATTCCCTCACTTTTTTCCTGCCACTTATAGTATTCATTCAATATTCTATGTTCTCAAGATGCCACTTCAGGGGAAGACCCACTTTCAAACCTAGGGCCCTTAGTTCTTTTGGCGTACGGGTATATTTTGGGGAATACAGATGTCAGTAATATTCTGAAGAGCTCGGAAGGATACTGTGCAGGGTTTGCATGAGTATTGTGGAGAGCTGCGGTGGATATTTTGAAGGGTTAGGATGGATATTCTGGAGGGTTGGAGTGGATCTTGTGGAGGGTTGGGACTGACTCTGTGGAGGGTTAGGATGGATATTGTGGAGAGTTGGGATGAATCCTGTGGATGGCTGATACTGTGGACGGTTGGGATGGATATTGTACAGGGTTGTGATGACTGTTGTGGAGAGAGGTTGGGATGGAGAAAGTTGTAGGCTTAAATGGGAGGTGTGGATTTTTATGAAGCTGAGTTTTAGGAGCAAAGCAGTCAGTCTGTCATTTCCTTTACGCAAGATAAATTCCTGGACACTGCGAGAAACTAAGTCAACTAATACCAAGTCGGATCACTTCCTTCTAAAACAGCTCCAAGCTCACGCAGGGGGCGGAGCATCGGAGTGACGTCGATTGGCTCCGGCATGATGAAACCCCAGTGTTCAGTTGACTCCTGACCATGACGGTCAGCGTATGCTTGCTCCACTTATCAGACCATGACACATTTTCAGTCCGGAGAAGTGAGGGAAGGGACTGAAATGTGGGAGGGTAGGTATAGGGGTGTGAGGGAACCTACTGCTATATTATAGGGTTAAACGAGTCTGCACTTCTTCCCCTTCTTCATTTTCACTTATCATAAATGTTTAATTTGAGTCTGCTCTTTTATACATTTTCTGTTACTTAAGCCAGGCGACGTCACACAAGCCACGCCTCCCTGGAGCTGACGCAAAGTGAACCGACTTGGTATTAGTAGACTTAGGCGAGAAATTAACAGTTGTCTCTCTGTTTGCGTGTCTTGTTACTACCACCTCAGCAAGAAGACAAATACAGGCTGAGAATCATGTACATGAGTTTATTCTTGTCATCCCTTTCTTTAGACATAATAATATGGATGGTTTTTATTCAGCTAATCCATACTTCAGTCCACCACTGCCACATCTTCCAGGTATGACGCCAACTTTAAAATTGCACTTTTAGACACAAAACTGTGTAACAAATATAGTGTAATATTTTAATATTCAACCAGAGTTCATCTCATCACCGCTTCATCTCTGACATAATATTATGCAAGAAACTACAATATTCCCTCCTATACTATTCTAGACCTGTCTTATATTAGGCATATGGTAAATATATATATTCCTTTGCCTGCACACTTTGCAATAACCTATATAAAAGATTAGAAAATGTAATTATATTTAATCATATCACATCTTACCATCGTGTTGATTTATGGTAACATTTTTTCATTCATATTTCAGGCCAGAAGCAGGTATGAGTTCATAGGGCACAAGAAATCTGAATTCGTTTTTAATACGATCTCCCACAGAAAAAAAAAAAAAAAATGCGGGCAAACACTTGTCACATTTTATACAAAACACTGGTTCGTCTCAGTCGTTACAGACAAGTAATGATCCGTTAATTATTTTCCCATTTCATATTCATATCTTACTTTATATATATATATATATATATATATATATATATATATATATATATATATATATATATATATATATATAAATCCATCACTGTCTCATTTAATCATTATTGTAAGTAAATCTATCATTAATTCTTTTCCCATTTCTTAGCTACAGCATCTTAATCGTAAAACACTGTATACCATTATGAATTTGTCCATTTCGTACCCCAGTCTCAAACAGTTCCAAGTGATCCAGGATATATTTTCAACCCTTACCTCTTAGTTCCTATTTTATGCAAAATATATTGCCTAATTGGAATAATTCATAGGCCAAAAATATCTTTCCTTTCACAACCACACCCTCACAATATTCCGTATTATTTTACTTCTGGCTGTGACCTTAAGGAACTTCTCATGAGTGTTCTGTTTGATTTAGAGCCAACAGCGAGAGGGGGGGAAAGCGACGGCTGCTTTAAAGATCGAAAGCAGAAAAACGGATATGGTTGAAGAAGGAATGCATCTCCAGTGATTATCTGAGGGAGATGAGCCATAAACTATTTCAGTGGGCCTCTCTAAAGACACAATGGACAGGGGTAGGATTCCAGAAACTGGGTGAGAGAGGATTGGAAAGGAAGGTAAGAAGGAACGTTGGTGGATGAAAGGAAGGGAGATGAGAATAATGTAGGTGGGGAAAGGATGGGACTTGCTTAGAGAAGGCAGGGGCGGAAGGATGATAAATAGGAAAGTGAAGGGTGTTGAGATGTGACAAAGGAAAGGATGGCAGGAAGAGTTTAGATATACCGTAAAAATGGTCACCTCTGGAAATGTTCTCCTCGGTCCTGCATCACATTGCCTATGACCTTCAGTAATTATAAAAACAATTAGTCCCGATGTCTCGAAATGAACGGATATATATATATATATATATATATATATATATATATATATATATATATATATATATATATATATATATATATATATATATCCGAAAATCATGGGACTTTCAAAGTTTCGTTTAATCGATTTTTTTGGATATAAGATACCATTTCTGGCTACGTCTAGCCCCCCAGCAGTATCCTAAAAGCCACTCAACCATCATCAAAACACTTAATACACTGTAGTAACTACGTACTGTATGTAACTGCACTTTTGTAACTGTAATGGAAACTCAACTTAAATCTTTACTCAAATAAACTTAAACCTTCACCAAAAGAATTACGTAATTCACTGTAAGCAATTCGAACAAAGTCTTAAACCTTTTTTTTTTTTTTTTTTTTCATATTTTCTGTTTCCTTATTCAGTAATTTCCACATAATCTACATCATCTCCCACATGATCCAAATCTTTCGAGGTGGTGGATGCAGGTGAGGGAGTGGGCACCTCGCTCACTCTAGTGACTAGCGGAGCAACCGTAAACTAACGCTAGTGGCGTGCAACAAGCCCGCCGTGTTTGAATTTTCGGATAGATTACAGATTTTTGCGGTTAATGGAAATGAAAACGTTTTAGTAAAACTTACTGTTAATGGCATACTACGGTTAAAAGAATTTCGGATAAAATAGACTCCACTGTATATATATATATATATATATATATATATATATATATATCTATATATATATATATATATATATATATATATATATATATATATATATAGATAGATAGATATATAAATATATATATATATATATATATATATATATATATATATATATACAATCATTATCATCATCATCAGCCATTACAAGTCCACTGCTGAACAAAGGCCTCCCCCAGCCTTCTCCACAAATTCCTTGACTGAGCCAATCTCTGCCACATTTTCCTAGCAAATTTCTCTATCTTATCTCTCCAACTCCTGTGTGGCCTTTTTCTGCCATGCTTACAATCTCATGGTGTCCAGTCAGTCAGCCTTTTGTTCCATCAGTTATCCCTTATTCTTGCTTAATGGTCTGTCCACCTCCATTTCCATTCTTTTCTTACTTCTATAATGTTTTTGACTTTCTGCTCTCTCACAGAGGTTGCGTCCTTGTCCCCACACTGCCACAGGCTTCATCAGCAGTAGTACAGTATAAGAAGGACGTCATCTAGTGAATCGTCCTTCGAAAGGTCAGCCTTTCAATGTACACAAGATCAACTCAGACGTCGTAATAACACAGGTTTCTGACGTTCGTATTCTTTCTTTTCCAAGTATTACTGTTCTCTGACTGCAGTCTAACGGTTCGAAGGGTCTTACCTGTGATTGGCGTGACTGGTGATATTGGTGAGATTTTGCAATAGGATGCTGATAGTGAATAGGTTCAAGGAAACAAATCCTGAAAGCTTTTCCTGTACCAATCGAAATATCAACCTGCGTCCATGCAGAATATAATTCAATACTTTTTCCACTGAACACATGATTTTTTAACAATTCGTTTTTTCTGCATTTCTGATACTGGCCAGCTTTTTAACAGAAAGAGTGTAATGACGCACAAATTAGTATTCTGTATACCAAACTATTACCACAAGAGGTAGTATTACCTTCTCTAAATTAATAGTCTCAGCTTTTGTTAGAGTTCTGGTAAATCGACAGAGAAATAAACGGAGGGGCTTGGAAATATACCAAACAAAACAAACGACACCTTGGATTGCAGCACCCACCCAACCGTATCTACCGCAATACATCGGAGAAGGTGTTCTCTGTGTTTGGACACACCTGTCAGAAACACCCCAGACTTCCAATGAAACCCTCACGCACCACAGAGACACCGCAGACACGCCCCATATCCACAAATGACACACCACCTATACCAGCCCAGCACCCACTTCTAATAACTGTGACTCAAAAAACTACGAATGCAACTTCAGACATTTCACCCTTCAAACAGTACAGTAACTAAGTGAGTGGGAGCGGGTGACACAGGTACACACATGGGATTTTGCTTCCACCCTGTGAGTGCGGGAAAAAAGCTGTTTTAAACGCTCTCTTTTGTCCTTAACACTTATAAAAGATTGATTCCCAAAGGCTTTATCTTCTTTTATTTTATATATATATATATATATATATATATATATATATATATGTAATGTTACATAAACTATCTCCACAAGTTTACTCTTTGTGGAAATAAACTTGAAATTAGCTTCTTTACTCTGATGACGTAGTATTTACGTGTATGTTTTCTACATACACAAGATTTTATTCAACATCTTAATGACGTCTAGCAGTGATAGGGTTAACGAAGCCTGTATTTAACCCCTCCATATCTAAACGTACGCCTCTCTTTATTTACCTGGTACTGGCAATAAAAAAATACAAAATGTCTCAGCTGAATGGTGGGAGAAATACATTTATTATTAGAAAAACTAAATATAGTAGACTATTTACTCCTTCTATAGGATAAGAGCCATATGTATTATATAAGAGGTATTACGTTATCTAAAAAAAAAAAAAAAAAAAAAAAATATCTGCTGGCATTACGGATTTTAGGAATGCCGAAAAATCAGGATAAACAGCAGCAGAGATTGGAGGAATGAAATTTAGCAGAGACTGCCAATCTCTCTCTCTCTCTCTCTCTCTCTCTCTGGGCTGAATAAAATCAGTCTGCCGTTAGCCAGATATATTTATACGTCTGCTCTCACTATGAAAGGATCATTGGTGACAGCATTAACACTCTCACACTCACTCATTTTCCGAATAATAAAATCGCCTGTTGTCATTGTTAATACACGAGAGAGCTAATAAAAATGTATGAAGAGTGAGGTGGAGGAGGAGGGACGGGAATGGAATAATAAGGGTGATACAGTGGAAAGGATGCTGCTGGAGTATAATTGAGGCAGGACGAAATACGCCCTGGTGTGGTTGAAAGAAGTAAGTGATGGGGAAGGGAAATCAAGGGTGTGACTGGGGGATAAAAGATGTTCTAACGGGTGCGAAAGTACGAGGGAATGGAGAGAAGAGATGACGTAAAAGCGATAGAATGGGAAGAGAAAAGATTCATATATTCGTATGTGAATGATGTGAAGGAGAATGTTTTCGTTGCAGTTGTTGCTCACCCCCGGTCAGTTTGATCGAATGGAACCGTCGACCGCAGGTAAGCAACTGCCTCTGTGGGGCTGTTTCACAGACTACCCACATCGCTGATATGTTTTCGCCTTAACGTGCTGTGCAGTACTTCATACATGTATAAGATTGTGTGGGGCAATTCTACGACCAGAACACATGTCATTTGCCATTCCACGCAACACAGATTTAAGTTGGTAGCTAAGGACTCTTGCGTTATGTTCTGATGTATGCCTAGCAAGGTTAACTTGAACACTGCTATTTAAGGACACCGGTGGGTGGATGTCAGAAGGGGACGGCTTTCATATAGTGTTCTGATCGAGGTGTTGTATTGTCCTGTGCCTGAAGTGCTTATGTACAATAGGTGTTTCTTCACTGCTATAGTTGGAATGTCTGGATGTAAGTTATTGCTGTAGACGGTTTGATAATATTTGTGTTGTAACTATTTTGTATCATGTGTTTGATGTCTCTGTCATGTAATGATTGGGGTGTCGTGCATTAGCAAGGGCTGCTGCTGTAGTTTCAGAGTGTAAGTTGTGGGAGTGGTTTTGGAGCAGCCAGTGTTGATGGAAATGGCTTTGTTTTGTTTGGTTTGCAAGGTATTGTAGAGGATATTAGACAGGATAGGAGTCCATGCTGGGGAGGCACAGGACATCGATTATCTAAAGTGTTGTTTATAGATTATGGAGAGTGTCCAGTTTTGTTGCCGAAAGACAAGCCCTGTATAGTTACCGTGAGTGCATCAAGTCTGGGGTACACCGCCTTTAGAGATCTTACAGGTTACGTGGTCCTTCAAAGTGAGTCTGGTGTCATATTTCACTCCAAGGATCATAGTGGGAAGTGTGGTTGGCATACATACATTGCGCTTGTAATGTGAGGGGAGTACCTGTGTTCATGATTACTACTGGTGATAAGTTTGATGGTAGATTTGGCTTGAGCGATCATCTGCCAGTTGTCCTGTTCTACGTAGTGTGCAGCTTGTGCTTGCAGTGTGGATTGAGACTATTATGATGATGGCATCTGCATATAAGTCAATGGTTGTAGGTGGGGTGTGGGAATATGACGCAAGTATAAGTTGAAGGGTATGGAACTCTGTTAGGGAAACTTGTGTTTGTGATGACTTGTCCTGGAATGTAACATGTTATTGATTTCCAAAAAAATATCTGGACAACAAGAGTTTGGTGTTCTTCACGTCCATGTTGAATATCAGGGTGATTAATTTGTGCTGGGAGATTGCATGGAAAGTTTGACTAATAAGAAATGTTTTGATAAGTGTGCTTTGTGCAGGAGTAGACTGTAGCACCAGTCGAGCAGGGCAGTACTCCCGAGGTGGATGGAAAGCTGATGACAGGGAGTGCTGGAGCTCCCGTTTCATCAGCCCTCAGGACTAGTTCCTGACCATCCCCCTTTGCTGAACTTTTTCAGTGTCTCAGTTACACAGAGAGTAGGCCAGCATGCTCTCCAGTACAAATTTCTCTATCTATCTTCACCAAACTACATGCACAGTACACACTACACTTCCTATTCAAAATTTACCAAAATGGCGTCAATTCACCCAGCCTCGGAGTCCCCAGGGGGGACCATAAATGCCCCCGCCATCTGCCCTCTCCCGGTGACGACTCGAGGTGCCTGGAACCACTGTCTGACTCTCTTCTTCTTCATTTCTGCAACATTCGCGGCCTTTCATCTAACTTTCGCTCTGTTGAGCACCACCTCTCCTCCTCTAAACCTCACCTTCTCTTTCTAACGGAGACTCAGCTGTCTGAGGCAACTGACAGCAAACCCTTTTCTGTATCCTCCTACTTTCTCTATACTCATTTCAAAGCCAAAGGTGGCTGTTGTGTATACATACGCAACGACTTATCTTGCTCTCGTGTTCCTGAACTTGATTCTTCTGAATTCTCCACTCTCTGGCTTCGGCTTTCCTGTCATTCTCTGACTAAATATATCTGTGCTGTTTACTTATCCCCTAATTCTACTGACTATCAAAAATTCTTCGACTATCTTACTTCTACGATGGAACACATTCTGTCCATTTCTCCTTTCTCAGAAATCTCCATTCTAGGAGATTTCAATGTTCACCACCACCTTTGGCTCTCCTCTCCTTTCACGGATCCACCTGGTGAACAAGCCTACATCTTTTCTATCCTTAATGACCTAGAGCAGCTTGTACAGCACCCTACTCGTATCCCTGACCGCCTTGGAGAGAGCTCCAACATACTTGACCTCTTCCTCACAACTAATCCTTCTGCTTACTCTGTTAATCTTTTCTCTCCGTTGGGCTCCTCCGATCACAACCTTATTACCTTAACCTGTCCTATCGCTCCAGTACGGCCTGGACCCTCCAGGGAAACGTCGTCTCTGGCATTTTGGAGCTGCGGACTGGGAGGCCCTCAGGCAGTACTTCTTTGATTTTCCCTGGAATGATTATTGCTTCCATGGCCATGAGCCATCTGAGTGTGCCTTGCGCATTACGGAGGTTATTCTCTCGGGCATGGAAGCATATATTCCTTTCTCATATCCTTTGACTAACGCAAGAAAGCCTTGGTTTAATCACGCTTGTTCTAATGCTGTCTGCAACAAGGAGAAGGCCTACAAAAGGTACCTGGAGCCAACCCACCCCTGAATCACATAATCTTTACGTTTCTGCCCGGAATCGTGCTAAGTCTGTTCTTCGCTCTACTAAAAATAATTTCATCCATACTAAATGCTCTCAACTCTCCAACTCGAATTCTTCCCGCTCCTTCTGGCACCTTGCCAAAAATCTTTCTAACAACTTTACCTCATCATCCTTCCCTCCTCTTTTCTACTCTGATGGTTCTGTAGCTATTTCTTCTACTGATAAAGCAGATCTCTTCGCACAGACTTTCTCCTCCAATTCCACCTTAGACGATTCTGGTGCTGTTCCTCCATCACTTCCCCCTCTGACTTCCTCATGGCTGACATTAAAATTTCTTCAGTTGATGTATTTTCTGCCATTACTGGCCTCAGTACTAACAAGGCATATGGGCCTGATGGGGTCCCTCCTGTTGTTCTCAAAAACTGTGCTTCTGTGCTTACACCCTGCCTAGGCAAACTATTTCGCCTTTGTCTGTCAACTTGTACCTTTCCTTCTTGCTGGAAGTTTGCTCTCATTCAGCCAGTCCCAAAGAAGGGTGACCACTCCCAACCCTCCAACTATCGTCCAATTGCTTTAACGTTCTGTATTTCAAAAGTTTTCGAGTCAATTCTTAATAAAAAAATTTTAAGGCATCTTTCCTATCACAACCTTCTTTCCGATCGTCAGTATGGGTTCCGTCAGGGACGCTCCACTGGCGATCTTCTCACCTACCTTTCAGACTCCTGGTCATCCTCCTTTCGGGACTTTGGCGAAAGCTTTGCCATTGCACTTGACATCTCAAAGGCTTTCGATCGAGTCTGGCACAAATCTTTAATTTCCAAACTGCCCTCCTACGGTTTCTATCTTTCTATCTGTACCTTCATCGCTAGCTTCCTTTCTGGTCGTTCTATAGCTGCTGTCGTAGACGGCCATCGTTCTTCTCCTAGATCTATCAACAGTGGTGTTCCTCAGGGCTCTGTCCTATCACCAACTCTCTTCCTTTTATTCATCAATGATCTTCTAAGTTGTACATCTAACCCTATCCACTCATACGCTGATGACTCCACCCTTCACCTTTCCATTCGGTTCCCGCAACGCCCATCTCAACAGTTACTTCAAGAAACAAGGGATGAGGCTATGGCACACCTAATGTCTGACTTGGCTCATATCTCTGACTGGGGTAAAAATAATATGGTTGTCTTTAATGCTTCTAAGACTCAGTTCTTACACCTATCAACCCGACAAAATCTTCCACAGGTATACCCACTAATGTTTAATAATATTCAGATTAATCCTGCATCATCCTTGAACATGCTTCGGGTTTCATTTACTCGGGACTTATCTTGGAAAGATCATATTACATCTCTTGTAAAATCTGCTTCCAAGAGATTGGGTGTGCTAAACCGACTCCGCTCTTTCTTTACCCCTGCACAATTGTTGACTCTATACAGGGGTTTTATCCGCCCCTGTGTGGAGTACAACTCTCATGTGTGGGGAGGCTCCCCACATACAGCTCTTCTCAATAGGGTGGAGTCAAAGGCTTTTCGTCTCATTAACTCTCCTCCTCTTACTGACTCCCTTCAACCTCTGTCTCTTCGCCGCACTGTTGCATCTTTATCTCTTTTCTATCGCTACTTTAATGGTCACTGCTCCTCTGAACTGTCTGCTTGCATTCCTCCACCTCTACAACGGGCGCGTAGCACCCGTCTGGCAGCAAACTCTCATCCTTTTTCTGTCCAACTCTCTAATGCAAGAGTTAACCGTTACTCCCAGTCTTTCATTCATGCAACAGGTCAGCTCTGGAACTGTCTCCCTCTGTCTGTATTTCCTCCTGCCTATGATCTCCAGTCTTTCAAACGCAGTGTGTCCAGGCATCTCAAAATGATCGGATCTTGAATTTGGCTCTCTATTGTATTTTGTTTTTCTCTTGGAGGGAACTGTTACTGCGGGCTCATGGCCTTTGGTTCCTTCTTCCTCGCATAAAAAAAAAAAAAAAAAAAAAAAAAAATGTGACACGGATTTGATAACGTCAGATGCTGTTATGTGAGATTAGTTGGTAAGATATGTGTAGAGTGTACTGTTCTAAATTCTTATTGTGAAGGAGGAAAGGGAACATGGAGAGCAACATTGTTGAGAACGAAGAGTTTAGTTGTTTTGGATAATGTGCTTAGTAGTGTTATGGGTCTGAATGGATAGGAGTACATTGGGTTCCTGTATGGTTTATGTATAGTGATAATCATCTCATGTTTCCAAATATTGGAAGTGCTACAGTGTGTATATGAATGGTTAGTGAAGTTTGTGAGGGCCTGAACACCTTGTGGTCCTAAATGTTTTAGGTGCAGGTTGTTGATGCCATCCTGCCTGGTGCTTGCAGAGTTGTTTATTTTCTTGATAATGTTACATTTCTGATCTGAAGTGAAGGAAGTTGTATTGTGTTCAAGTGGAAAGAACTCCTGATGTTGAGTAGATTGTTTTTCAGACTCATGTGTGTGTTGTTATTATGTGATCCATGTTTGCAGT
This sequence comes from Coenobita brevimanus, assembly GCF_032717465.1. Taxonomy (NCBI): domain Eukaryota; kingdom Metazoa; phylum Arthropoda; class Malacostraca; order Decapoda; family Coenobitidae; genus Coenobita; species Coenobita brevimanus. Next base: position 11,426,719 of record NC_137053.1, on the reverse strand, counting down.
GTGGTTCACTTGTATATTTGCTTATAAAAGTGCGTCTTGGAGTTGTTTGTTTGTTATTTTGTGATACTTGTAAGATCTATGGAGTACCCTAAGTGTTGATACAAATGCCTTCCGTTTTCCGCTTTCTTCGTTCTAATATTGTTATCGATGTCACTGTTTATTTGTTGGAGCCTTGTGATTGTGGCTGCATGCAGCAGATGGGAGCTGTGTTTAAATCTGTTGTGTTATCTTAAGAAGTGGCCAATCCTTGGTGAAAAATATTAGTAGTAATGACTTTTATCTCGTTGTATGTAGCTTTTTCCTGGGTCTAATACGATGTTAAACTTTGTGATGTGTCTGTTAATGTTGATGATGGGTATAATGTTTAGTGTGCTGAAGTGTAGTTCTGTTTCTTCTGGGAATTTTATCCACTTTGCCTTCTTGTAGTTGCAAACGTGTGACGTGATCACTTTAGTTAAGCCCCTGTCACAAATACGTGGCTCAAGGCCCGACTGCAGTGGGATTCAAGGTCGTGTCCTAGTTGGCTCCCACGCCTCCCGACTGGCCCCGAATCTAATCTGCTCATGACTGCCTCACGACTGGTCGTGATGTCCTCAAAAATGCAACCAGATCACAAAGCGACCACAAGGAGACCGCAAGGTGACCACTGGGTGACAGAGCTACGAGTCTTCAAGTTTAAAATTTTAACGGATTATTGTCAGCCACGACCGCCCAAGAATGCAAGACGACAGCATGAAGCATTCGGAGAATGCATGACGACCCCCCTGGAGCCTCCCCCGACCTCCTGCCGACCCCCCACGATGGCAAGCGCGGGCCTCTCACGCTTTATACGCCACTTGCTCGCCGGCACACAGTTGCCATGTGTCACTGGTGTTGCCAGATCGCCGACCGAGCCCGGTTTTCCACCAAGACTATTAGTGCACTCTTTGCACGGTCTGGGATCGGTCCTAGCCCAGTCGTTGTGCAGTCTGCTTCTGGTCTACTTGCAGTTGTCACGTGGTCGTGAGACATGATTCTGAATCGCCGACTGGACTGTCAAAATGCATTGCATGGTTGGCTCAGGGTCTGGTTGCGGTCTGATAGTGGTCTGGTCGTGGTCGGCAACTCGTTATGCAGTCATAACGGTTTTGTTGTCGGCAACTGCACGCTGACACACAACGAATGCATCAAGATGCATCCAATTGAGCTAAGACTGCTTCAGGACTGACCTACGACACTTCCGACTACAATGCAACTGTGACCCGACTTTTGGCAAGTCGTGAGGCTCGAGGAGTCGTCCCAGCGGCTCATGACCTCCCTCCAGAGTCCGGGCTTTGTCGAAGAATCAAGGGACGACCGATGACAAAAGCCGTTATGACCATGAGCTGCACCGCGGTCGGGCATTGAGTCGCGTATATGTGACAGGGACTTTACTCGTCCCCACCCCTAAGCGACTTGTGTACGGGTAATGTTTTCTCTCAGTTTGTCTGTTTCTTTGTCTGTCTGTCTGGTTGGCTGACTGTTAACAACTCTATGAGAAAAGTACTGGTGCAATTGTGAATAAAATTACAGGGATCATGGACTATGACCTTTTGATCATCTGATTAAACTTTGGGCCAAACTGGGCCAAGGCCTAGGATGCAGGCCCAACAAATGTAAAAAAAAAAAATAATAAAGTTTTTTTCGCCATAACTTCTTTCAAATTCGTCACATCGACATGACGAATTTGAAAGATCTTTCAGATCTGCATCCTATAACATGCCTCATTACATCACGGGGGTCACTCCCAGTTAGCGGTAAGGGGGTCATTGTCAGGTGGGTCAGGCCTAAAATTTCAAATGGGCATAAAATCATCAATTTTCACCTGATTTACTCCAAATTTGATATGTGACATCTTTGACTAGATATCCTGTTGCGTTTATCCGTTAGCACTAAAATGACTGCCGGGGACGGGTTTGCTGTGCCTTGGCACTGCTTCTTCTTCAAATTGTGTTCCTATGCCGATAATGATGGAAAAATTATCTGTAGCGAGTTTGGATTCCGTTCACCTAGTGGTGTTGTGTGTAAGTGCTGGCAAGCAGAATGGGATGTCTAGGGAGGGGGATGTACTGTAAATGGAATAGGTAAAAGGAACACATTGTCGATCAAAAAGTTTCAGTGGAACTGGTGAATAATTGTGTGAAAAGTGAGGAGGAGGAATGGTCGTCAGGGATGGAAATATTTTTTATCGAAAGGGAAATGACAGATAATACCAATAAAACATTGAATTTGACATAAAGAAAGGAGATTAGTCTAAACTCGTTCATAAATACAGGGCTTTACATCATCTTGCTTAGCTTGATTACGATGCAGATGGTAAAATAATTAATTAAATAAATAAATGAAAGGCCAAATAGTAAACATAATCCCGAAGTTAATAGGATCAAGAATGCTTAAAATCTGAGGGTTCATGCGACAAGGCTTAGTGCGCTTCACTCAGGCACTCAAAATTTTATGAAGGACTGGATTGGCAGGTTCAATATTGAAAGAGGAGAAGGAGGAGGAGTAGGAGGAGAGGAGCTTGTCTTGGAAGTTAAGAGGACTGGGCTCTTGCTTAATTAACTTGGAGATCAATTTTTATGTCCCAGTTTGATAATTCGTCTTAGGAGGTGCTAACCCACTACGCTCTCGTGTGTGTGTGTTCTTACCTAATTGTTCTTACCTAATTGTATCTTTACAGGAATGAGTCAAGTTCGTATTGTCCCGTGTCTTAAACCATATTTATCGTACATATCCTTAAATTTGTGAATTGTTTTGGCACACAATATTTCATTCGGTAGTGCATTCCACTGATCGATTACTCTGTTTGGGAAACTGAATTTCCTCACGTCTTTTATCACCTCACTTCTTATGCAGTTTTTTGCAGTGTCCTCTTGCTGATGCTTCCCCATATGTTAAGTAATCATTTATGTCTATTTTCTCCTTCCCTGATATGCATTTACATAGCATTATCATGTCACCTCTTTTCCTTCTCTCCTGTAGTGTTGGTAGATTCAGTTTATTTAGTCTTTCTTCGTAGCTTTAGATCCCTTAAGCTTGGTATCCATCTTATAACGGCACTTTGAACTTTTTCAATCTTGTCGATGTGTTTTTTGAGATGATGACTCCAGACTACTGATGCATACTCCAGGGTTGGTCTGATGAATGATGTTATTATCCTTCTTAGCATGTCTTCATTTATGCATGTGAATGCTGTTCTCATATTTGCAAACAGTGTATACATGTTCCGTACCTTCTCACTGATGTGGTCAGCCGGAGATAGTCTGTTATTGATAATCACACCTAGGACCTTCTCTCTTTCTGATGTGTGTAGGGTTTTATTTCCTAACGTATAATCCCAATCAAGTCTTTTTCCACTTTTACCAACCTTGATTACATAACACTTGTCCACATTGAATTCCATTTGCCATGTATTACTCCATTCATGATGTTTATTTAATTCTTCTTGTAGCTCTTTACAAAAGTTTGTGTTAGTAATTCTCCTTTGTATTTTTGCATCATATGCAAACATATTTAGATAGCATTCATTTCCAGTGTTACTGTCTATATCATTTATATACACTAAAAACATGATTGGTGCCAGCACTGAGCCCTGTGGTACTCCACTAGTCACTTCTTTCCATGATGAGTAGTTTCCCCTTAGTACTGTTCTCATTTATCTTTTTATGAGAAAATCTTGCATCCAACAAAACAGCTTGCCTCGAATTCCTCCTTGATGGTACAGTTTCCATAAAAGTCTTTGGTGTGGTACTGTGTCAAATGCTTTCTTGAAATCTAAACAGATACTGTCCACCCATCCTTCTCATTCCTGTATTGTGTCTGTTACTCTGTCATAGTAGCTCAACAGAATAGTAACACATGATTTTCCTTTTCTGAAACCAAACTGTCTTTCTGTTATCATATTGTATTCTTCTAGATGATTTACCCAAGCTTTTCTTATAAGCTTTTCTAATACCATGCTTACAACACTGGTCAGTGATACTGGTCGGTAGTTGAGTGGATTTTGTCTATTCCCTTTCTTGAATAAGGGGACAATAATTGCTTTCTTCCAAATAACAGGTAGTTTACCTTGACTCAATGATTTCTTGAAAATTAAAAATAATGGTTTGCTTAACTCCTTTGCACATTCTCGTAGCACCCAACATGAAATTTCATCAGGACCATTTGCTTTTCCTCTGGTTAATTTACTTAACTCCTCCTGTATTACTTTTTCTGATATTTGTATATCTGGTAGTATGTGTGGACATACATGTTACACATTGTCCCTCTCAAAATTTTTTTCTTTTGTAAAAACTGATTGGAAATTCTTATTTAGTGCTTCACAAATATCTTTCTCTTGTGTATAAGTGATTCCCTCGTCCGTAATGGATTGTACTATATCTTTTACTTTGGTTTTGCTTCTGATGTAGCTGTAAAATAGCTTCGGTTGATCACTACTTTTACTTATAATATCATCCTCAAACTGTTTTTGGGCTTCCCTCCTTATTCTTGTATAATCGTTTCTTGCCTGTTTGTAATTATTATATGCCCTTTCACTATTGTGTCTTATGTATCTATTCCACAACAAATCTCTACTTTCTTTTGATTTTTTACATTCTTTATTGAACAATTTCTGTATTTTCTTATCTGCTTCTTTGTGCTGTGGGATGTACTTCTGGCCTCCTATTTCATAAAATTCACAGAGTTTTTTATATACAGCATTTAAATCTTGTCCTCTAAGCTCATTTTCCCAATCAACTTCTAAGAAATACTTCTTTAGATCATGATAATTTCCCTTTTTATAGTTTAGGCTATTTTTGTAACTTTCATTGCTGTTAACTATATCATATGCTATCCTGAAGTTGCAATTTAGTACTGCATGGTCACTTTTGCCGAGTGGAGGGTGATATATTAAACTGTCAATATCATTTTCTTGCCTAGTAAATATGAGATCTAGCATTGAAGGTACATCGAGTCCTCTTTTTCTGGTGATTTCCTTTACATGTTGCGTTAGGAAAAACTCTTGAACGAGATCCAGGAGCTTTTGGTCCCAACAGCTTTTTGGCTAATTATATCTAGAGTATTCAAATTTATATTTGCATTAAAATCTCCAGTTAGTATAATTCTTTCCGATTTCTCTACCATTTTATGTAGTAATGCTCTTAAATTCTGAATCGTACTCTCTGCCAGGTCCTCATATTTGTCTCTTTCCCATGTGTTTGATCTGGGTGGCATGTACAAATTGGCTACAATTACTTTCCCTTCACATGTGTTGATCTCTACTGCAATCACTTCTACTCGTGGGGGTATATCTAGTTTTATTTCATTGACTTTTAGATTTTTCTTAGTTAATATTATAATTTCTCCTCCGTTTTTTAAGTTTCTATCTCTTCTCCATATATTATATTCCTCTAAGTTTAATATGTCATTTGATATCCTTGGTGTTAATTTTGTTTCAGTTAGGCATATTATATGTGGTTCATTTTCTCTGACATAATCATTCACCTCTAATAATTAACCATTCCATCCACATTTGAGTACATCAACTTTATCATCTTGTTTATATACTTGTCATGATTTGGTTTTACTACCTTCCTCCTTTTTATTCCCTCCTGTTTATGTACCACTTTCGTACACAATCCTATTACTTGGTGAGAAAAATGTGTTCTTCTCCTCCTCTGATCTTCCCTCATTTTTTGTTTTTGCTTCCTCCTTCTTCTCTTTCAGTAATTCCAGTTCCTCTTGTGTTAGGCATCTTTTTATCCATACATTTTTTAACTCCTCTTTTTCCATAAGATTCTTTGCATTTTTTAGTATCTCCTCCACGGTGTTTACACTCTGGAAAGTTACCTTTAGAGGTCTTGACATCCTTTTCTCGTATTTCCCTAACCTTTTGTGTTCCTCTATGTCTTTACTACAGATTTCCTCTGATACTTCTTTCAATAAGCTCATTACATTTGCCATCTCCTTTTTGTCTCTTGAGATCTTGTTTTTTACTTCTTCCTCTTCTATACTAGTGATTACTATAGATTTGTTGATATCTACTGAATCTCTGACTAACTTTGGATTGTTTTGGATTATTCTTTTCACTTCCTTTTTAATGCTTTTTTTTTTCCACCCTTGTTTCTATGTCTTTCTTTACTTTCACCATTTCAGCATACGTGGTTTCCATATCATTTTTGTAGCTTTGCACAGCTTCATTCACCTGTGTTATCTTCTCCTCAATATCACTGCTCTGGTCTATCAGACTACTTACTTGCCTAATTGTCTCTATATCATTTTTGAACTCATCCTTAATACTCTTGTGGTTGACTACTGTACTTGCCATTTCACTCATTTTCCTCCTAAGTGTACTCAATTCCACTATTAGTTCACATATGGTTGTGTCTTTCTTGTTGACCTCCCTTCCTAGTTTTTCTATTTCTTCCTTCTGCAAGTGCATCTGCTTCTTTATTTCATCAATTTCATTGTGTGTGTGTGTGTGTGTGCGTGATATCGTCAAGGTATATATGTGAAATCAATAGTATATGAGGAAAAATATGCTCTGTGTTTTTCTTATGGCTAGTCACAATTATGGCATTAATCTCAATGAAGGAAGAAAGAAACCTGGAAAAAAGAACAAAAAGCAAACCAAGAGTAAGAAAGAGCGAAAGAATGAACTAAAGATCGCCAACAATTCCAAGGGGGACAGGGGATGGTCTTCACCCAATTGCAGTACAGTGGCCTACTATGCTTCTGTGAAAATATCCATGATAATTAGTAAGCATTAGTTATAAGAACATAAGATCACCAAATTTTTATGATTCTTCTGTTTGTCTTTAAATGAATTTATTCGGGGAAAAAAAACGAATAAAAGTACCTCAGGACATTCTTCCATTGATTAACTGGACCAAGGCTGAGAGACCAAAAGAATGTTTGAAAGAAAGGGAGAACAGACTAACAAGTGATGAAGAAAAATCTGAAAAAGAAGAAGAGGAAGCAGAAGATAAAGAGACGATGAAGAAGAAAAATGTTCTGGTTCTGGCATCACTTCCACAATGAGTTACGTCTCACGCTACTTGTACATATTATATACATAGATACGTTTAATCATATAAATTTTAATAAATATGTATTGTAGTGAAGAGAGGAATATCCAAATACAACCTCACTGTTGAGTGTAGTGCGAGAGGAGAGAGAGGCCAGACGTTACTGAGACCAGCACTTTTAGACGTAAACAGGGAGAGTGAAGGAGGGGTGAAGGAAGGGAATAAATTCTGTATATATTTCACTCTTGGGGAAATAGATATGTGTTAATATTACATATACAGTTAATACTGCCTTATTGAGATGTATGATGTGCATGGTAGAGTTGTAACTTACGCCTACTTATGTCTGAGAGATAGTGGTATCTCTTAAGTTGCTGATCTGTTCTGGTTCCCAGGGCTGGGCAGTGAGGTCAGTCAGATACATTCTGAGTAGATGCTCTATTCCTTTGTTCTCTCTTGTTGCAGCTGTACTTTTCTGTGGCATAATAAAGAGAGAGAAACAGACCTGCTCCAGTTTTTCTGATTCACCTGCATGCTACCTGCTCCTGATTCACAGGCTCATCACCACGAATCTCGGCGGCACTGTGGCAGCAAAGACTAACATCGGGAACATTAATTTGGTGGCAGCAGTGGGATACAAAAGGTGCCGAAAGGGATGGTAACTTATGTGAAGTGAACAACCCTTGGAACTGCTTGTGTTGTATCGTACTCAGGTGAATAAAAGAATATCCAAAAATTCCACCTCTGCAAGGGGACTAACTGCGGAGTGAGATAAAGGATTGAACAGTGAGAGCAGGAAAAATGCAGTAGTGAACTCATTCTCTTAAGATTAGCATCTCTATCTCTAGTGAGATCTCGGTGAGATATCTCTCTTTGTTACAAGGGAAAGACCGAGGCCAGCACGGAGAGGGGTGGCATCATCCTGAGGGCATCTGGCAAACCTCGTGAGGCGGGAGAGAGAGGTGAGAGGTAGTCACTTTGAGGTGAGCATGGAGGTTATGCGTCAGTGCAGTGAAAGGAAGAGACCTGGGCGAGTGTGTGCAACTTCGTGGAGTTGCAGTGCGGGTCTACCTGGATTTCATTATTATCTGAATACACCTAGGTTAGTGTACATGCATATCATTCTACGAGACATACACTCTCAGATCAGCACATGGTAGTATAGGAAATGTGTGAAGATAAAGGTTTCTCAGTCCCCCTTTAAAATTGTTTTTTGTGTATCGTCTGTGTCCCGTCCTCTATTGCTAAGCCCATAACTAATCTATTTGCGTCAGTCTAATTTCCTGTGACTGGGAAGGGAATAATTGCTGGTAAGGAGTAGATGGATAAGCTTAGAAAGTTTGGACGAAAGATTAAAAAAAGATAAGGAACAACGAACAACTGAGGAAGGAGCTATTTCTTTAGAACAGGAACAGTGGGAATCAGAGTCTGGCGAAGCAGACCTAGAATCAAAATCAGACCTAAACTTACGTGAGTGGAGAGTAGAGAAGTTGGATAAAATAGTACAAGTGTTGGATGATATGAGTGCAGGAAATCTTGGGGATAGAGAAGGTAGCCAGGACACTTCTGGGCAGTTAGATAGTAAAGAAGACTTGAAAACCTTGCGTTTGCATTCTGGACATACATAGCCTATCAGACAGTGCCTGGGTGTCAAACTTCCGAAATGTCCACTGGTCTTACTGACGAAGGAACTTCTAGTGCAGAGGAGACTGTGAACATTGGAGAACAGGCTGCAGCAGCACCCATGGACACTCCAACAAATCCACAAAATCCACTAAGCTCTGAAATTAATCCAATCACTTATGTACCCACTTTCACCTCGGGCATGTTTAGCACCCCACAGGCTATTGGATAGCAGGGGCAGTATCATTTTCCTAATGCTCCTTCTGTTAATCCTTGGGGCCTGAATACTAACAATGTTGGCATGCAAATCCAAGTTAATACTCCTATATGGCATGTACCTATGGCAACTATTATTAACCTTACTACTCTTCACCTCAAACATTACCACCTGTAGCGCCGGTTAGGCAATCTCAGGGACCTTTTGCCCAGCCACCTTTGAGCTCAGACTGTATAAAGGTGTTGTCTACAGCACAGCCAACTGTACAGTTTATTGGGGAAGATGACTATGACATACATAGTTTCCTATGAGACTGTGAGGGTCATTTACATAGACTGAAGCTTGCTAGTGACGGGGAGAAAATCTGGCATGTTAAAGCTCATATTCAGCCAAACTCCCAGGCAGCTGATATGCTTGAGGCCTCTTTTCCAAACCTGACCCACTGCTCAGGAATATTAGAGGTTTAAGGAAGCCCTTATAAATACTTTCGAAAGTGACTGCTATGTGTCAGATGCTTGGGTGTTTAGACTGGTAAATAGGGCACAGCAGTATCCAAATTGTACTGAAGGCCAAGGCCATGCGGAAGCAGGCAGGTGTTATACAGAAGCTAGCAGAGCTTTGGTAACTTCAGGTTGGGGAGACATACCTGGGGGACTGTCTTATGAGAATGTAGCTAGTCTCTTGGAGTACCTCCAGTACTTGCTTAGTTTGGCCCCTGCTAGGCGAGACAGATCTCCTGAAGTAGCCCTTCATGAACTGAACTTCAAGTTAAAGGCAAAGGCAGAAGCAGAGGACGGAAAAGCTGTCTTAGCAGTGAACACAGAGAAATCAAACCCTGCTGGTAAGTTCTGTACTGTGTTCAATAAGGCTGGTCATCTAGCTAAAAAGTGTTGGAAGGCTAAAAAGGCAGCACGTCAGGCAGCCAAGGTCAACACAACTGCCACGTCTGAGTCTAGTACTTCAGCTAAAAGCAGCCAGGCAACATACAATCAAACAACCAGTCCACCACAGCATAACCAAGCCAAGGCTAAATCAAAGGTACAAAGGTGGTAGTCATACACAGGCAGTGTCCTCATGCCTCGGACTGTTGCCCCATAGTCATTACCAATCAGGAGCAACTAGGTAACATGGCGAATTCGAGGGAAGTTCAGAGCCGCACGCAGAAATAACCAAAAGATCTTGCAGTCCACCGTGTGTGGCAGCTGTAAAAAAGGTGGATCTATTGTCAATCCCTTGGATTATAGGGAAAGGCCAGGTGTCCCTGATAGTTGACACCAGGGCATGTGCTAACATTATATCTAGTGAAGCTCTAGAAAGGCTAAGACAACTGATGCCTCATGCCCATTGCACGTTATCAGCACCCGATGTGATTTTTACAGGTGTGACAGGGAGTAAAATGAAAATCGTAAGCCAGGTACCATTGACATTTAGTGCAGATGAACGATCTCCTGTATTATATGCTACATTCTATGTAGTTGAGGACTTCCCTCTGCCAGCTGATGGGTTATTAGGCCTTGAGTCCTTGGAGAAGTATAATGTGATTATACACCCTCAGAGACATTCCATTACCTTTAATGGGAAGGAGTTTATAGGCCTCATTCCCTCAGCAACCAAAACTGGAAATAGTTGATTCCAACAAGGAACCATTCAGCCAGTTGTTACCCTGACAGGTGTAGAGTCAAGGGAATCGCCAAACGAACACGAAGCAGAGGATATGGCCTGGAAGCAGGTCAAGGCTATAGTGAGTGGGAATCACCACTTGCCCAGTCAGACTGGCTGCAAAATACCTGTCCAAGTACCTGATGTGTCGGTGGGAACTGATGTGGCATGCTTATCGGAGACCTTAAAACATAAGGCATTGTCACTGGAGTCCACCCTGAGCAATGTTGGACAAGACCAGAAGACGCCCCTCTTCATCGCAAATATGAGTAGGGGCGCAGTTAAGCTCAGAGATGATTGTTATGTAGGCAACGATGTGCTATGATGCCCCTGTAAGGGAAGCCGACGATGTGCTGGTGATCTCTCCAGTAGTTACATCACAAAGAATAACTCAGTCGGAGCCTACACATCTAAGGAGAGAAAGTTTGCTAGGACAATATGTGAAGGTAACAAACAATGTTAACCATAAAGCGCGACTGCAAGCACTTCTTAAAGAATTCTCCGATGTAGTGGCACTTGCAGGAGAACCACTGGGTAGGACTGGTTGGGTGAAACATCAAATTGGTTTGTGCCCTTGTACAAATCCGATATATGTGCCTGCATACCGACTACCACACAGCCAAAGGAAAGCAGTGGAAGAGGAAGTTGAAAAGATGCTTCATGATGAAGTCATCCAGCTTTCTTCCTCACCTTGGAATGCACCACTCTTTCTGGTGCCTAAAAAGGATGATGGTGTGAGACCTGTTTTGGATTTCCGGCAAGTGAACAAGGTAACCATACCTGTTCTGTTCCCGATTCCGCATCTCAGAAACTTACTACAGTCTCTGGGTAAGGAAAATACCGTTTTCACTTGCCTGGATCTAGCATCAGGGTACTGGCAGGTGGAACTGACCAAAGAGTCTCGTCCCATCACTGCCTTTAGCACTCACCGTGGGCACTTTGAATTTCTCTTGATGCCTTTTGGATTAAATAATGCTCCTTTGACATCTCAGAGGATGATAAATCAGTTGTTTGGTGACATAGTGATGGAAACTTTAAGGTCTGCGGGTCTGAAAATCAGGGTGTCGAAGTGTGAGTTCCTGAAGTCATGTGTTAGATTTCTAGGGCACTTAGATGACGGTGACGGCATTAACCCCTACACCGTGGGCATGTTTACCGATGTTTTGCGTGTGCCGCGGGGTTATTCGGGCTCCGACAGACTCTCAAAAAATATTTGCCAAAAATCAGTTATTAGTCCTAGAATATTAAAATTATATATGCTTATGACAAATACCTTCAGCTTTCTCCTGGATTGTTTGTTGAGCCTTCGTCTGTTACCGTAGGACTTATGGAGACCTCTGAAGTTGGGTAACGAAGTCTCCACTTTACACTTCCCGACAACCCGTAATATGATTACCACAGCCAGATATTAACACTATAAACACTACTCTATGATTTTCAAGTAGTTTGGGATCCATACTCCAAAAAAAAAGCCACTGTGAAAGCAATGAAAATTATGAGCGCGTCTGACCGCCGCACTTGCGCTAGTTTGCTCTTGGTACTTTGTCATTTATTATTCATAAAACCCCTCACACTTTATATTTCTGTTACTATATAACACTTATATATATCTACAGTCTTTATCCATAAGTTTCCTTCAGTAGTATTAGTTTATTGTCACTGTAGGGATTCAATTTCTTTCAGTAAAATACGTAGCATTCACTTTCTCGTCCTGTATACTGGCATTGAGAGTGAATGTCACTTTCATCTTCACTCTCATAACTCACAGTATTCAGACATGCTATAGTGAAACTTTCACTTTCATTACTCCTAGGGTATATACTCGTATTCCTATAATACTACTCATTTACATTTCTATTTACGTTCTCTATTTTATTTACGTTATTTACATTTCTATTTTATTTACACTGTGTTATGCACTGTCACTTGAAGTAACTTATAAAACTATTTTCCATTGTTCACGTATATTTACATTCATTACTTTCACTTGCTGTTTTCACATTATTTACACATTATTTACAATTCCACTTGCACTGTTTTACTCAATAGAAAGATCGTAGTCACTCTTTTATCAATTGTCAGCCCTTTACCTCTTTCCACACGAGGTTTAGTAGGTGTTAAAGGTCTCAGGCCCTTTGCATGGGGGTGAAAAAAGGCCCTGAAGTCAGCAAGAGGATGAGCCGTACCTCCTCTTCGGAAGATGAGAGAGAACTGATAAAGGAGGGCCGGCCCGGGTTGAGGCCTACTTAGGGGTTATTCAGTACTACCAACGTAGCTCTTGAAACAGCTATGTATTTCACTGAAATGATTGGCAGGAAATCTAGACAATACATTATAAATTAGGTAGTTCCAGGTGAATGTAAATATCACTTAGGCTTCTCCCTTCCCTCCTTATATGTATATTTATTACGAAAATAGATTATATGGCATATTTCAAGGGGAAAAAACAATGAAAATTAGCGAACGAGTGCACGTGAGGTGTCAGGTGATAATTAGCCAATTCCAGGTGTATGGCACTCTCACTTACCTTATTTCTTTCTTGTATATATTATTTGGTATAAGAATAGGGATTAGGGCTTATTTCAATGGATGAAATCAGTGAAAAATTCCAGGGAAGATTTACTTAGCGTAGCACGGCCGGGCAGGCGAGAGGATAGTGTAATGGAGGGGGGGTAGGGAGGGGAGTCAAGAACGGGGAGAAATGGCTAAATTGTCAACAATGGATGAGAGTACAGATGAGATTAGGAGTGCTGACTAGTGTTGGACATTGGCAGTACTGATAGATGATACAAGCTCCCACTTGGAAGCCCGGGTGAATTCAAAATAACACAGAATCACAAAAGCGACGCCCCGCGGTATGATCCCTTGCTCCCAAGCGTCACGAAAGTGACGCCCCGCGGTTAAGGGGTTAAGGCTTAAGGTTACTGCCATGATAAACTTCCCTACACCAAAGTCCAAGGTTGACATTCGCTCATTTCTAGGGCTCACTGGCTTCTGTAGGAGCTTTGTCCACAGATATGCTGTTATCGTATCACCATTAACGGCGCCACTCAAGCAGGATGCAGCATGGAAATGGGGATCATCAGAAAAGAAAAGCTACAACGACCTCAAGAAAGCCATGATTGAAGCTCCTGTGTTAGCATTTCCTGATTATGCTCAACCTTTTTATCTGTGCACGGACGCCTCAGCTTCGGGTCTGGGCACGGTGTTATGGCAGAAGGATGAGCAAGGTAAAGTGCTCACCACTGGGTATGCCATTAGGGCACTAAGACCCCAAGGAAAGAATTACTCGGCGACACACTTGGAGACATTAGCAGTCGTGTGGGCGTTAGGGCATTTCTGGTATATCATCTTTGGTTACTGAATAAGTGTTCTAACTGACCATGCACCCATATGCGACTTGGTCAGAGGGACGAACCTGCATGGTAAGGTCCCTTGTTGGTACAGCAAGTTAATGGAGTTTGACCCAGAAGTCAGATATTTACCTGGCCGTCAAAATGTTGTTGCTGACACACCGAGTAGAAACATTGCTGCAACCATATCTGAGGATATCCCTCACACTGGGACACGGTAAAAGCGGAACAACGTAAGGATGCGATGTGGTCTCAAGTCATCTATGCCTTGGAGTCTGGCAACGAGACTTGTCTACCTGAACTTCCAGTACCAGTGACTCACTTCCACTTTGAACAAGGTCTCTTATATACGAAAAAAACAGGGAAGTGCACTGTATACCAGTTGGTTGTTCCTGCTACTCTACAGCAAGCCATGTTACAGTTGGTTCATGATGTACCTCAAGCGGGTCATCCTGGACGTGACAGATCATATGTGAGGCAAGAAAAAAATACTATGGGCCGACCAGGAGGAAGGGCATAGGATCCCACAATAGTCAATGTGTCAAGTGTGCGGAAATACGAGGAACGACTGGACCTCCAACTCCCATCTTGGAGTATCCTCTGCTGGATAACCTTGGGATACAGTCTCCATTGATCTATTGGCATTGCCAAGAAGTCATCAAGGCTCAAACTATGTGTTGGTGGCAGTGGATTCACTGTTTTAACACTTTTACAGACGAAAACTGCAGAGAAGGTGGCACAAGCTTTTGTAACCTCAGTGATGTGTCCATATTCTACCCCCAAGGTATTGCTCAGTGATAATGGCAGTGAATTTCGTAACCAGGTGTTACAGGAAATCTGTCGTACATATGGGGTAAAGCAAGTCTTTGTTACACCTTACAGTCCCAAGAGCAATGGCCTCATGGAGATGACAAACAGGAAGTTATTTGAAGTCCTGAGACCAGCAATCAACTCATTGGAGAATGACTGGCAAGACTGGTTACCACATGTTGCAGCTACAATAAACCCCTCAGACAATTCGTCGACTGGGAAATCTCCTTGTTACATCCTGTATGGAGAAGAGAAAGTTTGCCCTACGATTTGCTAGCTGGACCTCCTACTCTGGTGTACAGTCCAGAGGATTACAACAAGGTCCAGCTTGTAAGATTTCAACGCATACATATTGAAGTACAGAAAAGATTAAAAGCCTCAAGAGTGGAGATGATAACGAAATAACACAAAGGTAGTCATGAAAAGACGCTGGAGGTAGGCCAGAAGGTGATGGTCCAGAATCTTGAAA
The DNA here is from genome assembly GCF_032717465.1 of Coenobita brevimanus. Classification (NCBI taxonomy): domain Eukaryota; kingdom Metazoa; phylum Arthropoda; class Malacostraca; order Decapoda; family Coenobitidae; genus Coenobita; species Coenobita brevimanus. The sequence continues at coordinate 11,411,563 of NC_137053.1, read as the reverse complement.
GAACTTCCAAGCTCAACCCTAAGTTCCATGGGCCATGTACAGTTATGGAAAGAGTGCATGGACATACCTAGAGAATAAGGAATTATGTGAATGGAACTCAGGAGATAGTACATGCTGACAGGATCAAGCCAGTAAGTCAAGAGCTAGGCCTAACTAACCAATCATCTGATATGTTGTCCCCTCTGTCTTCGTTGCAGTCTATGTCGTCATCTGTACCTGTCCCTATCCAAGAGTATCACAGCAAGCCACGATCCCACAGCAAGGGCGAGGGAGTATCTTCTCTTGCAGAAATGTGACTGTAGCTTGTACTCCCCTCGCATTGCTTGGGGTGGACCTATGGAATGACAACAAGCATGGACACAGCTGTGCTGATGCCAGGAGCACTGAAGAGCCCACTAGGAGAAGCTGTGGTTGTAGAAGACTCTGTGTGCACTACCCTATGGATGACTACCTGTGTCTCCGAGCTCCAGACACGGTTGAAGGCGCTGTGGAGGGATTACTTAACCTAAGACACCAAGTGATGGAGATGGGGAAGTCACACGACTTGAAACTGTAGCTGATGGAAATAGGAAAGTTACCTGACCTGAAACAGAAGCTGATTGACTTGAACAGTGAAGCTTTCGTACAAGCCTTACATGGGTTAGTCGGATTTCAGACTTACTAAATTGCATGTCGCTTTACCTAATGTAGATTCTGATCTTTCCCAGCATGTCCATGCATGTACAAAGTGGGGATTTTTGGACTTTCTAGGTATCCTTTCTCAAAAGCTCTTTGGTACGATGCTAGACAAGGACATAGTGCAATTGGGCAGGCAGATGCATGATTTGGCAGTGGCAGCTAAGGCAATTAACAGGCTAAACATACGCATATATGAACAACTAGGTGAGTTCACTAACAGTGCTAACGAGATAATTGCGACTACCAACCATCTCGTAGGAATTGTAAACAACATCCAAACTAACCTACCAACCCTAACTAACTTAGTGTTAATCACTGAGTATCTACATGCTCTAGATGAGTCAGTCACTGCTTTGGAGTTGCATGCAGCCAATATTGTGGACGGCTTAGGTGATGCAAGTTTGAACAGGGTTAAAGCTTTTTTGCTTCCTACTCATGTTTTAACCCGTACAATCCCACTGTCGGCATGGTGCCGAGAGTACAGAACATCTCGACTAATTCCAGTGATGTGATGGTGCCGACAGCAAAATTCGAGCACTGTAGCGCGTCTCAAACTGCTTCCATCTAGTTCATTTTTTGCTAAGGAGTAGCTTAACCCGAGGCATCCCATTGACGTATGGGTACATCGCAACGCTTTGTCACAGCTAGACCCGTCATGTACTGGTACGTCGCGCAATTGCAAGGTTCATAATTTGCACAATTTTCAATTTCCACACGTGATTTTTGGTACGTATACACGGGACACCTTCCTCTATTCCTCTACAAGATGCCAGGCAGGGACAATGCCTTACCCCGCATGACCTTTCCCCCCCCCCTCTGCATCCCACTGTCTCGGCAATTCACCTGTTACCAGTGACCTGGCCAATAAAGATATTCAGGGCCAGAGTGATTCCCCAATCAATGACAATATGGAGGACAAAGTTTACGTAGCATTAGAGGAAGAAACAGTCAGAAATGATGATCAGGTAATGTCACCAAAAAAAGTCAGGTATGTTGATATGTTAGTGAGTGAAACAATGCTTATATTGCTTATATTACTGTTTGAAAACCAATATACTCTCATACTACATATAAATTCGTACCAAATAAATAAATAAATACCGTTTATGAGTGGTATGGAATAGTTACCTTCCCATAGAACTCGTTTTCTTTGGAGCCAGCCTGATAGAAAACCCAGTAAGGTAAGGAGTACTGCTATCTGTATCGAGTATTTTAAACCTCAGGTGAGCGATTTCTCTATGAATTTTCGATGTTTCTCACCAAAAAAGGAGGTTTGAGCCCAAAAAATTTTTTTTCCAAAATTGGTCGGGACTGGGGGGAGTCAGTGGTGGATAATTGGTTGGGGCGTGACAGTTTAATGTATTGGCAACACTGTGTCCAAGCAGTTGTAGTACTGAGTTTGGTTCTACATGGCTGGATAACATCAGTTTGCCACTGTCTGTCATAGCATCAGAATGTCATGAAAATCACGCCATTTTTCTGCCTCATTGGGCTGGAGGAGGCTGTTGAAATTGTCACATGGACCCTTCTGTCCCTTCATTTAGTGATTCTTCAGAAAAGGAAGACCTGGATGACTTCTGGCAAGGAATATGAGCCAGTGGAGAAGGATATTGAGAACAGGGAATCCCCTATTCTCCTCCCCGGTTTTCTCTCATCCCACCCAGCTGGGTGGGAAAACGTCACTCACGGCTTAGGAAACTGGGCTAAAAACACGACGGACGGCTGTCCTGCTCTTATTTCTCCCAGAAGGAGTACTTTTTTTTTTGCTTTTCCTTGATTTATATGTCCTTCTGGATTGTTTTATGTAATAAAATTTTTTTCCGTTTTTGGTCTGGGATTGGGTGGGTATAAAATGCCTGGGATGGTACAGTGCTCTTGATGTAGCTATGGTGAAACATGGACTTATCCCACTTTCTGGTAAAAATCAGCTGGAGTATTATTATCGACTATTGGAGGCCCAGTTGACCTATAATGGCATCCTGATGTTGGTACCTATGAGGAATGCTATAACATACCATGCATGGTGGTTCATTCCCTTCCCTTTTGCTACTACAAACAACACACTTGTCATTTTGAAGGAGGGTCCAGAAGTTTTTATTTTTTTTATGCGAGGAAGAAGGAACCAAAGGCCACGAGCCCGCAATATCTGTTCCTTCCAAGAGAAAAACAAACTACAAGAGAGAGCTAAATTCAAGATCTGATCATTTCGAGATGCCTGGACACACTGCATTTCAAAGACTGGAGATCATAGGAAGCAGGAAATACAGAGAGATGGTGATAGTTCCAGAGATGACCTGTTGCATAAATGAAGGAGTGGGAGTAACGGTTAACTCTTGCATTAGAGAGTTGGACAGAAATGGATGAGAGTTTGCTGCTAGACGAGTGCTACACGCCCGTCGTAGAGGTGGAGGAATGCATGCAGACAGTTCAGAGGAGCAGTGACCATTGAAGTAGTGATAGAAAAGAGATACAGATGCAACAGTGCGGTGGAGAGACGGTGGTTGAAGGGAGTCAGTAAGAGGAGGAGAATTAATGAGACGAAAAGCCTTTGACTCCACCCTATTGAGAAGAGTTGTATGTGGGGAACCTCCCCACACATGAGAGTTGTACTCCACACAGGGGCGGATAAAACCTGGGTATAGAGTCAACAATTGTGCAGAGGTAAAGAAGGAACAGAGCCGGAGAAGTGTTAGTTGTGTCTGATGACAAATGGAATATAGCAGAAACGACGGTGGATGCGTTTGAGAAGTGTAAGGCTTCCTTTCTTGATCGCCATATATGTCCTGCTTTTCATTTTGTCTTTATACCGCCAGAGGTAGAGGAGTGTAAGATGGCCTTATTGGACATGAACACTTCCTCTGCACCGCAACAGCGTAATTTCCAACCCATCCAACTGAAGTCAGTTTTCCATGCTCATGTACATGTGAAACAGTACTTCGTCTTCCCTGAGACAGAGGATGTAACACTGACGTTTGCATGAAAACACCAGTTCCTTAAGGTAGTCGGATACTATGTTGCACCCGATTTTTGTGTGCTACACAGCAAAGAGATGGTAATTCTTCCTAACGAGCAACATGTAGCTTTGTCGTTGAATTTCTCGTCCCAGTTACGACCCTTTCTACCTTCATTCAATATTTCTTTGTTGAATGTAAACAGACTGTCTCATGTGTCAAACAGAATTGAGTTTGTTAGTTACCTGAACAAGACTGGTTTAAAACCATATGTACTGTCCTATCTTCCTTCATATCTTTCTCCTTCCTATTTTGGTCCTGGTGTTGGTCTTCTACTTCTTCTTGTCGTGTCCTGAGTGTGTGTTTGGGGCTATTATCTGAAAGGCATGAAAGGGGGAAACCCACTAAAACCACAGATCCGTTCCCACGGATTACAAGTGGATCTGCCCGAGTAGTTAGCTACCCTACACATTGGTTAGGCTACAATGTCGACGGGGACGTCGAAAAGGTGTGGCCGAGTAATGTTCTGGTTCTGGCATCACTTCCACAATGAGTTATGTCTCACGCCACTCCCACAATGAGTTATGTCTCACACTGCTCATACATATTATATACATAGATACATTTATTCATATTCAGTGAATATGTATTGTAGTGCTGAGATGATTATCCAAATACAACCTCATTGTTAAGTGTAGTGGGTGAGGAGAGAGGCCAGACATTTCCAAGACCAACGCTTTTAGATGTAAACAGGGAGAATGAAGGAGGGGTGAAGGAAGGGAATAAATTCTGTATATATATTCAGTCTTGGGGAAATATATGTGTTAATACTACGTATACAGTTAATATTGCCTTATTGAGATGTATGATGTGCATGATAGAGTAGTAGTATTAGTAGTTGTTCCCTAGGCAGTCTGGCTGAACAGCCCCGAGTCCCTAAGGAAGGCCATGGCCGAGACTGGACTCTCCCACAGAGCTCTCAAGGAGTGTATGTTGTGTTGCTGGCATAGGTGATTGTGTGCAATGCAGTCTTCCATAATGTGCTGAATAGTATGGGGTGCTGTGTTACATCTTGGACAGGCATCTGCGACGAAGTCATCCAGCCTTTTCTGGTAACTTAAGAGGACTGGATGATGCCCACATCTCAGCCTGGCCAGGTGGATCCTGTCCTCACGAGGGAGATAGGATTCAGAAGGGTGGATATCAGGAGGCCGTGCATGCAGCTGTGTGTTGTCTATAAGTGACTGAATGGAGCGGCGAGTGTTTTGAGTATGGATATGCTTCTGGGAGCTGGTCTGAGGTGGGCGAAGGGGGAGAGATGACAGTATTTCTGTATGGTATCATGTGCTGGGTGTTGTTTTGATGTTCCTTGGTGTGTGTGGATGTGCTGCCATGTAGTGTAGTGGATGTTGTGGGTTTGTGGAGGGTGCAGCAAGAATTTGGGCGACTCTCATGTCTAGGTGATCCCTGACTTTGAATACTTTGGTTTCTTGATGTAGGTGGTCTGTGGGTGCAGTAGCTGTGCAGCCTGTGATTATTTTAGGGCATTGTTCTGTATGGTCTGTAGAGTGTTGTAATGTGTTTTAGTGAGCTTAGGAGCCCAAGCAAGGCTTGCATAATTCATCACTGAACGTATAAATTGTTTGTGTACTGTGGTGGTGGTTTTTTTGTTGTGTCCGAATGTTGTATGGACAAATGACCTCAAGGCATTGAGTCTTGGTGTTGTTTTATTTTTAATGTTTGTGATGTGTTATTTAAATGACATTGATGTATTGTATGTTACACCAAGGATTTGGGGTGTGTGAGTGTGTGTGCTAGGGGACCGTTGTTTATGACGAGGTGTGGAATGTGACTATGTTCTGCTGTCCAGTTTGTGAGAAGGGTCACTGTAGATTTGTCTAGGGGTATTTTGAGCCTGTTTTTGGTGAACCATTCGTGTAGTGTGTTGAGGTAAGGTTGGAGGATGTGTGCAGCTGTGTTTGCATTTTGGTGTGTACATGTAAGTGTTTGATCATCTGTATAGGAAGCTATGTGTGTCTGTGGGGTGTGAGTATGTCGTGCATGTGTAGGTTAAAGAGTGTAGGGGACAAAACAGACCCTTGGGGGACTCCATTTGTGTAGTTTCTGATGTTCAAAGACTGACCAGCAAATGTTACATGTGCACATCTGCCTGCTAAGTAGTTTGCCAACCATCTTTTTGTGTTATTGTGCAGGTTTGTGTTAAAAAAAAGCTTTGCTGATGTCTAGTGTGACAAGAAGTGTTCTGTGTGGTGGCCTAGCTGAATTCATGCCATCAAAAACTCTCTGTGTAAGGTCTGTAAGAAGAGTGGTTGTGGAGTGTAGCGGCCTAAAGCCATGTTGTGGATGGGCTAGGTGGGTGTGAGATGTAACTAGTTGTAGTGCCAGTCGTTCGGTGACTTTAGAAGGGGTGCAGAGGAGTGTGATGGGGTGGTGTGAGGAAGGTAACGTGGGGTCTTTATTGGGTTTAGCGATAGTGATGATGAGGCCATGCTTCCATATGTTGGGTAATATTTTGTGTGAGTAGCTGTAGTTTGATATGTTGGTGAGTGCTTGTATGCCTTGTGGTCCAAGGTGTTTAAGGTGAATGTTGCTTATGTTGTCTGGTCCACAGGCAGATGAGTGCTTAAGGTTGCTAACGATGTGTTTCGTCTGGTTGTAAGTGAAAGGTGTGTAGTCTGGGTCTGTGGGGAACTGTCTTTTACATCGTACGTCAGTCGTCATGATGGGGGTTTAGATGGCTGACATGTGAAAAGTGATTGATGAGAGTGTTTGCTTGTTGTTTGTTTGAAGGTATGGTGTCTGTTGTTGTGATGGCAGCATGTGATTGTGTAGTGTTGCTGTTGGAGAGTGTAATGCTGTTTAGTGTATCGTAGTGTTTACTGGTGTTTGTTTTGTGGTCAAGTGTTTGGAGAGAATTATTCCAGTTTAGTGTTTGCTGTTCTGATATTTTATTGTTTATTTGAGTGTTGAGTTCTTGTATTTGTTGTACGGTGTCTTGTGTATGTGGGGATGAGGAGTGTCGTAGTATGTTCCGTTGACTGATGAGGCCTTGAATTTCTGGTGTGAAGTTGGGATTGTGTCTCTTTCTGTTGCCTCTAGGGATGTGTCTTCTGTCTGCGTTTTGTATAATTCTATTGTAAGTGTGCACAGCGGTGTTGACGTTTGTGATGGGTGTACTGTTTAGTGTTTCGAAATGTTGTTCTGTTTCAGTTGTGAAGGCCTCACAGTTGGCTCTCTTATAATTAGTGTATGTGTGTCTGTGGCCAGCTGGGATGATTCTGGTTTTGGTAGTGATGATAACTGGGAGGTGATCAGATCCAAGGGTTCTGACCACTCTCCAGGATGTAGTGGGGACTAGGTTCGGGGGAGCAATGTCTGGGGATGATGGGAGGAAGATGGCTTGGTGTGGGATATGGGTATGTTGACGGAGATTGTTCAGTATGAAAAGATGATCTGTCTGGAATTGTAGTACCAGCCCTCTGTCTGTGTCAGGGTTATTGACATTAAAGCCGACGCCTTGGCGTTGAAATCACCACTCAGGATGATGTTGCGTATGTTAGTGATGTGGTGTATTTGTGGCGAGTAATTGTGTGGTACTGTGGGGGACAACTGGGGTGGGGGGGGAATGTATGTGTTGGCGATTGGTATTTGTGATTTGTTACCAGTGCCTATTTTAATTTGTTGTATTTGTGTTGTGGTGTCATGTGGGAGGAGAAGTGACTTTGTATGTGCACTGGTATCTGAAAAGTTGATGGATTTGTGTACCAGGGCGATGGTAGAGTTGTAACTTACGCCTACTCGTGAATATATCTCCCTGTGTCTGAGAGATAGCGGTATCTCTTAAGTTGCTGATCTGTCCTGGTTCCCAGGGCCGGGCAGTGAGGGCAGTCAGATACATTCTAGCTATCGCCAGTAGACGCCCACTCCGTTGTTCTCTCTTGTCGCAGCTGTACTTTTCTGTGGCATAATAAAGAGAGAGAAACGCACTTGCTCCAGTTTTTCTGATTCACCTGCACGCTACCTGCTCCTGATTCACGGGCTCATCACCACAAGTTTCATCGGCACTGTGGCAGCAGAGACTAACGTCGGGAACAAGAAGAAGAAGAAGAAGAAGACGAAGGAAGAAGAACACGAAGACGAAGAAGAAGAAGACGAAGGAAGAAGAACACGAAGACGAAGAAGAAGAAGAAGAAGAAGGAGGAGGAGGAGGAGAAGGAGGAGGAGGAGGAGGAGAAATAGGAGGAGGAGAGGAAAGACAGAAGGTAAAATATTTAGCAAATATAGTGTCTCCACACTATGGTCTGAAATGATGAATGAATGAGGAAAGAGTGGATATTAAGAAGATGTACGTAAACACCTCAAAAGACAGACTAAGTTCTTGTCCATAGGAAGAAACATTACCGATCAGCTATTCTGAAGAATGGAAGTAAAAAGACGGAGAGAAAGTGGTAAATAAACACACACACACACACACACACACACACACACACACACACACACACACACACACACACACACACACAGATGGAAATTCCATAGAGCGTGGCAAGAGGAGGTGAGGTTAAGGGGATGGTGAAACCCATTGTATTCAGAGCTGTGATGATATATGCACCAACTTTTATGGTTACCTAAGACGGGAATAATGGCACGCGTACCCACACTCACCAGAATTTTTGCCGTGCACCGTAAAGCTGTACGCAGAATGGATAAGTTATCTACTCTCCCCTTCTCCTTCACTCTGTGATAGCTGCTTGTTTTCATTTATTTACGTGTGTGTGTGTGTGTGTGTGTGTGTGTGTGTGTGTGTGTGTGTGTGTGTTTAACTTAGGTGGGACTTTTCGACCTATGAGGTCAGATATATCTTTACGATACCTCTTCATGACAAAAGATTTCCCATAATATCCATAAAATAAGTAAAATCGTCTGTAGGTAGCAGGAATAATAATCGGAGTACGTCACTGGCTTGAAGAGATTTTTTTTTTTTCCTTTTTTTATGAATGAATCTTATCTGACAAAGGCCGAGATAAAACAAAATTCACTTGGACGATTGGCAATCTTGAAACCAGAATTTCGCTTTTCCTAGCTTTGATAACCTTTATGCCTGACCTTTGCCGAGCTGCCGACCTTACAAAAGGTGCAATGAAGGTCTGCGCTGGCCAGGCTGCAAGCTTCGTATGACGTACTTTGTAAACTGGTTAGAAAACAATGATTCAAGATAAGTCAACTAACTTACAAAATCAGCCTCGCAAGGGCTTGATTCCACTACAAAATTTGGGAGGTCTAGTTGTAACTGTAATAAAAAGGTTTAAATAGATTAATATCAACACCACACAACCTTTCTGTGCGTAAAATATTTACACTCATAAGACGTAAAATATTATCTAATTTCAAATAAAATTTACATTTCCGTCTACCCTTTCACGGGTTTTCAATTTCACTTATAATTTTCTGTTATTCTCTCTGGGATGAACTGAATCCGAAGTTTGGTTGGCTCAGGTGTGATTACACCTAAGCCAGTCATTACAAAACTTTTAATGAGAGAATCGTGATATATTTTCAGTTCCTCTTGTCCAGCTTGATATTTTTATTAAATCCAGAGAAGCACGTTGTCAAAATGTAAAGTAATTTTAGCTGTCGAAATCATAATTTAACCGTATTATCAAACATCTAACATAATGAAACGTTTGGTCATGAATGTATGAGTATATAATTGTTTTCACTGAGTATGATTTATTTTCACAGTTTTACATAACATTTCATTATTTTCTATTGCATAGGAATCGCATAGATGAGTATGATTTATTTTCACAGTTTTACATAACATTTCATTATTTTCTATTGCATAGGAATCGCATAGATATTGATAGTTTTCAGTTGTTACATTCCTCTTTCTCCAACTTTAATTTTCTTACGAGCTAATACTGCTCTGCATTGTCATTTGTGCTGAAGAGAATGCACGGCAAAATGGGTTCTGTCCTGTATTTTTCTTTATATGAATCAGTAGAAAAGGACGCCCAGTTCTGTCTCTTTCGTCCTGTATCATAGGAGCTACAAGGCTAGCTGCACACTATTATCTGTCCATTTTTACCTGTCCAAATAGTACGATACCAACTCATGTTTTTTAATGTTGAGCTGTACCAAGAGACTAATTTTCTTGTATGGTATTGGTCACACACACACACACACAAAAAAAAAAAAAAGCAATGGATAGAGAGCTTAGCCATCGTGCTCTCCAGTAAAGCCACTGTGGTACGTGAGATTATTCGCAAAAATGCAAAAACTACACGCAGATTATGGTGGACAAACTACAAGGTGTCACTGCTCTAAGACTCCCAGTGAAATTCAGTATTTTCGTTTATATTGACCTAATTAAAGGAATTTTGGTACTTACTTTTGTCACTTCAATACAATTTGTCTACAGATATCATGTTTTGAAGACAGTTCCCTCCAAAATTTAAACAACTGAATCCGATGATCAGCACTAACGAATTTTCAATGGAGCAATTCACTTCGATGACTGTATTCTTCCTAATACAATTTTCTTTTAGCTAATCAATTGTGAAAGGGTAGGAGGCAGGGTTTAAAATCCTTCGTGTCAAGAAAATTTTGAGCTACATCAAGATAATGATAAAATACACAGTCAGCTATCCAGTACAGCAGATTCACTGAACCAATGCTCAATCACTGCCGGGCTGGTGAAGGAGCGGTATTTCATGCCCGATATGTCTTTATGTCTCTTCAAAATCAAATTTCATAGTCTCTCAAGTGTTGTATACAAGTGACATGGACTAAAGATTGAACGACCGGAATTCCATTAATACATTTGCTTTAGTAACGGATATATTGGCGTTATTCAGGGGCTTCACAGTAGTGAATCTCCCTATATAATAAAAGGCAGCAGAGGGCTTTATCTCTACGCCTGCGGAAGGAGGAAGTGGGACGAAGATTACATTTCTCCACACACAACCTCATTATTTTGGTGTGTGTGTGTGTGTGTGTGTGTGTGTGTGTGTGTGTGTGTGTGTGTGTGTGTGTGTGTTTAAATACTGATGGACAATGTTTGTCATACGGTGTGCTATGAAAACTTAGCAATTCCTTAACTCTGTGACTGTGTATTATTTCCCTGTATCTAGTAAAACGCCTGGCATAATAAGAATATTGTACTAAATTCCCTCAGCATAGTGGTCAAGTTAGAAGACTTACATTTAACTTAGTGACTATATAAAGTTCATCCCTGCCGAATAAAATACTTTGTTTGTGAGCAGGGAATATCTCGGTGGCATCCCTGAGTATATTTGTGTGGAGTTAAAAAGAGTGGAATCGCAGTGGAAATGTTTCTCATGCTAGTGGGATGTATTTCCTTCTTTCTTTTAATAAGCATTGTTCACGGTATTAAAGCATCAAAATATATTAATGACGAAAATTAGGATCGTAGCATATCATTATTCTTAATAAGTAAACAAGGCTATGTATGAAATCTCTGGATTTCCAAATCTATTTTAGTAAAATAACCAGAAATTACGTGGAGAAAGCAAGAATATAATACACGTCAACATGGTCAATGGCCTAAAAAGGAGTACCGGTAAGTAAATAAAACCACAAGGTAGAAAGGAGTTGTAGTATGGTAGAGTTAGAAATGAGTGGAATATTATGTAAATTATAGTAGTATAGCGTTAAAGCAAGAATCAGGAAAAGCTGAATTATCTTTAAAGTTGGAGCTGGTGAAAGTAGTGTGTTCTTCCTGCTGTGGTTAAAGAGGCCGAGGCACCCCAAGGATTTTGACAAAAGGTAGGAAAAGGCGAAAATAGAGTCTATTCATACCCTTTTGTCAAGGCACGGCTAAGTATAATAATCTGGAATTATTCTGAATGAAATAGAAGAGTCTGAATATCTCATTGAAAGGGTCAAACAGGAACCGAGAGGGGGGGGGGAGGGGGGAGAAGTCTGTCCCCTAAAACTGAAACTGAAAAAAGAGAGGTTTAATGTGGTGGTGAATGTTGTGTTGGGAAGAAAACTGCAAAAGGGAAAATGGCGAGAAAATAATAATTATAGAATTTTGAAAATGGTAATCATGACAAATAAAGTACATAAAACGAGGAAGACTTAAGGGGAGATTAATCGTTCAAAATGTCAAAAGTATGTGTTGCTAATGATGATGGGTGTTGAAATTAGGGAGGGAAAACCGTGAAACCAAAATCTGCAAAAAATACAAGTAGTTTAATATAAGGTTTTAATAGTAATGACAGTATAATATACGTCACCGCAGTGAAGGAGTGAAAGTATAAAGACTTTTTCATTTGTTCGAGTGTCTCGGGCAGGTTCTTCCATTTGGAAATTTCCACGGGGCTGAAAGAGCCGGGTGTCCTCCAGGGTCATGCAATATTGATCCATGACTTTATTACATATTCAGCTGTGTGAAGCCAGCAGGAAGGTCAGTGAGCTGGTGTGTGGCTGGAATCGGGCTTGGAGGGCAGTTACATACTAAGCATGCTGGATCGCATGTAAGGGAGGGGGTATATTTACCAGCATTCATGTTACGTGCCCAATTTACGACACAAACGGCACGACCCTTTATGGATTTTCCTTTATGTCACAACTTCCACTATCAATCATGTTATTACTCTCCCCTTCCCGTCGTTCAATAAGTTCGGGCATACCTGGACGTTTGTGTACACTATATCTTGTATGTTTTACATTTTGCTCAGATGCTTATGAGCTCTAGGATATATATATATATATATATATATATATATATATATATATATATATATATATATATATATATCGATATCTATAGAAAGATAGATATTTAAGTCAATTGTTATATATATATATATATATATATATATATATATATATATATATATATATATATATATATATATATAAGTCAACTGTTCCTATGTGACCGTAGGTTCCGTCTTTCAGTTCTCGTACAACTTTGTATCTCATGTATAAGTTCCTAGAATTTTCATTTCTCCACCGAAGCATCTTCACATTGGTTTTCTGTTTACCTGTATTGTCCGTCTGTTCAGAGAGAGAGGTGGGGGGAGGACCTGCTTTGCTATTCATTTAACTTTAACAGTATGAATATTTTTTATGAATTACTATTAGGCATACATTTGCACTCCCTCTATCTTTCCGTAAACAATCTCTCTCTCTCTCTCTCTCTCTCCCTGAGTACATTAGGCTGGCGGCACATGCAGAATGCAAACAACAGAAAAAGCAAGAGGAGTCACACTCGCACTTTTCCTTAAACTTTTTGCGTCCAAAACTCAGAGTCGTGCAATTTGTGTGTGTGTGTGTGTGTGTGTGTGTGTGTGTGTGTGTGTGTGTGTGTGTGTGTAAGAGAGAGAGAGAGAGAGAGAGAGAGAGAGAGAGAGAGAATCATGATAGATGAAATACTTTGCTTGGCGTGTGATTGTGTCTGCCTCTTTGTTTATAATTTATGTGTGTGAAAAAATTTACTCCAGCAGTACAGACTCATTTGCAACGGAACTTGGTAGAAATGGTTAACCGTCGCCCCAGAGGTGGGTCTATTGTATTCTGGAACAAAAAATCAAAACTCAAGGTTACATAGAGAAGGAACATTATAATTTTTGTTCGAATCAAACAGAACACGGTGCAAGTGCTGATAGCAATGCACAAAGGAAGAGTTCGAGATGGAGAAGATAATTCAAAGTTCAAAGTCATACAGATTTTCCCCCGCGTGAAAAGTTTCACTCAAATGTTTTAAATTGTTTGGATAACTTTCGGGAATACGATTGATACTCAACAAAGCACTGTGAAAGGGTTAGACATAAGGGATGGATTAAAGAATTCTATTTTTGAAATCAAGAGAGCATATGTGAAGGATACAAGGAATAATGAAGTGTGAAGTTCAAATGGCAAAGTTAGCTTAATCAGTTTTGGTTGTATTTTCAGTAAACCTGGTGGGAGGTTTGGAGGAAAAGCAACGTAAAATATTCAGTTTCTAGAGTGATTAGTCAGAGGTCGAGATATAGTTCAACCCCTGAGTTTGTGAAAAACATAAAACCTAATGGACTTCTAATCAGATTCGAACCAGTCTTGGAAAATGGCTGGGGGTCTGATAAGTGTCTGATCTATTGCTTCTTAAAACAGTAGGTCGAAGGTCAAGGTCGCAGGACAAAGCCAAAATAAACATGTTTTATTCCATTAGAATCAATCAGAGTAATACAAAGATCAATTAATTCAATTTCGACAACAATCTGCAATAGGTTAAGGTTACAGGAAGTGGTAAAATGTTAAGGACATATGACAAGCTCACCATAAACATTTTTATTCAGATTTACACAAAATATATCTAAAAGTTTCAGGGCTAGCCAAGGGCGAAGGAATTGGATTTTAAGATCGATCAGTCGATGGCCTAAGTCAAAGTTCGATCCGTATGTGTGTGTGTGTGTGTGTGTGTGTGTGTGTGTGTGTGTGTGTGTGTGTGTGTGTGTGTGTGTGTTCTGACCAAATTATATCTTTACAGGAATGAGTCAAGCCCGTACTTTGCCGTGTATTAAACCATTTTGATCATACTTATCCTTAAATTTGTGAATAATTTTGGAACACATTATTTCATTCGTTAATGCATTCCACTGATCAAATGCCCTATTTGGGAAACTGAATTTCCTTACGTCTTTATCGCCTCTCTTTTTATGTAATTTTTTGCAGGCCAGTGTCCTCTTGCTGATGCTTCCCCATAAGTTATATATTCATTTATGCCTACTATCTCCTTCCCTGAGATGCATTTTTACAGCATAATCATGTATCTTCTCCTTCTCTCCTGTAGTGTTGGTAGATTCATTTTTTTTTTTTTTCTAGTCTTTCTTCGTAGCTTAGATCCCTTAAGCTTGGAATCCATCTTGGAGCTGTCATTTGTACTTTTCCATTCTTATCTATGTGTTTTTTTGAAATGAGGATTCCAGACTACTGATGCATACTCCAGGGTTGGTCTGATGAATGATGGTATCTTTTTCAGCATGTCTTCATTTATATATGTGAATGTTATTCTCATATTAGCAAGCAATGTATACATGTTACATACTTTCTCACTGATGTGGTCATCTGGAGATAGTCTGTTATTGATAATCACTCCTAGGTCCGTCTCCCTTTCTGATATGTGTAGGGTTGATCTTCCTAACTTATAATCCCAGTCTGGTCTTTACTCACTTTTACCAAACTTAATTATATGACACTTGTCCACATTAAATTCCATTTGCAATTTGTTGCTCCATTCATGAAGCTTATTTAATTCCCATTGCAGCTCTTTGCAGGAAGCTGTGTTACCAATTTTCCTTTGTATTTTTGCACCGTCTGCAAACTTATATAGATAGCTTCCATTTCCAGTTTACTGTCTGTCATTTATATACACTAAAAACGTAACTGGTGCCAGCACTAAGCCCCGTGGAACTCCACTAATCACTTCCCTCCATGATGAGTGATTTCCTCTTAATACTGTACTCATTTCCCTTTTTCTGAGAAAATCCTGCATCCAACACAACAGATTGCCTTGGATACCTCCTTGATGGTACAGTTTCCATAAAAGTCTTTGGTACGTTACTCTGTCAAATGATTTCCTGAAATCTAAAAAGATACTGTACACCCATCCTTCTCTTTTCTGGAATGTTTCTGTAACTCTATCATACTACCTTAATAAGATTAGTAACACATGATTTTCTCTTTCTAAAACCGAACTGCCTCTCTGTTATCATACTGTGTTCTAGATATTTTACCCAAACTCTTCTTATCAGCTTTTCTAGTATCTTACTTACAATACCGGTTATGATACTGGTCGGTAGTTGAGTCGATTCTGTCTATTCCCTTTCTTGAGTAGGGGATCTGTGTTTTCTTTCTTCCAAATATCAGGTAGTTTACCTTGATCTAAGGATTCCTTGAAAATTATATACAATAGTCTGCTTAACTCTTCTGCACATACATGTAGCACCCAACCGGAAATTTCGTCAGGATCATTTGCATTTTTCATTCATTCATTCATTGCCAGACGCCATGTATCCCAGACGGGGTCACCAATGGCTTAGAGTTAACTGTTTTACAGGGAGGGGCACTAATCCTCCACCAACCCCACTTGACACGTAGGGATGCCAACAGCATCTGGTGTTCCCAGGCGGTCACCCATCCAAGTACTAACCAGACCCAACGTTGCTTAACTTCGCTGATCGGACCGGACTTAACTGTTCCTGTACTTCTTTTTCTGATATTTGTATATCGGGTAATACGTGTAGGCATGCACGTTCCATATCATCTCTCTCAAAATTACTTTCTTTTGTAAAAGCTGATTGCAAGTTTTTCTTTAGTGTTTCACAAATATCTTTCTCTTGTGTAGGCTATAGATGATCCCCTCATCCGTAATTGACTGTATTTTATCTTTAATGTTGGTTTTGCCTCTGATGTAGCTGTAAAAATGCTTAAGTTGATCACTACTTTTATTTATATCTTCTTCAAACTGTCTCTGGGTCTCCATTCTTATCTTTGTAAAATAATTTCTTGCCCGTTTATAGTTGTTACATGCTCTTTCGCTATTGTGTCTTCTTTATCTATTCCACAGCAAGTCTCTTTTTTCTTTCGATTTTTTACATTCTGTATTAAACCATTTCTTTATTCTTATTTCTGTTGCTTTGTGCTGAGGGATGTAATTTGGGACACCTATTTCATAAAGATCACAGACTTTTCTATATAAATTATGAGTATTGAATCTTGTCCTCTAAGTTCCTTTCCTAATCATTTTATAAGAAGTACTTATTTTGGTCTTGACAGTTGCTTTGTAGTTTAGACTGTTTGTAACTCTTATTACTGGTATCATCATATGCAATCCTGAAGTTAAAATTTAGCCTAATACTGCATGGTCGCTTTTGCCGAATGGGGGGGTGATATATTATATTGTCAATGTCATTTTCTTGCCTGGTAAATATAAGATCTACTACTGGTTGATCATCAAGTCCCCTTTTCCTGATGTTTTCCTTTACATGATGTTAGGAAAAACTCCTGCACAAGATCTATGAGCTTTTGATCCCAACAGCTTTCATGGCTTTTTACATCTAGAGTATTGCAATTTATATTTGAATTGAAGTCTCCAGTTAATATAATTCTTTCAGATTTCTCTCCCATTCTATGTAGTGATGTTCTTAAACTTTGAATTGTACTTTCTGCCAGGTCTTCATGTTCGCCTCTTTCCCAAACGTTTGTTTTGGGTGGCATGTATAACTTTGCCACACTTAATTTCTCTTCAGATGTGTTAATTTCCAGTGCAATCAGTTCTACAAGTGAGGGTATATCTAGTTTTATTTCTCTGACTTGTAGATTTTTCTTTGTTAAAATTATTATTCCTCATCCCCTTCTTAAATTTCTTTCTCTTCTCCATATATTGAATTTCTCTAAGTTTAGGGTATCGTTTGATATACTTTTTTTTTCAGTTAGGCAAATAATATGTGGTACCTTTTCTTTAGTATAGTCTTCAATCTCTAGTAATTTAGACACTATTCCATTTACATTTGTGTACATCAGCCTAATCATCTTGTTTACAAGGGTACTTGCCATAACTTCAGTCTACTACCTTCCTCCTTTTTGTTCCCTGTCAGTTATGTACCACTGACGTACCTGCAGTCCAATTACTTTGTAAAAAAAATACTCTTCTCTTCGTCTGGTCTTCTCTGGTTCTTTGTTTTTGCCTCCTCCCTCTTCTCTTTTAGTATTGCCAATTTCTTTCAAGTCAGGCATCTTTTTATCCATACTTTTTTAAGTTCTTCTTTTTCCATGAGTTTGTTTCCATTTTTTACCATTTCCTCCACAGTTTTCACACTCTGGAAGGTTACTTTCAGGGGCCTTGACAGATTTCTCTCATTTTTCCCTAGCCTTGTGTGTTCCTCTATGTCTCCATAATAGATTTCCTCTTTTACTTCCATCAATATGCTCACTCCTTTTTGTCTCTCACTATTTTTTTTTTATTTGTTCCTCCTCTCTACCAATGATTACTATAGATTTGTTGATAGCTGTTGAATCTTTGACCAATTTTGGGTTGTTTTGGATTTTTTTTTCACATCCTTTCTAATGCTTTTTTCTTCGACTCTTGTTTCTAAGTCTTTATTTACTTTCACCATTTGAACGTTCTTAGTTTCCACATCATCTTTGCAACTTTGCATCACTTCATTCACTTGGGTTATCTTCTCTTCAATATCGTTGCTTTGGTCTATCAGACTACTTGCTTGCCTAATTCTCTCTGTATCATTTCTGCATTCCTCCATAATACTGTCATGGTTGACAACTGTACTTGCCATTTCACCAATCTTCTTTTAAGTGAACCCACCTCAACTGACAGCTCATCTATTGTTGTGTCTTTTTTTGTTTAAGTTCTTTACTAGTTTTTCATTTTCCTCCTTCTGCATGTGCAATTGCTTCTGAACTTCATCCACTTCACTGAAATTCCCATTTCAAATTAGTTCACCCTCTCTACTAATTTGTTGTATGTTTCCAATTCAACCAGTTCCTGGTAGAAATCATCATCCTGTTTTATACCTTTATCCCTTTTCTTAATTCCTTCCATATTCGCTTTACTAAATATGGTGGTCCTCTTGTGTTATTATTGAGAAGAGAGAGAAAAAAATACAAGTATCTATCTCCTTACTCACCTGTGGTACCGTAGTTGAAATAGCTGGTGCTTGGCCAGCACATTCCTGCAGTAATTGGCTATATGCTGTTATTTGGGCATTACTTTTGCTAAAACTTGCTCTATTCTATTAGAACACCATTTAGTTAAATCTAGTACAGAGTTTGACTCACATAAAGAAACTATTTAGGTATGGCCAGTTGTGGCAAAGGGCAGCAAGAGTGAGTGAGGTGATATGACGTGTTGTCTCCCTGATGCCTCAGCTGTGTGTGTGTGTGTGTGTGTGTGTGTGTGTGTGTGTGTGTGTGTGTGTGTGTGTGTTAACAACTGTAAAAAGTCCTGTACTGAAATTTCAGAACAAAACATAATGGTCACATGGAAGTGAACATTTAAGCAGGTTTTACCCGTGTTAGACCAAATTTTATGGAAGGGGTTAAAATTAAGAAGGGATGAAGGGATTCCTGTCAGTGTCATTGGGCAGTATGCTTAACCTTATAATTCTAACTGTTTTGATCTGAATTACGTATAATTAACACCCACTGATGAAGAGACGGGTCAAATATACTCTGATACCCCTGATCTGATCTGGGCCAAATTTGGTTGATGGAATGATTGTCAGGCAAGATTTGTTATTCATTTTAGATAGTGCTGGTGTGTTTAGTTAAGCGCATAGGGAAATTCAAATGTTCAGCCCTTAGACCAAGTGTATGGAGCAAACATTACACTCTCAGAGTGATCTTTATGTTTATGTATGTGTGCCCATGTGTGTGTGTTCTTACCTAATTGTTCTTACCTAATTGTATCTTAACCAGACTGAGTCAAGCTCTTTCTGCCCGTGTATTAAATCACTTTTATCGTATTCTTAAATTTATGAATTCTTTTGGCACACACTATTTTATTCGGTAGTGCATTTCACTGATCAATTGCCCTATTTGGGAAACTGAATTTCCTTATGTCTTTATCACCTTTCATTTTATGTAGTTTTTTGCAGTGTCCTCTTGCTAATATATACTCTTTACGTAAATTTTCTCTTTCCCTGAGACATGTTGTATAGCATAATCATGTCTCCTCTTTTCCTGTTCTCCTGTAGTGTTGGTAGACACAATTTTTCTAGTCTTTCTTTGTAGCTTAGATCCCTTAAGCTTGGTACCTATCTTGTAGTGGCCCTTTGTACCTTTTAAATTTTATCAATGTGTTTTTGAGATGAGGATTCCATGCTATTGATGCATACCCCAGGGTTGGTCTGATGAATGATGTTATTATGTTTTTCAGTATGTCTTCATTTATGTATGTGAATGCTTTTCTCATATTAGCAAACAGTGTATACATGTTCCGTATATTTTCCCTGATGTGGTCAGCCGGAGATAGTCTGTTAATGCTATTCACTCCTAAGTCCTTCTCTCTTTCTGATACTTGTAGGGTTGAACTTCTTAACCTATAATCCCAGTCTGGTCTGTTTTCACTTCTACCAAACTTAATTACATGACACTTGTCCACATTAAATTCCATTTGCCATTTATTGCTCCATTCATGAAGTTTATTTTATTCTTCCTGTATCTCTCTGCAAGAATCTGTTAGTAATTCTCCTTTGTATTTTTGCATCATCACCAAATATACTTAGATAGCTTCCACTTCCAGTTTTACTGTCTATGTCATTTATATACACTAAAAACATAACTGGTGCCAGCACTGAGCCCTGTAGAACTTCACAAGTCACTTCCCTCCATGATGAGTAATTACCCCATAGTACTGTTCTCATTTCCCCTTTTCTGAGAAAATCTTGTATCCAACAGCATATGTTGCTTTTTTGGATTCCTCCTTGATGGTACAGCAAATGCTTTCTTGAAATCTAGATAGATACTGTCCACCCATCCTTCTCTTTTCTGTAATGTTTCTGTAAGTCTACCTTAGTAGGTTAATAGATAAGTAACCGATGATTTTCCCTTTCTAAAACTGGATTGCCTTTCTGTTACCATATTGTGCTTTTCTAGATGGTTTACCCAAACTTCTCATATCGGCTTTTCTATTATCTTACAACACTGGTCAGCGATACTGGGCGGTAGTTGTGTGAAGTCTGTCTATTCCCTTTCCTGAATATTGGAACAATGTTTGCTGTCTTCTAAATATCAGGTACAGTGCTTTACCTTGACCTAAGGATTCCATGAATATTAAATATATACTAAGGATTTCGGGGGCAGTGTCCAACTGTTTTTTTAAATAACGTCTCAACAAAGCGTCGGACAATGATTTAACTTTGGCAGTGCATGTTTGAGACCCCGACCTAATTTGTAAAATTATGCTTTTGTACCAAATGTGTATGATTAAGGCATTTATAAGAGTAAATGTAGGGTAAACTTAGCTAAAATCGTCAGAGGCATGTAGCAAGGCTAGCTTCGGTCACGATACAAGCCCCGCCCACAATTCGGAACGTGACGGCGGTGTGACGTAGTAGTAATCACCGACGCAAGTGGCAGTTCTGTCTTTATGTAAGCTGCTTCAGATTCAATGCCTCAGGGTTACTCATATTTCTGAGCTGCGGCTGATTTTTGGAGTGACTGTACATCCCTCCAGACTCCTTATTAGTACATAGTATATGCATCGCCCTCTTACACATATTGTGACGTCAATATGACTTATTCACTTCTGAAGAGTAGTAATCACTGCCTGAGCCGGCACCGCTGGGCGAGGTGATGTGGCGGCCGCCGACAGGCGAGACGTTACCAAACCGAAACTTCAGCCATGGCGAGCATCTCTTATTGTCCTAGAGGTTGCAAGACTGCTTTTGTGCTGCGGCTTTTCGCGGTATACAACCGCGAAAGGGTCCGCATGAGGAATTTGATAAGTTTGAACAGGTAATTTGTATTGTGGGCGGGGCTTGTATCGTGACCGAAGCTAGCCTCGCTACATGCCTCTGACGATTTTAGCTAAGTTTACCCTACATTTACTCTTATAAATGCCTTAATCATACACATTTGGTACAAAAGCATAATTTTACAAATTAGGTCGGGGTCTCAAACATGCACTGCCAAAGTTAAATCCTTGTCCGACGCTTTGTTGAGACGTTATTTAAAAAAAACAGTTGGACACTGCCCCTGAAATCCTTAGTAGGTCTGCTTAACTCTTCTGCATATTCATGTAGCTCCCAACCTGAAATTTCATTAGGATGATCTGCTTTTCCTTTGTCTAGTTTACTCAACTCTTCATGTACTTCTTATTCTGATATTTGTATATCTGGCAATACGTGTGGGCATCCATGTTCCATATCATCTCCCTCAAAATTATATTCTTCTGTAATAACTGATTGGAAATTTTTATTTAGTACTTTATAAATATCTGTTTTCTTGTGTATAGATGATCCCCTCGCCCATAATGGACTGTATTCTATCTGTAACTTTGGTTATGCTTCGGATGTAGCTGTAAAATAGCTTCGGTTGATCACTACTTTTATTTATAACGTCTTCCTCATCCTCATACTGTGTGTGTGTGTGTGTGTGTGTGTGTGTGTGTTAGGTATATGAATGATGTGCTCTTCTTTACCATATAAAATGGTATTTCTATACATAGGTTTAATCGTACTACATGCCATTTTCACACTGTATTCATTTTGTGACAGTTTTAGTTTACAAATCGAGCAACTAGGCGCAGCTGTCTGTCTGCACATTGTTTGTCTGTAAGTACATAGCTCTGACACAGTCACTTAAGTATTTGAAAAACATTCATCAGATATATGGGAAGAGAACAATAATGACTAAAGGAAAATTACCATAGTACCACAACTTTTGAGTTGGTAAACACATTTTACTTTGTGCACATCTGACAGTCTCGTAAGGATTCTTGTGTGTAACTGTGTGGGTGTTTTGTTTGGGTGCTTGGTGAGAAGTTTAAAGAAAAAGAGAGATATACTTTAACCATTCTTCCCTAGGTCACAAGCATACACATGATGTTGCAGATGTTTTGGGTCTCTGAATCTCGGGTACACTCACGATCGTGGTTCTGCCACATTCTCGTGGGTGTAAATAATGTTGAGAAACGGGATTTGCTGGTTAGGTAGTACTGGAGGGTTCATGGCTTCTGCTACCTGTCAGAGTTGCCAATTAGACTGCTATTTTGTAAAGTTATACATTAAGTTTTATTCTCTTTTTCTTTATAATGCTTTATTTTGGTGTTTGTAAAATTATGTGCTTTTATCTCAGTTTGTATGCTAAAGCATTTACAGTGTTACGTCGTGTATGAAAACTCTGGATATTTTGGATGTCTCTGAATGTGCAACTGTTATATTTCCGAGAATGTAGCAGATCATTCTAGGACATAGGAAGGCTACATAAGAAGGTGGAAGAGCCTACTCATAGGGGAGTCAGTTTCGTCTCAGTTCAGTTTGAGTTTAGTTCAGTATCAGTTCAGTGGCTGTGCAGTGTGTGAAGATTGTATAGCTCTCCTATTTGTGAAAACAGTGAAGTGTAGTTGGCATGCATCAAGTGTAAGTATTTGGAAAAGAAAGACCGCAAAGTTGAGAAGTGTTTATTTACAATGCCTGAGCTGATCTCCTAGTTGCACACCGAAAGGCTGACAGTAAGAAGAACGACTCACTGGGCAACGTCCTCCTTATACTGAACTACTGCTGTTGGTGCCTATGGCAGTATAGGACGGGGACATGGCAATGGTGCCAGGAGTGGGATCATTAGAAAAGTGCTACAGTAAGTCAAGCCTTCAACATGGAGACAGAAGGTTTACAGAGAAGAGGCCATAGTAGGCAGGAGGATGAATGTCTGGCAGCAAGCATGAAGCTATTACAAGCACAAAGTGTACAACTATAAGCACAGAATGAAGGACAGAAAGAATTCAAAGAACTATTACAAGCACAGAATGAAGGACAGAAAGAATTCAAAGAACTATTACAAGCACAGAATGAAGGACAGAAAGAATTCAAAGAACTATTACAAGCACAGAATGAAGGACAGAAAGATCTCACAGAACAATTACAGGCACAGAACAAAGGACAGAAAGAACAAAGAACTATTACAGGCACTGAATGAAGAACAGAAAGAGCTCAAAGAACAATTACGGGCACAGAATGAAGAACAATATGAACAGCTTCAAGAGGCATTACAGGGGCAACAGAAGGAATTACAACTGAGAATGCAGGGACAGCTAGACACTTTCATGGGGGGAAATGAAGAAGAGGAACAATTGAAGGAGGAAGTATATGCTAAGCTACAGCAGCAGAAGTATGAGGTAGCAATAATGTGAAGGAATACAGAAGCATGTAGAGGACCACTTGAAGCCTGCAGATGGTCATTTGAAGATAATTAGTGAAAGAATTGAGGCTGTAGAGAAATATTGCACTGCTGAACCTGAGATTGATGTACAGGGAGCATATGGAACAAATGGACAGTCTTTTGAGTCCTTGGCTTAATTATGATGCCCCAGTTATGAGGCCCCAAACCAGTGAAATGCATGGCTATAATGGGGGTCCAGTTAACCCCTCCATGGCCATGGGCCTAGAATTTTAAGTGCGCCCTTGGCCGGCGCCAGGGCCATTTTCTGAAGTTTCGAAAAATATTATTTTTTCCTTGCCATATTGAAGAGGAAGTTCTGATGCACATGGCAGTGCAAATTTCAGCTTCCTAGACCTATCCTGTGGCTTGCAATCGATCGTGGAAGTTTGTAAATTTAGGCAGCTGATACTAGTCACACATAGGTACTGCATGACGCAACATCGCGCTTTTTTTTTTTTTTTTTAACCAAAAAACATTGTCAGTGGTGCTGAAAAGGTGTGAAATAACTATATACTATATGTGTATTTTGAAGTATTTCAGTACTGTACATAAGTTAATGTGCGAGGTTTGAATGTAAAAAATTATATGAATTTATGTTGCATTTTTCGGTGTTTATTGTGTTTATGGTAGTATCGACCTACTTTTGTAGTCTGGGTGGTGGAGTTTGTTGGAAAAGGGAGGCGAGAGTGTCTGTTTTCAGACCTAAATGAGATAAACGTCATACCTTGAGTGTACAGACTGGACAGTGAGGGTTAAATTGCAAGACGACCTGCCATTCGCACCTCGCACGAGCTGATTAGCAGGAAGGGAAGGAAGTTCTTTCCAAGGTAAAGAGAATATAAGATAGCTTCACACGAGGGGGGAGGGGAGGCGGGGAGCAAAAAAAAGTCTCGGTCTGTGCATGACGTCACAGATAATCCAGACTGAGGGTCTTCACTTGATAGTGAGGCCAGTTGCTCACCTATCTGCCCTGTGATATGAGCTCCCTGGCCTATATGGATTACTTTTATTTGCATCCTAAACCGCATGCAGAGCAATGAAAAGGTTAATGCTATGTTTTTGAGATATAAAATATGTCTTCAAGAAGAAATGTATTCAGAGACTATAGGAATGTCATATGCAGGGTCATACAGACACAGATCCGACGTCACAGATGCCTATAGGATAGCTGATTATGAGAAAAACAACTGAAAATATTGAGAGATCGCTGGTTGAGAGTATAGCAACACTAAACGCCTACCACTTGATCCGGAAATCGTCAGTTCACATTGGTATACCATTAGATTCGTTTTCTTTCACGCTTCCATTCTCTTTCTGTCTTATCCTTGACGTCACACTCTCTGCATGAGCTGGGGACGGTGAATCTACCCCTCCAGTAGGGTTGGGCTGCATACAATAATTATTGTATTTATACAATAATTTGGGGTCTGCATACAATATACAATCCTCTGGATACAATATACAATAATTATGAACGGATGTGCTTTGCATTATATTCCCATACATGCAGAGAGAGAGAGAATTGGGAATTTCCCGTGACAGGAAAGAAATGCGTGGAATGCGTTCAGAGCTAATGCCAGGTCAGGGGAAGGTAGTGCTACAGGCAGGGCTGAGCCTCCCATGGGAGAGAAGACAGGTCAAACTGCGTCAATTGAAGTCAGGGTTGCCAGGTCCGCGGTTTTCACACCAAATTGGGCTGATTTTAAAACTGTGTGGCTGGTAAAATCTGGCAGCCGCGGGTTGGCGTTTTTTTTGGCCGTTTTCCATTCATGCTGGCGTGTTTTTGGCTGTTGTCCATTCATGCTGGCATGTTTTTTGGCTGATTATAGTCGACAAAGCATGAAAACATGAAATATAAGTGCTGAGGCTGACATGGGAGTGGCAGTTCATACCCTTTTCACACATTGGTGTGACATTGCTTTTAAACTTTATGATGCCCATGTGTTCTTTTTCTTCACTGTACATCTAACATAAAATATCATACATTTGCTTATAAGAAATAGGAATATTTGCGGTACAATAATGGTACAATAATTGACATACGTAAGATACGTTAATCAAGAGGGAAATGCAATAATTTTGGCCGCCCGTTACAATAATTTTGCCACTTGGGCAGCGCAACCCTGCCCTCCAATATTCTCTTTACCTAGGTTCTTTCCACTCACGAGAATCACGTGAACACAGAAAACTTTCCTGTTGTGCTTGTAAAGGGCAAAAAATATGTATAATAATTCAGAACAGTGCAACAAACCTGAGCAAATAGGTAAAGATACCAAACAAAAATTATTTTTTCTTTATTTTCGTATCTGTTTTGTTTATGCCTGTGTTTCCGGGCTAATGTATGGCCCGGCCTGCACTACAGGTGCAGGAAATCTTTGAACGAACGAACGCCTGTGTTTATTTATAATCGTTTACAGGGTGGTTGTGTGTGTTTTGCAAGGGAGGAGAAAGATGATATTTTCTGTCTGGGTCGATATATATATATATATATATATATATATATATATATATATATATATATATATATATGGGAGGTGAATTTGTAAGGATTAAAGTTTGAAAGAACAGAATTACATATATTTCATCCTAACTAATAAAGTAATTTCGATCAACATTGTAGTGGCTCCGAATAGGTTATGTGAGAAACGAACAGATAATGACGATGACAGTAAGTCAGGTACTACTAGATTTCAAGAGAGACAGGATTAGCATGACCAGGAAGCATTATCGAGAGATCTTACCCGTACAAGCGAAGGCAAAGAAGTTTTGCTTATTAGTTTAAAAGATGCTTTTGCAGCTAATGGATGAAGTAGTGTAATTATTATGAAAAATCAACTGGATAAGAATCTCAGGACAACAGAAACATATCAACATTAAAAGTATAAACTTAATCGCAGGCGCAAGGAGAAATCAAACAGAAACAACCAAACTACAATAAGCCATTATCGATATGAAGTAAGATCATACAAAGAAGTTTGATATGAAAAGATCTCAAGAAAATCAGAAAATGAAGGAATCTTTAAAACAGTTAAAGGGAAACTAAGTAGGCAGCAACAATATGGTTATTCTAAAGTACTAACGAAAAAGTAAATATGAATTACACAAGAAATTCACGTAAAAATTTACGTTCTTAATGTCTTAAATGAAGAGTCAGTTCAGGAGTGTGAAATGGATGACAGTGATTCATAGCATTGCATTAGAAAGAAGAAACAGTTTGAGAACAATGGAAACGTGTCAGGCAAAAGATAAAGGCGGTCTTATCGCTGATCTTTATAAGAATACTGATTAATTTGCATTCCTACTGTTATGCTGGGTGTTTTTAGTCCGACCTCTCGTCCTAAGAACACCAGCTACTGAACGGGGTCCTCTTTCCGGTCCGGAAGTAAAGCACCCACAAAGGAACATGACATAAAAACCAGACAGTACACCTTAACGCATCTATTACCTTAACTCTTACACCGTGACAATATACACAAAGAGATATTGGATATGTATAGAGACAGGAAACACAGAATTAGCTTTTAATACAAATGGGTAGGATTACACACACAATAGGTCACTCTTCACTTGTACAGGAATATTTGATGTTAATATTACAGTACCCGAATAATATTCCTTGGCAGAGATGGCGTTTTATATACTGAATTCGTTTCACTAGGGGAGGACGTGACCAAGAGTTGGGGGAATGAATATTACCATAAGAGGGTAGGATGCGGGTCGCGACACTCGCGAGAGTTACTTAGTCACAGTAACAGTAGGACACAAGTTTATGATGAACCCCGCACGCCTCTGTTCTAACTCACGATTTCTATACATCCTCCTGTATATAGTTATCGGTCTTTTTTGTTCTGCTAGGTATCGGGTCACTGTGCAGTGAGTGTGACTATAGTCATTTTTATATCACTTGGGCTTTTATTCTGCTATTTGTCACTGTACACTACTGTGTTGATTGTTCACTGAATTAGCCTTATTAGTGTCACTACGTAACACCGCCTGATTAAGGGGGGGGGGCCCAAGGGGCCCGGGCCCTGGGCCACCCACCAAGAGGGGGCCTCCCACCAGAGCAACTTGTGTTCATTTCATTTCGTGTTTATGCATTACATATTACAGCATTGGATGAATAGTCCCCGTTCAGTATTTCCTAACTAAAAGTGTCCTATTTATATATTAGGATTTAGGTTACCAGTCTGTGGTGTATGCCATTGGGGGAGTTGGAAAGGGGGCCTCCCTTCCAAGCGGGCCCCGGGCCTCCCACATGCTTAATCCAGCCGTGCTACGTAACCGTATTTTCCTTGGGTATCACCTACTGCCGTCCTGGGCGTGAGAGAGGGGTCCTACGGGGAGCCCTCCTGAAGGGAGCGAACAGCTGCAGGAGGCGGGCCTGGTGCCTCTGGCTCCGAGGAGAGAGAGAGACTGGGTTGTCTGGGCTTGGGGGCTGCTGGCCAGACCTGGGAGTCCGGGGACTGCGGCCGCCTACGGGAAGAAGCGCTGTCAGGGGTGAACTGCGGCGTCGCCTCCGTCGGGTGTCCGTCAGGGACAGGGACCTCCCAGGGGTAGGTGGTAGTGCTTGGACTGGGCCACGCAACCACTCCAACAGCACCTCCAGGGAGCTGCTCCTGTGGGGAGACAAAGGGCGTCCCACGCAGCCGAGAGGACAGGGGTCGGCAGCGCAAGGGACCTCCTGCTCCGGGAGAGCCTTCAGAGTCATGAATGAGGGGTTTACGGTGGCCGCTCCTTCCCCGTCACGTACGGTGGCCGTGAACGCGGTGCTGCTCCCGAAGGAGGAAAAGGCAGGAGAGGGGTGCACAGGGGCAGCGCCCTCTCCGGTGCGTGCTGAGGCCTTAGCCGAGGGTCTACTTACCCTTGCACTCACTGCAACAGTAGCCATGTGCCTGCCCACCTGCTGGGAAGTAACTGAAGAGCGTACGGTGGCCGCTCCTTCCCCGTCACATACGGTGGCCGTGAATGCGGTGTTACTCCCACAGGAGGAAAAGGCAGGAGAGGGGTGCACAGGGGCAGCGCCCTCTCCGGTACATACTGAGGCCGTAGCCAAAGGTCTATCTACCCTTGTACGCACTAAGGCCGTAGCCGTGGGCCTGCCTGCCCTTCGGGAAGTAACTGAGACGTTACTCCCGTAGTAGGAGGTAATAGTGGATGAGGAGCGTACGGTGGCCACTCCCTCCCCGTCACGTACGGTGGCCGTGATCGCGGTTCCACTATTCCTCTCTCTGCCAGTCGGGGCGCGTTCAATAACTAACGCCCCGAGGCCGTCCCCAGAGGTGGCTGTGACTGAGGGGCGTACGGTGGCCACTCCCTCCCCCTCACGTATGGTGGCCGTGATGGCAGTGTCACAGGGGAAACAACTGAAGGGCATACAGTGACCGCTCCTTCCCCGGTACGTACGGTGGCCGTACCGCGGTGTTGCCTGGGACTGACTCTGGATCAGCCCCACCCCGAACCTGCTGAGGGTTGCCCCGCCTGCAGGGTCGTTGCCTCTTGCCGCTCACCTGGTGTTGTGACAGTTGCGAGGAAGAGGGGCTCTGGAGATAGGTGTCCTGGTGACCCTCTTGTCCTGGGTCACTAACCCCACCGTGGTGTCCTCCTGGGGTTGTGGTGTGGTGGTGGCTCGGTGGTGGGGTGGGGGGTGGCGGGGTGAGTGGTCCGGCGGCGGCGGGTATTTTACATACAACTATTGGAACTTATTACTGAATGCTTAGAAGGAAACACTGTTCGTATATCATGGTATGATGCACTCAAAATTTTTCTGACAAAAACAGTGAAATAATAACTTTCGGCCGGTAAAGTCTTTCTTTGTGTGCAAATATTTAATAAGTTTTAAAATATGTTTTTGGTATTCCACTGGATACAAATAAACCAAGACAGCAAGTCGAGTGTCTTATTATTTGTTCTAGTATGTAACACAGTCACGTATTTAACCAGATTATTGAGAAATATTCAGAATTTGAGACAGATTTGCATGTGACACTTATTGGTCATGAAAATATAATTATCCAGTTCATTTTAACCTGAGGCATTAGGGAATGAAGTGCAGCAGGAGCTGATATTCAGGCATTAAAATGCATTAATGAAAATATCAATTCTATCCTTCTTTCAGTCAGAATACTCAGAAAATCTAATCAACAGAGGTGGTCAGTACGAACTCATACGTACATTACGTCAGTAATTATTTTACTGAATGTCTAAAGGACGTATTCAATAGTCAGACTGTGATGAGTGGAAAGGGATGAAAACAGGGACAAACTGAACAATGATCTGCTTGATAACTCTGATGTTTTAAGCTACTCGAGGGAGGAGTTATAAGAATCGTCGTTGTACTCAAAAGGAATAATTTAAAAGGAGGTTTCACTCTGAATGAAGACTACTTAAATATTTATTTTATTTATTTATTTACCACCCAGTCCTTTGTTGCATCATCAGGAACGCAGACGAGATTAACCAACCACGCCTACCCTGAGTCATTATGTGGCACTAAACCCTAATTACCATCACACAAATATAAACTTTCACTGGCCTATCCAGGTGGAGTGCCTCAACCAACTAAACCACCAAGTGCATATTTGATTATTTTATTACCATCCAGCGTAATAATTGGTTTATTTGGCTACGGGAAACCATTTGACTTGTCTCTCACTGTATAGTAGGGTCTTTTGAACTGAGCCGTATATCAAGCGGGAAAATGATGAGTGCTTCTACGTGTCTCAGTCTCTGCCCAGCTAGATGGCAAACGTCAGCCCAGGGACTATCATACAGGCTGGCCAAAATTACCAAATGAATATATAAACAATTAGATAAAAGAAATAAATTAGCAAAATATTAATTAATACGTAAATAAATAATAACAAAAGTAATCTTCATCCCATCTGAGTGTTGCAGAAGAAGAGATACATTTTACTGATGAATACATACAGTTTATATAAGGCTGGCACTTAGACAATTTCAGTCTGGGGGGGAGGATTCATGTGAAGAATAAACAGGGAATGGAAGACGATGGTAAAGGTTATTATATTATGAAGCAAAATTTCCCTCTGTATTTAATAAACAAACATATATACCGGTAGTCTGTGTTTTCTTGTTTTAAGTTGGGGAACAGAAGCTTCGAATCTAATAAAATCGTTGCAGCGTAACATACGAATGTTGAGAGGGAGAGGGACGTTTGTAGTGGATATAATCCCCACAACTATTAATTGGAAAATGATGAAGGCACGTAATAGTCTTCCGTAAAACATTTTATAACAGGTGGAAAACCAGGGTAATCAAAAAAAAAAAAGTACCAAACGATATTTGCATTCATAAGAAAAGGCAATTAGTGAAATCTATAGTAGTAATCAAAGTATACAGCAAGATAGTCATTAATATTTCTAGATCCTGCGTCAAACGTGCTAAATTTTCATCTTTGTCACTGAAAATTACCTTGTCTCTACAGACTCAGATATTAAACCAAGGGACACTGCCTTTGTACCTCGACGCTGCAATACGAGTATATTGATATAATGAATAAGGTACCCTATACATACGTAATATCTAATTATAAAATAAACAGTAACTAAAAATAATGAATAAACAAATATAATAAATTAATAATATATAAAAATAAGTGCATAGCTTCACGGATAGATTAAAAAAATTTCATGACAAAATAGATGATTAACACTAGGCAATACAGAAGGATAGGTAAGTGAAACTCTTATGGGCAAGTAAAGAGGAGAATAATGTATAGCTATGGAAAATTATGAGCGTCTGTGAGTAAACAGCCACGAGGACCTGCAACGCCTGAGTTAAGGGCACATAATTATATTAATCACGCTCATGCAATGATGGGGGAAACATGGAGTCGGTGAACGTGAAGGACGTATGAGAGGGTAAGGAATAAGTATGAAATAAATGAGAGAGAGAGAGAGAGAGAGAGAGAGAGAGAGAGAGAGAGAGAGAGAGAGAGAGAGAGAGAATCTTTAATATGCGACGAAGGGCAAGAGTTTGAATAAATGAGAACGACAGATCCAGGGAGTAAGACGTAATGATTGTAAAGAACGATAAAGTAAAAAAGCCTTGCATTGACGATGTAAGAACATTACAAAAGTTCAATACTTATACATTCACTAGAAAAAAAGATCGCGGTGACATGTAACCTAAAATGATTGTTTTCGGATAAAGGCTACGCTGTCTCAAGTTCCAAGGGCCTTGATACATATAATATCGTGATGTGAGTGTGCATGATTATATTAGATAAAAAAAAAGTGCTGAGAGACTTTAAAAGTGACGACAAAAAATCTCTTTACTGAATTATCTTGAACCACACTCAGAAAAAAGATGGGCGTGTAAACAACCTAAGAAGTGAATCTGATAAATGAACGATCTTTATGCAACATGGCAATATTCAAAAAATCATGAAAACATTTTAACTGTGAATATTGAACGCTACACAGGAAGGCTGCAAGTTAAGTGAGGAATGAGGAGAGGGAAGAGATGAAACTCACAGGCATTACCTGTTATTGCACTCCTAGATACGGTGGTCACAGGACACCTGCCCCATCTATACCAAATCCTCACCACAATACACCTACCCCATCCGTAACACACACACACACACACACACACACACACACACACACACACACACACACACACACACACACACACACACACACACACACACACACACACACACCTGCCTCATCTACACCAAAACCACACCACAACACTCCTATCCCATCTATACCTCAACACACCGCGCACACCTACCCATCCATCTTCAATGCCATACGGTGGCTCCGCTCCCTTGTTTTCCTGAATTTTATTACCTCACAAAAAAGTGAAGTGAAAGGTGGGTAGAGGCCCAAATGTACAACGATATGGCCTCGTTGCACGCTCCGGTGTACGTAAGTCTGTGCGAGAATTTGCTGGAATTACTTCTTACACAGTATTATTATTTTTTTTAACAGGAGCTTTTCCCGTATTTGCTCAGTTTGCAATATATCACTCGAGAAAAGAGAGGAACTTCGGATTTATTTGATTCTCTCCTGCCCAGCATTAACATAGTCATGTTTTTCTTTTTTCTGAATTCATATGAATTAGTGCTTTTTTAAATAGATGATTGTGAAAAAATATATAATGTCGGAATCTATAAAGGACTTCACTGTTTTCCGAAGGCCTGTTCATGAATTTGGAAAATAAAGTATTGGCAAGCAAAAAAAAAAAAAAAAAAAAAATGATGATGTAGCCTAATTACTGTATATTCAGCTTCATGTGTACTGATTATTTAAGGCTATACCCGTAATAAAATTCTATACTGAAATAAAGTTCAGTATCCAAGGAGAAAAAAAACCGAAACTGCAATTTCTCTTCTTATATGAAATACATAATATTAGTACTGTATTTTGATTCAGCTTCTTCGTATTTCTTATCTCTCATCTCCCTTTTGAAGATTGGCTGTTTTTATGAGACTTCCTAATGCATAATATTGGTTTAGAAGAGATTGATTATACTGTATAAACTTTCACTCAACTTACAGTCCTACATCTCAACTTTCAGCCTTTATTTTATTGACGTCTTGATTGAGCTTCCATTTATCACACACTTTCCAAAGCATTACTCCGGACAAAGCATCATTTTGTTCAACCGTCATATCAATTTTTACCAATGCCTTTGATGAAATTTCCTGTCATTCGTAGTATCAAGTATATAAATAACTGAGAAGACTATCGGGTTTCGCCTTCCACCTTCTGCTTACCTGATCAGCAGATTATAATGAATGATTTTATTATTTTTCACTACTGAGGAAAAAAAAGACGCAACTATTACTGAAAATTCATTTTGTACACTGCAGTCATTAATATCTACGGTACATTTCATTTATAAGAAGTGTTGACCTTTCAACTCGCTTAAAAAAAAAAAAAAAAAAAAAAAAAAAAGAGAGAGGGGGTTCGGAGAATTTTTTCAGACTAATCGTCATAGCTGTATTTACAATTCATATCATATATACGACATATTTTATACATCATTTTGGCGAAAGAAGAGCATAGTAGTGGAAGATATGTGCTTTACTGTGTTCACCAACATATTGCAATACATTTTCCACACAACAGTTTTTATGTTCTTCTAAACCATTATTGGAGGGATAGAAGAATCAAAACTTCAAGCGGATGAATATAAAAATAGCCTGAAAGCCAACCTTAAAAGCCGACGTTAAATACCCTACATCAAAAGGTTCTAAAAAATAAATATCAGTCAACGTAAAAAGAAATATGAAAGAAAAAGAATTCAATCACCGGAAAAGTAGTATCATGCAATCGAAATAGCAGTATGAGTAGTAGAAGTAGTAGCAGTAGTAGTAGTAGTAGTAGTAGTAGTGGTGGTGGTGGTAGTAGTAGTAGTAAAAAATAATAATAATAATAACAATAATAACAATAACTGTCTGTGTGTATGCGCCTACGGAAAACCGTGCAAACAGAGTGAAAGAAGAATTCTGGGCAAATGTGGAAGCGTACATGGAAAAGTTTCAGAGGAGTGAAAGAGTGCTTTTAACTGGAGATATGAACAGAAAAGTAGGGAAGGTGAAAGTGGATGGAGTAGTTCGTGAGTGGGGTGTGCTTTCGGAAGTGAGTGAGAATAGCAGTGCCCTAATGGACACTTGTGCAGGGAGGCGGTTGGTGATACAATACCCTCTCCTGGCACAGGTATACATGGCGAATGATGAGAGGGGCGAGTAGTGAACTGAATGAACGGAAGGCAATGACTAATTATGTGTGTGTGCATCGAAGAATGAAAAGGTATGTACTGGATGTTAGAGTATATAGATGCTGGGTGAGTGGACTTTCTGACCACCATTTGGTGGTGGTGAAATCAAGGTTCAAATGCGATGGATGAATTGAAGGAGAGAAGGGCAGCAGGAAGTAGTCCATACACGGATGGTAGAACGTTTGCAAGAGGATAAAAAAAAAAAAAAAAAGGCAGAATATATGAGAGCAGTGGAGGAGCGATTAGGTAAATATGATTTGGAGCATATGAGGGAGATGGAAGGTGCGTGCAATATATTCACTGAAGAAATCTGTGCAGCATGGAAGGTGGTGTGAGCGGTAAAGAGAAGACGACAGGGGGTGCAAGGAACAGCATGACGGAATGAAGAGCAGACAATTTGCGGTTGTGCAAAAGAAGAAACCATATAGTTAGTGGGTGAGAAGCAGAAGAATGGAAGTTGAGAGACAGAATATATGTAGAGAGGAGGAGAAAGGTGAAAAGATTACTAAGAAGGAGTATGAAGAGGGTAGATGAGGAATCTGAAAGATTTTTTAATATAAAATGGATGGTTGATTACATGAAATTTTTATGGAAGGATGTAAAGTAAGAGAGACAGAGTGATACAGAAGGCAGTAGGAGAGTGAAAGATAAAAATGGTAGACTGATAGAGAAGGGAGAAAAAGTGAGCAGATGAAGAAAACACTTTAAGGAATTGATAAACATTCGAGAATGAAAATAGTGCGAGTGTAGGTGGCTGAGGAATGGCCGGAAGAAGGGGAGATATGAGAAGGGAGGAACAGATCAGTATAAAGCAAGTAGTGAAAGCGATGAAGAAAGTCAGAATGGGGAAAGCTCCAGGAATTGATGGAGTGTATGGTGAAATGCTGAAGCACACGTCAGGTAAAATTATTTCCCCGTGCAAAGGAAAATGGAAAAAGAAGTGTGTGGCAATCATGGGAGCATCTGTCTTCTTAGTGTAGCCTAATAGGAAAAGTATATGGTAGAATACCTATTGACAAAAGAGGAATTAGTCGGAGAAGAACATGGTGGTTTTAGGAAGGAGAGAGGATTTGTAGATCAGATATTCATCTTAAGGCCTTCAGTGGAAAAGTTTCTGGTGAAGGGAAGGAAGTTGTATGCGGCCTTCATGGATTTGGAGAAAGCATATAACAGATTGGATGGAGAAGTAATGTGGGAAATAATAAGAATATATGGAGTATTTGGGAAACTGTTGAACGCCGTGAAGAGTATGTAGGACGTGGTTAAGACTGTATTGCGTGTGGATGGTGAACTGAGTGAACATTTCTATCATCATGTTGGACTGAAACAGAGATGTATCATGTCTCCATGGGTCTTCAATCTGTGTAGGGATGGAGATATAAAAGAGATACAAGGTAGACCAGTGGATGTTGGAGCGGGCCCTAATGAGAGAGGGCAGAGTTTGGAAAACTCTGTTCGTTTGTTTGCTGACGATTCTATAATTTTAAGTGACGACGAATGGGAACTGCAAGGCACAGTGAATGAGCGTGGGAGAGCGTGAAAGAAGCGGAATGTAAAGATGAATGTAGGGAAGAGGAAAGTTGTGGTCTTCGAAAGAAATGAAGTCACTGAATGTACAGAGAGGTTTGATGAGGAGGAAATAAAAATATGAGTGCATTTAAGTACCTGGGTAGCGTGATTATTAGGGATGGAAGTTTATAGGATAAAGTGCTTGAAAGGGTACAGCAGGGAAGAAAGGTTGCTGGTTATTTGAATGCAGTGATAAGAAACAGGGAAGCTAGCATCGAAGTAAAAAAGTCGCTGCATGACAGTATTGTGATACCAATTCTAACATATGGAAGCGAAACTTGGACCTTGTTGGAAGGACACAAGTGAAATGTGAGAGCAGAGAAATCAGTTATGTGGGGATAGCATATGGAGCTACATGGAGAGAGAGACTGACAATAAGGAAGTGATGGAGCGTTGTGGTGTGGATGTGGGTGTGATAGAAAGCATTAGGAGATACACAAGAGGTGGTTTGGCGATGTGGAGAGGATTGGGACCGATAGACTAACGAGGAGAGTGTATTTGAGTGGGATGAAGGGGGGGGGGAGAAAGAGGGGAAGACCGAGAATGAGATGTAGGGATGGAGAGATACATGAGAGAAAGAGGGGTGTAAGCTGCGGGGAGGGCAGTGCAGCGAAATGGCAGGGGACAGAGCGACATGGACTCCATTTGTTTGTGGCCACTCCTGACGGGATTAAGGCGTCTGGCTATAGATAGATGGAGAGATAAAACTATTAACAACCACAAGACAAATATCTTACAAATGCCGAAACCAGTATGAGCGACCGAAAAACTCTTCATCACACGCATCATAATTCCTCTCTATGTAATACCACTTCTCCATTTCTAAGCTTCGTCTACTGTACTTGTAATTAAAGTAAGCCACTGACGGTACCAATATTTTTTGTATCCTGCACTGACTACGTTTATTTCTGCGTCTGTGGTAGTTGTGTACATGTTTGTGCAACAATCTAACCTGCTTTTGTGTTTCCCAGCTTGAATCTTCTGACATGATTGATTCACCATCGATATTTCTTTCACTTAATCTAAGTCAGTGAATAAAAAGTGAGATAACTTTGGCTGTGGTATCTAATGGTATCTCAATTATTAGTATCTTTTATATCTTAGCCATGGAGATAATCCTTCAGAGACGACCAAAGAGAAATTTACAGAAACAGATATATCTCTAGTTGTTAAGTCAGAAGCCACCTACTGTAGATACAGCCCACATCTTTCAGTATTGTAATGGTGTTTACTGCATCACACAGTCACAAAATATCACTATATGTACGTCGGCACGAAAAGGGCAGCAGAGAATCATTAAGGACACAGAAAACCAATGGACAGCAAAGAGTAAGTGATTAATTTAAAAAATGTGGTGACTGGCATGAACATCAGACGTCAGTGGCAGGTTTTATAACATTGTGTTAAGTCATATATCTCTCATCTCATCTCATCTATCTATCTATCTATCTGAATATATATATATATATATATATATATATATATATATATATATATATATATATATATATATATATATATATATATATACAAGAGCCACACTGTTTGTTTGTCCTTCAGTCACGCCCAAAACATGGGTCAGAGATCCCTCGACCCATATATATTCTGAATCAGGGTGACCCAAGGATGGTTTTAGGGGGGTCAGATCTGGGTCATTTGAGGCCACCGGTAGAGTGTTCGCCATATTGGCCCGGGCAACGCCGGGTACCCCTGCGGCCCAATTTTTGGCAAGGAGACTTACATGAACTCTATTTCGGCCATAGGCTATGTGAGGTTGATCGCCGAGGTCATTTCAGGTTACTGGTCGGAGGTCATTTTAGGTCACTGGCAATACACGCTTGAACGACTAGACCCAGCAGCCCAGTTTTTGGCAAGGAGACTCACATGACCTCCAGTAAGGCTTTGTGAGGTTGGCCTCCGAAGTCATTTGAGATCACCAGACGGAGGTCATTTGAGGTCACCGGTAACAGTAAACAAGTGCGCACAAATACTAAGCGTTAGTATGCGAAAGCTGAAATCGAAAGTTCCTGGCCCTCTTATAATCCCTCTTTAGAAGCATAAGAGTTACATGGTCTTTCTGGAGTAGAAAGGAAGGTTGAACTATAACAAATAGGATTAGAGTGTTCGCCTTTTTGGCCCGGCAACGCCGGGTATCCCTGTTAGTATAAATGGAGAGAGAGAGAGAGAGAGAGAGAGAGAGAGAGAGAGACTTGGAGCGTGGAAATCGCAGACGTAATAGGAAGAGGATCACCAGGCATAACACAAACATCGTGGCGGAATTAGGGTCTTTATTTGCTGACGTTTCAGAAAGTACTTATTCGATCTTCAGAGCAAAATCTACGATCAAGAAACATACACAGTTAAGGTGGAATAAATATTTTCCGAAACGTCAGCAAAAAAAAAAAAAAATTCTCCACGATGTTTGTTCTCTGCCTCGTGATCCATTTCCTATATATTTATATCTATATCTATATCTATTTATCTATCTATCTATCAATCTATATAAATTCGTGTCGCAACCTACACTTTCCCAAGCCCTTCCATAACGCCAAAAATCGCGTATAGCAGTACACCCCACTTAGCACCCCTTAAATCTTTCCTAGAAACCTTTAGAAGAAGAAGAGTCGCATACAGTTCAAAGCTTTTTTTTTAATAAAAGGGCTGAAGCTCGTTTGGCATTTGGCTGTGAATGTGGTAGAAAAACAAATAAAAAACTAAAACTGCCATGGGACAAAAATCTAACTAGGAGAGATTGTTTATAAATGGAACGTACAAAAGTGATTGTGTGGAATGGTATGTGAGCGCAGTACTTTTATTTATCAATTGCGGAGGAGTTAGTGAACACACACACACACACACACCTTGGATCGATATGCAAAATCTGGCTCGCAATTCTCATTATATCACTTTGCCTAGCTTGCTTCGGGCACTGCCAGGTGATATTATTCAGCATTTTGGAAGTGAGTGATTATGAATCAGTAACGATACTGTAAAACAGGAAGAAGTTTTGTAAGCATTGGTATCAAAAAGGTCAACTCTGGAACTGTCTCCCCCTGTCTGTATTTCCTGCTTCCTATAATCTCCAGTTTTTCAAACGCAGTGTATCCAGGCTTCTCGAAATGAACGGGTCTTGAAATTGGCTCTCTCTAGGATTTGGTTTTTCTTTTGGGAGGAAGTTATTGCGGGCTCGTGGCCTTTGGTTCCTTCTTCTTCGCATAAAAAAAATAAAAATTAAAACAAATCTCAGCATTATCAAAGACCTCTTTACTGAAAGGCCAAGATGTGCTGCAGCAGAGCTCATTATCAACATTACGAGGCCAAGTTCAAGTCAAACGACTTTGTATATCTTTGGAGAAACAACTGCTTAATAACCAATAGACTAACAAGAAACTGTTGTCTTCAAACGAACAACACTAACAAACAACAGTGATCCCAGTAGCCAAGAGGTTTCTGAGTATTATGCGAGCAAGTTTTACTCCACTGTAAGATTAGAAGCTTAAGAATTATTTTAATGTAGCAGGTGGGAATTAGCTTTCCAAGAAGTAATAGCATACAAAGTTCAGTTTAACAAATCTGGAACACCAATAGCAACCCTTAACATTTACAGAAACTACAGGATTATTGCCGAATCTAAACATAAGGAAGAAAATAGAATGCCACTAAGAAAATTTACCATTACTAAACTAGAGTATCCATGCTAAATCTCGGTGTTAAAAGTTATGTCCCCAGTAGCCAAAAGGTCTGGCAGCAATGCTCATTATCGGTATGGCGGGGGACAGTTTCACTCCGCTTCACCCGACCATTTTCCACATATAAAACTATTATTGGCTGCTTCTGCTTTATTGATGGCCTTAAATGTTTGAATGTTATTTTGGTTTTCCCTGAGCTTACTTGCTAATGGTTTTGTGTGTGTGTGTGTGTGTGTAAGCTAAGTTGGTGATCGTGCTTACTGAAGGCTTAACCCGCGGCGTCCCGTCGACGTTCTTTAACGTCCACACATTTTGTGAATGCCAATCCCGTCGATGTACATAAACGCGAAAAAATTGCAAGGTCCCTAATTTGCACAATTTTCAATTTTCGCGAGTAATTTTTGGCACGTATACACGTGACACCTTCCTCAACAAGATGCCAGGCAGGGACAATGCCTTACCCAGCATGACCTCTTTCCCTCCCCTGCATGCCATTGTCTCAGCAATTCGCCTGTTATCAGTGACCTGGCCAGTATAGCCATGTCATGCCACAGTACGAAATTCAGGGCCAGAGTGATTCCCCAATCAATGACAATGTGGAGGACAAACTTTACATAGCATTAGAGGAAGAAACAGTTAGAAATGATGATCAGGTAATGTGGCAAAAAAAGGTCAGGTATTAGTGAGTGAAACAATGCTTATAATGCCTATATTACTGTTTGAAAACCAATATACTCTTGTACTACCTATAAATTCGTACCAAGTAAATAAATAAATACCGTTTATGAGTGGTGTAAAATAGTTATTCTCCCATAGAACTCGTTTTCTTTGGTGCCAGCCTGATAGAAAACCCAGTAAGGTAAGGAGGTACTCCTACCTGTAATGAGTATTTTAAACCTCAGGTGAGCGATTTCTCTATGAATTTTCGATGTTTCTCACCAAAAGCGAAGGTTTGAGCCAAAAAAAAAAAAAAAATCCTAAAATGGTCGGGATTGGAGGGATTCAGTGGTGGAAAAGTGGTCGGGATGGGGCTGGTTAATTAGTGTTTTTTTTTTCTTCACACTGGTTTAGCTGTTGATAATTTTCATTACTTTTCTTAGTGGTCGAAACTAATGATATCTGTTTCTTTTATTTATTTATTTATTTTTTCGTTGGCAACACTTTCTTCTCTGTGTGCCGGCAGTCTCAGAATGTTAAGACTCACTCAGCTGACTAAAATCACGAGGTGTTAGATTTTTTAAATACTATAGAAATGCAATATATGAGATGATTAATGTTGACATGACTAACACTTTCATGCTTCCATGCACATGCTCAAATTAATAAGAATCATATAGAGTTAGATGGCATGTGATACCTAAGTAGACGCAACCTAGGCAAAGTTAATATATTTTTTGAGGGGGGAGGGGATTTATTTGTTGATTTTTTCCTGCGTTTATTAGTGATGATTACTGAACTGATGGCCTTAATGATTAATTGTTACAATGTTCCACCCTCCTAATTGTAAATGGCCTCCTTTACCTGCCTTTCCCCTCATTAAGACATAACGTGTCTTCTGTTTATTCCTGCAATGAACAGGTGATTTTTTGAAATGTTGGGACAGTCTTTTCTACCTGGAGGAGTTAGATATTTCAGCCTTTCATCATCATGGGGATGAGGGGGAGATGCAAACGCCTTGGGGAGCATTTCAACCTTTCATTATCATGGGGGGTGGGGGAGATGCAAACGCCTTGGGGAGCATAGCCTCACACATCCTCCGACTCCACCCAAGAGGCGTCCTTTCATGCAACCCTCCACGCAGCGACTCTTCCCCCTCTAAATGTCTCTCGACATGAATGATCAACTTGCTCTAGCAATGAGTTCTGTGGCCTTTCTCTTGGTCTCCTCTACCCCGCATGAATTCTCTAAGAGATCACCCTGTGGGCAGGGTCACCCCAGGAAACGGGCCACGTGTCCATATAAATGGAGTTGAAACTGACGAATTGTACTGGTACTGTACCTTGACTCAGTCTCAGGGAGTAGCCTAGTTGCTCGTTAGGTACTTGGTCGTACCAGCGATATCCCACCATCCTCCGAAGGCACATGGAACCAAAGGAGTCAATTCACCACTTCAAGTCACTTTCTAGTGTCCATGTCTCACTGCTACAGAGTAAGAAAGGAAACACCAGTGCCTTGAACATGCGAATTTTCGCCCTTCTGCACAAATAACGGCAACGTCAAATTCCCGAGCTGAGTGACTTCATAATCCAATAGACCCGACCGATGAGATAAGAAATATGATCGTCTTTTATTAACCACACTACCAAGATAAGTGACTCCAAAACTACCCATTCCTCACCGCTTGTTTGGACAGACTGAACTGTTTCATTCAACAAGCCACCAAATACCTGGACCTTGGTCTTCTTCCAAGAGACATTTAATCCCAACGGCTTCGCATTCTCGTGAAGTTCCTCGCTGGCACTCAGTAGTATCAACTTTTGCAAACATTTCTGTCCGGCGTAGTCACCTAAGCTATTATTAATTGGTCTGGCAGTAACATGAATAAAATTCAAATTACGTTTTCAGGACCCATAAGTGTTTAATGGTGATGACTTTCGTGTGTGTGCGTTTTTTTTTTTTTTTTTTGTGTGTGTGGGGGGGATGGGGGAGTTCATTGGCTGATGCCTATGGGTTTGGAAGTTATTTTAATGACTGAAATTTTTCCTATTTTTCGTGCTTTTAACAGTTAGCCTATATTTTTTTCTTGTGGCCTTAATAAATGACTAGTGTTTTTTTTTTTTTTTTTAGCTATTGTTGCTTCATGACTGCTGTTTTGACGAGTTGAATTGTTCATAATTATTTTACATTTTTGACGGGGGGAGGGACTTAGGGGTTCACAACTGCATTAGCTGGTATGCCAATGGTTGATGATTATTTTCTCTTGACCCTTTCAGCCGAAATATATGAACTGTGTTTTTGATATATATATATATATATATATATATATATATATATATATATATATATATATATATATATATATATATATATATATATATATTGAACGTGGGCTAGATGGCCTACAACCTGTACTGGGTACTTAGGTTCTCTCCTGATCTATGCAAAATGCTCTGAGAGCAGAATGAAAAATGAAAGTAAACTCTCCGGAAAAATAGTTATTGACTGGCTATTTTTTTTTGGGGGGGGGGGGACGGTGGGAGCCTAACACTTTCAGACTTATTTACTTCTTCTCCATCTCAGGTAAATAAAATCAACTGGTGTTTTCTGCAATAGAATGCATGACTTGTCTTGACCATTAGGGGTCTATTGGGCGAATAATTATTATTTTTGTATGTATATGATGGCTGATAATTATTGGGTTTAATTAATGGCTGATGATCATGTTATACATAATGAACTGTTGATAAATAGTTTCATGCAATTACTGTTAAATGGACATATTTGTAAGTGGTCAGTGGATGATAATTATTTATCTTTGAAGTTGATGGTCAGTGATTATTATGTCAGATTATTATTTTTTTTTCGGTTAGGATAGTGGTCGAATTTATTTCTGCTGAATAATTTTGCCATTGGTTATTTTTTATGTATACACAATTACTCATGATAATTTTCCGGAGTGAGGAATGACTGACGTCCTTGTGTTTTGGTGACTATACTGGTTGGTGACTGCTTTTGCTTGTGGTTAAATGATTATGTACTGGTGTTTGGCTTGACAAAATGACTGGAGATGGCGTGGCTCACCAGGGATTTAATGACTAATGATGCCGTTTTATACTTTCCTGGGTTTGTTTATGGAGGCCTTTCTAATATTTTCAGCCTTTATGAGAGCGACATACTGTAATGTATAGATTGATATTTCGAGATACGTTGTGGATATATAGACTGACAGATAGCTAGATGAATGCATACATTGACGAAGTGATAAATACAGGTGGATCTATGTACTTGAATCTTTTATTGAGTTCCTCCTACACCCTTGTAATTATCTCTCTTTTTAATACATTATAATTATGATTGCCTGAATGTGTTAATTATCATTCTCATCACCATCTTCGACAGTATCATTGCCATCTTCCATTCATCCCAGTTCCTTACATCTCATTGTCATCACCATCTCATTCAGTCATTTTCGTCGTTATTTCAATCGGATTTTCCGAATAATTAGCCATCGCAATCGTGATGGTCATTGTCATCATCCTTTCAAGAGTGTTTCTTGCTGTTCATCGTCATCTTCATTCCACACACTCTAAAGATGGACCCCGTGTAGTTGAGGGCATTAGGGAGAGAACAACTTATCATATTTTTTTTTACGATATCGTCAATTCTATTTCTTTCTATTAATTTTCATCATCATCGTAACAATACTGAACTCAACCGTCTTTCCCCATGCACAGCGCCATCGTCATCCTATACCTTTTGTTACTATTTTTAGTCATCGTTATTCCCATCCCAACCCACCGTCATCTCCATCTCATCTCCATTTCCCACTGTTAATATCTGATCAGTTTAACACGTTCCACGGTGACCATCCCAGTGCAAGCTTGCGATGGTGAGAAAGATATCCCGTAAACACCAAAAAGCATATCGACATCCCTTTACTTGCGTCTCCCCTCACACCCAAAGCCCGCACTTCTGTCCTACCAAACGCCCACCCTATTCTTGCTCGTACACGGAATTGTGAAATATGAGATAATGTGTTTTTAATGGCACAGTAAAAGGGAAGCAACAGTGATCAGAAGTAGTTACTGAGATGTAGAGACCAGGTGGATGACTAAAGGTGAAAAACC
Organism: Coenobita brevimanus; assembly: GCF_032717465.1. NCBI lineage: Eukaryota > Metazoa > Arthropoda > Malacostraca > Decapoda > Coenobitidae > Coenobita > Coenobita brevimanus. The sequence continues at coordinate 11,367,205 of NC_137053.1, read as the reverse complement.
AAGACATTTACTTTATTTTAGGAGGGAAAGCAATACTGAAAAGAATTAAGCACCTGATCTTCGAACACTGTAAAGCATCCTTAAAGTATCAAGCTACATTGAGTTACAAGATATTGCAATGCTGCTCAAGTGAACTGTCTGTAAAGAATGGTTTCAGGGTATTTCTAATATAATTTATATACCATCTTTATATATCTTACCATTTTTATAAGATGGTATGATATATATTTTTTTTACGGTACATTTTCGTAGTATGATAAGGAGCTTACTAATTAAGGGCTACAAAAGGAATAATTCGGACATTTTTAGAGATGCTTTGCAGGAACTAATATGAAAATGATGGATTTATTGTCCGCTGTGTGCGCTAAACTTTTTTCTACCGAAGGAAATCGTAATGCACATCCTTGACAGAGTTCTGGTTGTTTAATTAGGGATTGGGATCGATTTAGCTACAGACTACAATGCAGAGCTAACATAATCTATAGTTCTTTGAGTGTACGACCTTAAGTCTTGTAAATGCATTGCATTTTCACATTTCAAACTGGAACCTTCTTAAATATATAACCCAAAAAAGTACAGAGGGACGCTTACTTAAAAATATGCTTTGGTTCTCCTTGCCTCTACACGTGAATGAAAAACTGCAAATAGTAACTCTGCCCGTGGGGATAGGTTGGGACGGTTAACTGGGGCGTAACATCCGAGGTACTTTATGCACTGACTTCTGATGCTAGTTTAGATTCATTAACACTTTGATGTACAGTACGGTCTGGTAAAACGTAAGCCGCGGCAAGGAGAGAGAGAGAGAGAGAGAGAGAGAGAGAGAGAGGAACGTGATAAAATAAACAAAAGGAATGGGCATAGAAAAACGAAGTGGTAAAGAGACCAAAACTCATGAGAATAGAGATGCATGAGGATGTGAGGTCTATGATGAAACAAGATATAAGGAATGGAGGTATGCGGTGATGGAGGTATAAAGAATTGTGGGTACAGAAAGAACGGAGATTTAAAGAGTAGAAAGTATGGAAGGGAAACGGATGTTAAGTACTGCAATGAGGAGAAGAATACATGGAGTGATGAAACAAGGTACAGGGCGCGGGAAACGAGAGGAACAGTGGAAAATAGAGTAAGGAATGACGGAACGCTAGGTAGCCCCATTAAGGATGAAAGGAGCGGAATAAAGAACATCAATAACTAAACTAAGGAACAGGAGTGAGGAGAGGTACAAAGGTAGTACCATGAGAAACAGAGCTACAGTGAGAAATGGGGCTGGGTAAACTAATTATTAAAGGTTTGGTGAATACAGTAAGGAGGGCCGCGGACGGATGATGGTTTGTGGTGCTATGGCAGAGATGTAGAGGGAAGAAGAGATGAAGCGAGGGGTGAAGGCATGAGAGAAATTGATAGAATTAGTAACTTGGGTGAACAGAAAAATGGAAGTAGAACAAGAAAAGGGAGGTGGACTGACGTGCAGAACTGGAGTGAAGAACGGAGGTAAGAAGACGGGATGAGTTTAGGGACCGTATTCTCACTGGTATCCGAGACTTTGTTGCACTTATTCTTTACCGATATTATGTACATATTACACCTTGATGTCCTCTTGTATTAAAGGGATTGTGTATAAATCGACATGACTTTCATCAGTAACATAGCTGAATAAATAACGTGCGATATGGCTAAATATATTGTTAGGAGGTGCCACGAAGTCTCCTACACAGAACCAATGAGAACACAGCTTACAGAATGGAGGGAGAGAAAGATGTGAAGAGTGGCCACGGAATGAAAGGAACAGGATGTGAAATAAGTAACATGGGTGGAATGTTTAGAGATGGCGTTGAGAACAAAATAAACGATTTAAAAGGCGAAACTAGGATGAAGACAGAAGCATTAGGCAATACAAGAGTCCAAAACGATCATAAGACAAAGAAATGAAAAAAATAAAAATCTTGAAAAATTTGTTGTCAGAGATGAGACAAGCCAGAAAGAGTGAGTACCGAGAGGTGGTGATGGAAGTTGATAAAGGATTACTGAAAATATAATTCGATGGGAGAGTGGACTTTCTGACCACCATTTGGTGGTGGTCAGAATCAAGGTCCAAGTAAAATGGAAAAATAGGAGAAGGGAAAGACGGGCTGCTGGGAGCGCCCATGAACTCACACTCTCTACCCCGCAATGCAGAACCTATGCTTATCAAAATTCATTTATCCCCAGGACTACTACTGTCTGGAATTCACTTCCTGGGAGTTGCTTCCGACAAACATTTAATCCTTTTCAATTTAAATCCAGTTGTTATAAATATTTTATGAATCGAGGATGCCTTTCGGCACATGGACTTATTTTTTTTCCTTTGTTTTTCCTTCCTCCATTCATTATCTATTTAAAAAAAAAAAAGGAGAGTGGATAGGTTAAAAGACGATGAGAAAAAGGCAGACTATAAGAGAGAAGTGGAGGCACGATTGGGTAAATATGAATTGGAGCAGATGGGGGACGTGGAAGGTGTATGCAAGATATTCACAGAAGAAATTTGTGCAGCATGTGAGGTGGTGTGTGGGGTGAAGAGAAGACGAAAAGGGGCGCAAGGAACAGTATGGTGGAATGAAGAGGTGAGACAGGCTGTGGCACAAAAGAAAAAAGCATATAATGAATGGATGAGAAATAGGGGCGTGGAAGTCGTTGCGAGACGGAAGAGAGAGTTATATGTAGAAAGGAAGAAAGAGGTGAAAAGATTAGTAAGCGAGAGTAAGAAGAGAATGGATGAGGAATTTGGAAGGAATTTCAGTGTCAAGTGAAGGGAATGTAAGAAAATGTTCTGGAAAGAGGTAAAGAGAGTCAGACAGGGTGGCAATGAACTTAGTAGGGGAGTGAAATAAAAAGTGGTAGATTACTGGTTGAGAAGGGAGAAAAAGTGAGCAGATGGAGAGAACATTTTAATGAATTGATGAACATAGAGAATGAAGGTAATGCGCTTTAAGTGGCTGAGGAATGGCAGGGAGATGGAGGGAGGTAAGAAGACAGAAAGAAATCAGTAGGATGGAAGTTGTGGAAGCAATGAAGAAAGTCAAAATGAGGAAAGCCCCAGGAATTGATGGAGTGTTTGGTGAAATGCTGAAGCACGTGGGAGAGATATTAGTAGAATGGATGTGGAAGATGTGGAGATTGGCCTGGGAGGAAGGGAGAGTCCCAGAGGATTGGAAGTCAAGTATAATTATTTCCTTGTACAAAGGGAAAGGGGAAAAAGAAGTGTGTGTTAATCACAGGCTCATTTGTCTTAGTGTAATAGGAAAAGTATACGATGGAGTACTTACTGAAAGAGTAAGGAAAACAACAGAGGAATTAGTTGGAGGAGAACAGGGAGGCTTTAGGAAGGGAAGAGGTTGTGAAGATCAGATATTCATTCTTAGATCTTTAGTGGAAAAGTTTCTAGAGAAGGTAAAGAAGTTGTATGAAAGCATATGACAGGGTGGATAGACAAGGATTATGGAAAGTATTAAGAATATATGGAGTAGAAGGGAAGTTTTTGAATACTGTGAAGAGTATGTATGAGGGTGCTAAGGCTGAAGTGCGTGTGGATAGTGAACTGAGTGAGTTTCTCTATTTGAAGGCTGGGTTGAAACAGGGATGTGTCATGTCTCCATGGTTGTTCATTCTGTATACGGATGGGGTTATAATAGAGATACAAGGTAGGGCAGTGGATGTTGGAGTGGCCCTGGTGAGAGAGGGCAGTGTTTGCAAACTCACTGTACTGATGTTTGCAGATGATACTGTGCTGTTAAGTGAAAACAAAGGGGAGCCGCAAGGCTTGGTGGATGAATTTTTTTTTTTTTTTAATGCGAGGAAGAAGGAACCAAAGGCCATGAGCCTGCAGTAACAGTTCCCTCCAAGAGAAAAACAAAATACAATAGAGAGCCAAATTCAAGATCCGATCATTTTGAGATGCCTGGACACACTGCGTTTGAAAGACTGGAGATCATAGGCAGCAGGAAATACAGACAGAGGGAGACAGTTCCAGAGCTGACCTGTTGCATAAATGAAAGACTGGGAGTAACGGTTAACTCTTGCATTAGAGAGTTGGACAGAAAAGGGATGAGAGTTTGCTACCAGACGGGTGCTACGCGCCCGTTGTAGAGGTGGAGGAATGCAAGCAGACAGTTCAGAGGAGCAGTGACCATTAAAGTAGCGATAGAAAAGAGATAAAGATGCAACAGTGCGGCGAAGAGACAGAGGTTGAAGGGAGTCAGTAAGAGGAGGAGAGTTAATGAGACGAAAAGCCCTATTGAGAGGAGCTGTATGTGGGAAGCCTCCCCACACATGAGAGTTGTACTCCACACAGGGGCAGATAAAACCCCTGTATAGAGTCAACAATTGTGCAGGGGTAAAGAAAGAGCGGAGTCGGCTTAGCACACCCAATGTCTTGGAAGCAGATTTTACAAGAGATGTAATATGATCTTTCCAAGATAAGTCCCGAGTAAATGAAACCTCAAGCATGTTCAAGGATGATGCAGGATTAAGCTGAATATTATTAAACATTAGTGGGTATACCTGTGGAAGATTTTGTCGGGTTGATAGGTGTAAGAACTGAGTCTTAGATGCATTAAAAACAACCATATTATTTTTACCCCAGTCAGAGATACGAGCCAAGTCAGACATTAGGTGTGCCATAGCCTCATCCCTTGTTTGTTGAAGTAACTGTTGAGATGGGCGTTGCGGGAACCGAATGGAAAGGTTAAGGGTGGAGTCATCAGCGTATGAGTGGATAGGGTTAGATGTACAGCTTAGAAGATCATTGATGAATAAAAGGAAGAGAGTTGGTGATAGGACAGAGCCCTGAGGAACACCACTGTTGATAGATCTAGGAGAAGAACGATGTCCGTCTACAACAGCGGCTATAGAGTTTGGGAGAGTGTGTAAGAAACGGAATCTAAAGGTGAATGTAGGGAAGAGTAAAATTATGGTCTTCGAGAGAGGTGAAGTCAGTGGATGTACAGTGAGGTTGGATAATGAGGAAATGGAAAATGTGAGTACGTTCAAGTACTTGGGTAGTGTGATGAGTAAGGATGGAAGTCTGGAAGGTGAAGTGCTTGAAAGGGTACAACAAGGAAGAAAGGTTGCTGGTTCCTTGAAGGCAGTGATAAGAAACAGGGAAGTAAGCATGGGAGTGAAAAAGTTATTACATGACAGTATTGTGATACTAACTCTAACGTATGGAAGTGAAGGTTGGACGTTGTTGGAGGGACACAAGTCAAGAATGAGAGCAGTGGAAATGAGTTATTTGAGAGGAGCCTGTGGAGTCACATGGAGAGACAGACTGACAAATGAGGAAGTGAAGAAGCGTTGTGGTGTGGATGTGGATGTGATAGGAAGCATTAGGCGAAACACACTGAGGTGGTTTGGCTATGTGGAGAGGATGGAGAGTGAGAGCCTGACGAGGAGACTGTATGTGAGTGAGGTGGAGGGAGAGAGAGGGAGGGAAAGGCCAAAGATGAGAAGAAGGGATGGAGTGGAGAGGTATTTGAGAGAGGGGTGTGTGAATTAGGAGCAGGGCAATGAAATGGCGGGGGACAGGGTGACATGGAGGCGATTTGTTTGTGGCCACTCCGTATAAGGGATTAAGGCGTCTGGCAATAGACAGATAGATAGATATGTAATTCGTTGTTCAGATTACATTCAGCTCGTTAAAACACCTTACTGTCATGTGAAAATGTAGAGTACAGTACTGGTCTTAACATCTCACTTTGAAACCATCTCTCTCTCCCTCTCTCTCTCTCTTAGGGGCGCGGTAGCACAGTGGTAGCGCGCTGAGCTTATGATCGGGAGGTCGCAAGTTCGAGCCTCGCCCTGGCTACCGTTGCCGGGAGGGATAGCGCCCTCCTGTAACCCAGCGTGGCTATATGGCCTTAGTTGCCTAGCTTCCCCATTTCTCTCTCTCTCTCTCTCACTTTCAGTTTGCTCTTTCTTTGGTACTCCTTAGCTCTTTCCCCCTGCCTGCCATCAATTTCCCTATCTTTTCACGACATGCTATTCCTGCTCGCTCTCCTCTTTGGTTCCTCTTTTCTCTCATTCTTCCTTCCATTCCTGCCTCATTCCATCCCTCTTTCTTTCCTTCTTCCTCACCATAATCTCCCCTTCTCTCCCTCTGCCTCCACTCTCCCTCCCATTCCATTTACCCCTCCCTCTCTTCCTCCCGTCTCCCACCTCCCCTCTGTCCTATATCCTCTCCACATTCTCTCCTTCCCTCGTTCTCTCCACCTCATACCCTTCCCCCTTCCTCTTCTCTCCCTTCCTACCATTTACTCCTATTTCCTGTGCTTCCATCCTATCATTCCTTTTTCCTTCCCCGCTTCTCCTAACTCCTTCTGTTTTCTTCCTCCTTCCCTCCACTCGTTCTTCTTACCTCCCTCCCCCTTCCTTCTCCTCAGTGACTCTCCTTCTCAACTCCTCCTCACTCCATCTCTTCCCCATCTTCACCACAGTGTCTCCTTTGCCGCTCCCAGCTGCCCTCTTTTTCCTCCTTTTCCTTCCTGCTTATCTGTCCTTGCCTTTGAGACACAGAGTTTAGTAATGATCTATCCTGTAAGAAAGTGCTTAGAAAGGACCAATAGGTCTGTTGCTATTAGCTTTCCTTTGCACTTCTCTTTACTCATCTTCCCTACCCGTTCTTAATCATACCCTGCTCTCTGTCCCTTCGCCTCCACCCTTGCCTGTTGCTCCTTCATTCACTGCACGCACACACACACACACACACACACACACACACACCAAAGGACGTGTTTCAAGTCGCCCACAACTTCCAAGTATTTTCACCTCCTTGCTTGCAGCCTACTGAGCGTGCCTACGTTGCCTGCTTACCTGCCTTTTTGCCTGCCTGCACTACACCCGTCTGCTCCACAGAGCCAGATGTTCCTACTTTTTCTTCCGGTCTGCAATGGTTACCAGTTTTCCTTCCTGCGCTGCCTACTTACCTTCCTGCCTCCCTTACCTAAATGCCTGCCTATGTGTGTTCCTTATTTATATTCTTGCCCAGATGTGTTCCCTATTTATCCGGCTACTGCCTTTCTGTCTCACTGTGCTTATTACCTACCTTCATGCCTAGCTGTGTCTGTTGCTTATCTACTTGTCCACCAATTTGTCTATACTGTCTGTCTACTTGCCTATCTGCCTTCCTACTCGCATACCTGTGGTTTGTACTTATCATCCTCCATTCCTCCGTTGCCTTTTACTTGTCTATCATTGTCTACATAGCTGTGTCGATTGTTTATCTGTCTTCCTGCATACATTATTTGCTATCTACCGACGTGACTGCCTGCTTGTTAGCTACCATCCTGCCTGCTTTCCTGCTTATATTCCTCTTCCCTCCCGTATATGCCTACCATCATGCTTGTCACCCTGCGTCTTCGCTCTAGCATCCTGTCTGCTTGTCTGCCTGCCTGTCTGCTTGCCTGCCTGCCAGCTTGTTTGTCGTCTGAATTAGTTACATTTATTCCCGGCAGGGTTTCAAGCAAGATCTCCTGGAATACAAGATGGAAATCTTTTTATAACAGTCTGATGAAATGAACTTCATATTCCCTCTTTTTTTGGGGGGGGGAGGGTGCTCAGGATATTTCCTGTCCTCTCTACTTCCCTCTGTTACTCTCTAACTTTCACTACGCCCGCCCCTCTCTCTCTCTCTCTCTCTCTGGCTGCATAAGTTTCAGAATGAAGGTTTAGAAATGGCGTACAAGGCTGACCAACAAAAGGCTAATCTCCTTTGCGCCACACCGACAGTATCAAATTTTCGACGCACAAACTCAGGACTTTTTTCTCGTTAGTTTAAAAAGACTCATGCCCCTCGTCCTTCCGTTATTTACACAATTTCCTGGTTATCAGTCATTAACGTGTTACTAGGATCATTTTAATTTGGGTAATTTTAACACAATTATCCAACATGAAAAATTACAATACTACAGTACATTCCAGTAAGCAGTGTGGTGTGGAGAGACTCCAGAAACTACGCGAATACGGGCTTGAGATATCATCTTTAAATTCAACTCCTTCAGAGCAAGATTGTCATACTAATTTTATTCTTAACTTTGGAAGGACGTATACTAGTAAAACAAACAGACCAAAAAACTACATCCAGTTCCTCCAGTTCAAAAAGGTCTCTCCTAAGTTAAACACCATTGTCTGATATCTGGAATATGATACAAAAACACGTCATCGTACTGCACTTGCAAGACACAGTCCCTATGGACGTTGGCGCAATTAATAAAAGATTTTCCAAGAGCATGCTTTCAAATACAGACGTTATATTCAAGGGACAGTATGCAACTGCAATGCAGATTCCCAACCAAGTACGCAAATAAAGACGCAGACTCAAAACATATATATTCAACTACAGGCAGACTCCAAAGCCATGTACTTAATAAAAAATGCTGACTCAGAGAATATATATTTAGTTAATGACATATTCTGAAGCCATGTACTGAACTAAACACGAAGATTCAAAGAATTAACATCAGACTTCAAAGCCATGTACGCAACTTACGATATGACGCAAACTCAAAACATGTACATTCAGTTAAATGCAGACTCGAAGGCTATGTACAAATTAATGACCAGACTCAAAGGACATGTGCATAAATAAAGATGCTAATTCAAGTCCAGTGTAAGCAGATCAATAAAAAATCCAAAGATATTTACACAGCTAGGAACGGAAATACACCTTCAGCCTGAGAGCATAATTTTAAATTGCTGTTATTACATGAGGAATCTCTTTAATTTAGAACGGGCGTCTCAAGCTGGTGGAGCTGAATAAAGTTTTCTTCATTTTTTTACCGTTATGGGATTCTGCTATGCTGAATGATACTGTCTCGTAAAAGCAAGAATAATAGAGGAAATTAATTCCTCTAGTGAAGGGGTTTGAGATTTAAACTTTAATGGCATGGCATTACGATATAAATTCATTCAGTACTTTTTTTCTTTCTTTTTTTTACAAAGTCTTGCCATTTCCAAATTACCTTATCTAACTATGGGGATCCATGTCCCAAAATGGGTTAGAAACCATTCCCGTTCGATTCTCCTGCTATGAAAAGTCTTCCCAAATCTAAGCATACTGGTATTCAGGAAAAGTGGTAGCAAAACGATTAAACACTAGATTCCAGTGACTGTTACTTAGTAAGCGACTTCAGAGACAAGGACAGATACCGTACTTAATTAACTCTAAAATCCAGTGACGTATTTCTTATTTTATTTCTGCTTTCTACAGACGGCATAATTCTTCTTAGGAGACATTATTCAAGCTGGAGCTATAAGACACTCTTCATTAACAATACCAATACTAGAGTGCTATTCTAGGCACAATGAAACCAATTATAGACTGTAAAAATTAAATATACGTCCACGGATCAAAATGATTAAAGGCGCTGACTTATAACACAGCTACGCATTTCACGACGCATAGTTCAAAGCGTTGGTACCTAACGAAGAAAGAAACCTGTACTTTACACAGGAAAAATCCTATATATTACCACTATGCCGGGAATCGAACCCAGGACTCTCAGGTGAGAGTCAGGCAGCATACAACTACACCATGACCAGGTAAAAGTTCTTCTGACTTGCCGTAAGGCCCATGTCCCATATTCAAGTTCATCTTCGAGAACGGCCCCGATCACCACGATCTTACCCTTGAGGTACGATCTTGGTGAAATGCCACGATCATACCTCAAACGGTTGGCCTAACAGCCATTTCACGACACAGTCACGTTAGTGCTAAGACACACAAAGATATTGCTACGACATCCCACGACACCCTACGGAGGCGTCACGTTATCCTGACGACACACTACGATCATCCATCAGTTAAAAAATAACGGTCACTTTGACTCCACGTCACGCCAAGACATCGCCACTTAGCGTGTCGTAAGTTGTCGTAGCGTGTCTTAGGTATAACTTTGCCTGTCGTAGGTATAACTTCGTGTGTCGCAGCGGGTCTTCAGGATCTGATCTTCAAGTTATTGCTACAACACGTCAAGTCAAAACGACAAGCTACGACAACCTACGACAAACTAAGACACGCTGACAAGCTAAGTTACAGCTAAGACAAATGACGTTACCGTCACGACATGTCACATTCTCCTCCTTGTCGGCATCACGCCGACAATTTTTGAATATTCCAAATATTGTTGTAGCGTGCAAAGGACCGTGAAGAATGACTAAGTTCTCCACATCAGCACTACGTCATCGCTAAGTCACGCCACGTTACTCATGACGAAATGCGGCGACACACAAAGACATGAAGATCGTGGCGTGTCGTAGGAAAGTTCCTGACAGTGGTACATTGGCTTAAGTGTTTGGGATAGATTAAAAGCATCTACTTGCCCGAGTGCCAGGGGGTTATATCATCCTCTTCAGGCCCACAGTGCGGGTGGAGGAACATTGATTACAAGGTTGTGAAAATGTGACATAACTTTTACCTGGTCGTGGTGTTGTGGTATGCTGCCTGGCTCTCACCTGAGAGTCCCGAGTTTGATTCCCGGCATTGTGGTAATATATAGGAGGAGGACGTTGGTACCTAAACTTAAGGTTGAGATTCCTGATGGAGGAACACAATTTTTTAACATAATACCTATAGAGCAAGTACGCAAAATTCTGCCAGTCCATCTATCGCCAAATGCCTTAATCCAGTAAGGGCTAGCCACAAACAAATCGCCTCCATGTCACCGGTCCCCCACCATTTCACTGCCCTTCTCCCAGCTCTCACCTTTCTCTCTCATATACCTCTCCATCCCTCTATCTCATCCATGGCCTCCCCCTCCCTCTACTCCCCTCCACCTCTGCCACATACACGCTCCTCGTTAGTCTCTCGCTCTCCATCCTCTCTACATAGTCAAACCACCTCAGTGTATTTCTCCTAATGGTTTCTATCACATCCACACCACAACGCTCCTTCACTTCCTCATGAGTCAGTTTGTCTCTCCATATGACTCCACATGCTCTTCTCAGATAACTCATTTCTGCTGCACTCACTCTTGCCTTGTGCCCTTCCAACAAGGTCCACTCTTCACATCCATATATTAGCATTGGTATCACAATACTGTCATGCAGCGCTTCTTTTACGTTGATGCCCACTTCCCTATTTCTTATCACTGCTTTCAAAATACCAACCACCTTTCTTCCTTGTTGTACCCTTTCAAGCACTTCATCCTCCAACCTTTCATCATTCCTCTACACATTATCCAAGTACTTAAATGCACTCACATTTTCCATTTCCTCTTCATCCAACTTCACTGTACATCCAGTGACTTCATTTCTCACCCCGACCATAGTTTTACTCTTTCGTACATTCACCTTTAGATTCCATTTCTTACATACTCTTCCAAATTCTTTCACCAAGCCTTGCAATTCCCCTTTGGCATCACTTAACAATACAGTATCCTCTGCAAACAACACTACAAGGAGTTTCCAAAATTACAATGCTTTAATCAAGCTGAAGCTACACCAGATTTCCACACAGTTTAAGAGCAAGTGGGCAGTTTTACAATGCAGCATCAGCGGCATGCTACGTTAATTAACAGCACAAAAACAAAGACAAACAAACAGTGGTGCCAAGACACAGGAAACTCGTCTCTGGCAGTCATTTTAGTGCTGACATATAAACACAACAGGATATGAGGGTATGCACGTACAAAGGGGTTGCAGCACCACCGGGCAGAAAAACGGTTTATGTTGGATATGACTATTTCAACTCCTATCCGATGCGAGTGCACGAGAACCTCTTCTAGAACTGTATGGATGGTTGAAAGTCATCGCAAAAGAAAGTATGACTCGACCCTTATCCTTGCCTGCTAAGTCGGCCCAGGCTGCCATGGGAATCCAAAGGGGTTCTCGCTCGCTGAGACAGGCGATGCCCACCAAGGCCTTCCGTTTTCTGTGGTGAAGGCGCATGCAGCCAGTAGAAAATTAGCAGCGGAGTGCGCTGCGTTCAAGGCGTCTCACAGGGGCCACGAACCAGTAGTGCCACGCCCCCCACCCCTTGTCTGACTCCTTCGTTGATGACCCCTGCCTGTTTATGGACTACGGTATAGATTACGGATGGATTACATCAACCTTAAACTCCAACAAACGCAGTTGCAATCGATACCTGGGTTTGGTGAGTGTGCATTATTATTTTTTTTGTCATTACTCAGAAAATTGTATTATTAAACTCTTCTTCTCTGATAGGTTTAACAGCACAGTTATACAGGCTTACACTGAAGTTGACTGTCTTCCAGAACAGAAACACAGACAAACAGATTTCTATGTTCGATGTGAAAGTGGATTGTTGGTGTTTTTCTTTTTTGGGGGTGGGTGGGGGGGCAATGCAGCCGTATTACTCCATGGTCTTTCTGTTGCATACATACACTTAAAAGAATTTACCACTCTATCTCTCCACCTACCACTCTACCTATCTACTCACCACTCTATCTTCCAGCCATTCTGCCTGTTTACCTACCACTCTACCTGTCTACCTACCAATACCTGTCCACCTACCACTCTACCTGTCTACCTGCCACCATCAATCTACTTATTTTGGTTGTTGGAGAGTTATTAGAGGGTCAACGTGTTTGTTATTATTTTTTTGGGGGGATGGGGTGGGGGGATTAGATGGCCTGCACATTCATATTACTCTATCGTGTTTCTCTTGATGTTATTCAGTCGGTTTTAGTATATTTGCAAGATGATTATGTGCCAGAAAGAGGGGGAGCGCGGGGCGGCTGGCGCAAGTCCCAAAGTGACCGAGTGTGCATGCGCGTGCAAAGCTATGCTGGGAAAAATTGCCGGCCCGGCAATCGGGAAAGCTATGTAAGCTGTGTCGCAGGCATCGCTTGTGTAGCTTCGCATCCAGTGTGAACTGCCTTATTTAAAATAACGCAAGCGATTGAAAGCCACATGGCTCGGCATCGCCAGCATAATGTGGCTCGCGTAGCATTGCAGCCTGTGTGAAACGCCTTAACAGTGAACTAGTGAGCTACTAAGATTTTTAAAGTCAAAATTCGTTAGAAACTGCCTATTAACAGGGAAATTTTTTAGGCAAGTTGCACAAATTTACGACGGATAGTCGAAGGGCAGCTACGCAAATATACAAATATACAACAGAGTTCAAAGGTAATTTTGCAAAGTTACAGTGCACAGTCTACGGAAAGGTACACAAATTTCTGAAGCAGAGTTTAAAGGCAGCTACGCAAATTTACAACACCGATTGCAAAGGAAACCACATAAAATCACCATACAAATGTAAGGGTTTCTTGGCAGATTTAAAAATCAGAATCCATATCAAAGTTATGCCAATTTATAACGAAAAATCGAAGAAAAGGTGAGCATATTCCTAGAACAGATTTCAAAGGAATGTAGCTATGCAGTTTGCCACTACATTTTCCAGGCAACTCCAGCTGATTATTTCGTAGCCAAGTCGAGACTTGCATCATTGTTCCGCGATTTGTCCCTGAGAGTTGATGGTATGACTGAAGCGTACTTAGTGTAATGACAATGCAGAAAATAGGTCCCACATTAGCTGTAAAAGTTTATGTAATCTGCGTGTGTGTGTGTGTGTGTGTGTGTGTGTGTGTGTGTGTGTGTGTGTGTGTGTGTGTGTGTGTGTGTGTGTGTGTGCGCGCGCGCACGATGAAAAAGGTACGGTGAATGTACAGTATTTGCATTATGCGTGTGTGTGACGGTGGTCATTGAGAAGGACAGGTATATCCTGACGCAGATAGGTTTGTTTGTTGCTGTTTGCTGATGCTTGGATAGTGATGAGATGAGCGATAATGGGAAGGGGTACTCCCTGGTTGGCACTTGTCTGTGATCAGTGCCAAGGCAGCATTGTCAAATAAACACTCACACCATGAATGTCATACTCATTTCTGAACTCAGCACACTCCGTTTGATTCAAGGGAATATATTGTCTGAATCATGAATATGGTGATGGTGATGATGGTCAAGAGCTGCTTCTCAAACTATATATCTCCAATTTTGTCTGGCGTGACATTGACAAAAAAGTGGCTGGAGGCTCCCCTCTCCCGCTTGCACATGGGCTCTCTGATGCCACGACAAATATATATATATATATATATATATATACGAAGTGCTACCCAAAAGTTCCAGTAATCTGAACAGAGGGAGCCAACCACTTGCAATTTTGCCTTTTGCCACTGGGAGGAACCAGCAACACCCTTTGCTCGTCAGTGTGGTCCCGGACGTGTCCATAAGTGGACGTGTTGTTGAGCTCCGCTAACTACCGTAATGTGGTGTGTAGGTGGTTTGGCGGTTTTGCAATGGCAGACCTCACAGAACAAAGAACCTGCATAAAGTTCTGCTTCAAGATCAGCAAGACAGCTGCAGAAACTCACTGGTTGCTTCAGAAAGCCTTTGGTGACAATGCCATGTCCCAAAGCAGAACACTTTTCTGGTACAAGAGGTTCAAGGAAGGACGAACATCCGTCGAAGACGATGGCTGTTCTGGACGACCGTTAATGGCAAGAACAGCAAAAAACGACGGAAATGTTCGTCAGTCTATCCTTGCAGATCGTTGACGAACTATCCATGATGTCTGTCATACTGTAAGACTGTCGTACGGGAACATGCAACGCATTTTGTCGGGCGTGTTGGTCATAAGATGCATCACTGTAAAATTTGTATGAAGACTGATGAGTGACTGGCAGAAGGCACATCGTGTTGCAGTTTGCAGGGAGCTCAAGAATCAGGTTGGTGATTATGCCACCTTCTTCTCCGAGGTCATAACTGGTGATGAATCGTGGGTCTGTGGCTATGACGCGGAGACAAAGCAGCAGTCATCGCAATGGAAGTCTCCCAATTCACTGAGGCCGAAAAAGGGACGTCAAGAACTCTTAGTTATTCTAAGATCATTGATACAAATTTCCATACTTTCTGAATCATTATTGCTTTTCAGATTCTCTGTATTGAACATGAAAAGGGAGATGCAATTTCTTAATCGAAACTACGAATACTACTTTATTCCAGATGCACATGGTCCAATGCTGTATGTTGCAATAGCATTTTCATTTGATGCATTATCTGCATATTTGGCTATGGCATTCTTTAGCTCCACATCTACTGTATACTGTCTATAAACAATACACTAATAACACTAATCAACTTAAACTATTATGGGCCGATGACGCACTGACGCATCAGTTGGCCAACTGACTCCTGGCCACACACACTGGTGGGTCATTTTTTGGAGCGATCTTTCATGGCTCACATATACGTGGCACAACAATTTGATGAACAGAGGCAACAAATCTTCATTTCGTGGGAAACTCACCTCTGGCCCGGGAATGGGGCAGAAAACTTATGCAAGGCTGGCCTGGAATAGTGTTAATAATACATGAGGTACCCTCCTAGCAATGGGTATCCATGCTGCTGCCTTATGAAATTATAGGTATCCAAACGCGAAAGCGTGGAACGTGTTCAAGCATGCCAAGCTTGTTATTATATTTGAAAATTAAAAGTGTGCCACCTCATTTGTCTGATATTAATGTAAACCATGAACTGATGAGAAAAAACTTTTTTCTTTTTCTTTTCTTTTTTTTTCGTGTCCGACTCTGGGCAAAGGCATCAGCGCCTATTCGCAAGTCCCAGTAGTCCTCCTTGGGGCTCAGTAGTCCTCCTACATCTCCACATGTCACCACTTCGGCACTAACACCCACCATCCATATTGAATACATGCTAGGGCTGTGTCTTACAGGACTGGTGTATTGGTATTAGCGCAGATACTTGTATGACATGTCAGCGGGTCATCTGGTAGATCAGAAATGTCTGCTTTCTTAGAAATTCGAATCCTTAAACAGTTCCCTGCCCCAGCCGGGATTCGAATCCGGGTCCATTAGGACTGCAGGCCGCCTCACTACCGATTCTACCACCGCCTTTCCATATGCTTTTCACGATATTACATGATATAACAAAACTGGACTCTTTCTGCAATATGGTGGTGTCTTTTGTGAAAAACCATTTAAATATAATATATTTCTTTCCTGTAAGTTTTCCAGTGTTATCTGCAAGTTTGCTATAACCGCAACAAAAATCTGATTTATTTCAGCATTATGGCTTCTTCTTCTCCTTCTTCTTCTTCTTCTTTTTAAGAAAAGCTACATAGGTAACATTCTTAATTATCCACCAACTTTCCCATCATGTGCGTGGGTATCTTCCTGCATGTCCAGTTTTGATGCTGCATTTTAAGCTATTAGACTCCTCTTTTCCAATATGAAAGTGAATTTTGACTGAAGGTAATAATTAACTTTTTAATAAGGCTTGTACTGATGTACGAATTTCCACTGTATCGTTAATAGTCTTCGGGAAGACGCTTTTAGCTACAATTTACTACATTTTAGCTTTCTTCAGTATACTCTGGCGATGAAAAATAAAAAAGTCAAGTAATTAGCTCCTATTACATTCTCATAAGTTTTCTAACACTGATGATCTCAGTACCTGCAATAACTTCAAGATAACAGAGTTAGAATGGTGTTCTCTACCACCTTACTTCATGTCGGATAATTTTCCTGCTTACTTAGTGCGCTCAAACACATGACAGTGCCAAGCTGTTTCTTTTTTTTTTTTTCTTTCTTTTTCTTTTTTTTTTGCTGGTCATTAATCCGGTTGTATACATATACAACAAGATAATTCTTACTTCGTAACTTTCATTATTAATTTTCTGCTAGTCACTGTCAACAGCCTTTGAAAAAATAGTGATAGACTAAATCAACTGTTTTAGAGATATCAAAAATGAAAGGGTACCAGTACCCTCTGGATAATATGTGTTGTGTGTCACCATTCAGAATGTCAAATTCCAAGCGATTTGCAATGTTATTCATTTTAAATATGTAGGATATTGTTATCCTTATATTATTTACTTGGGTCTATTGCCTCGTCTTTATGGTAACAACGACAGCATTTTAATAAACATAATTTTCTCCTGTACTGTGCATTTTGTCATTTTCTCCTTCGTAAACACTGAGCCAAAAACCTCACTTCCTTTCGTAGCACTACCCTCATCATCTACAATTATTTCACCCTGTCTTATCTGCGACAGGCTAGTTTAGAACCTGATTGCCTACTGCATAATTAATGTATCTATATGATAATGGACCGTTGTTTGTCTGTACAACGGTTTTTGAAGCTACTGCTGTTAGGCACATAGACTGATTTTAATGCATCTTTGAAGGAACACATGCAAGGTTTATTTCTTTATATACTATTTTTCTTGGATTCAAAATTCTGGGGGAAAGAAATGCAAAAATATTAAAGGTATGCCTCAACGGTTTGTTTTCTGTAACACAGCCAATGGAGCCTAGTCCATTTCCTCGAACCTTACTAGTTTATTCATACATACTAGTTTATTCAAGCATTTTTTTTTTAACATTACAAAAAATAAATAAAGCGTGATGGACTAAACTAGCATAGGCCAACACAGGCAGCCCTATCCAAGTCAATAATAATATAAGGATTAGGACTACTCTCCACAACCATACCAGCTTCACTCTGTCTCTGGCTTGTCTTATATTAATTTGCAACCCTTTTGTAGTCCTGCTATAGATTTCACTTCTTTGTATTCAGCAGTAGTTTAAAAGTGTAATCCTATTTTGTTCTTATCACTCATGTACCGTTGTTCATTCAGTGGGGACTATTAGGATTTACAATACATCTCTTACATAATAAAATAATTTATCTTACTAAGGACTGGTCCTAGCCTTTGAAATAATTTCATGCTTCTATACTTATTATGTTCAACCAAATTTTGATAATGTATTTTCAGGGCATCATAAACCTTAAAAGGAAATAAGATGTTATCTCCAATTATAAAGAAGAATTTCTTGTTATAAGTAACTTAAACGCACAGATATGCCTAAAGATGGCTTAAATACATAACGATCCAGATAAACCAAGAAGGAAGCAGATGAAACCGATATTCAGACTAAAAAAGAAAACCATAACATAAAGAGGAGTAGAGAGATGGACAGAGAGACAATAACCAGATAAGCACTCCTGCTGCTTTTGTCACATTCATACTGTCGGCGTAACAAAAATAAAGTCGTGACACAAAGGCATCTGTACAAAAATCTAAGTGTCGCCGAAGTCATAGTTCTCTGGAGTCGGAGGAAACTTCATTCATAGGAGTAAAAAAGTACTCTCTCTCCCACATTATCTTTCCTCACCAACTCACCTCACCTGTCCGCATGCCCCTCCTTCCTCTTTCTCATCTTTCTCCGCTTTCTTCCCCTCTGCTCGTCTTTATTAGTTTCCTGATTTTCCCTCTCTCCCTCTCTCATCTTTCCTCTGTTCATCCCCCCCCCCCCATTATTCTGTCCCTCTACCACGCTCCTATCTTTTTCTTCACTCCTTTCCTTTAAATTTTATATGTTCTCTATCTCTTCACTTCTCTATTAACCCATTAACTCCCAGGGTTCCTGTGTGAGGAATTTTGCTGGAAGTTTTTTTTTTTTATGCGAGGAAGAAGGAACCAAAGGCCATGAGCCTGCAGTAACAGTTCCCTCCAAGAGAAAAACAAAATACAATAGAGAGCCAAATTCAAGATCCGATCATTTTGAGCGTACTGCCCTCTGCCTATCGGCTTACAGGCGCGAAGCTCGTAGGTCCCTACCCCGGGGTTCTTTCCTTTAGTAACTTTAGAAAATGCCCAGTTTCGTCCTTTACTGAGGATGCTGGGCGCAAATGGGTTAAGTTGCCTTCTTTCCGTTCCTCTCCTCAACTTCGTAGGTACCACCTCTCCACTCTTCTTTCTTCATTTCCATCAGCAGCACCTACTTTTCCGTCTATCCTTTTCCTCTTTTTTTTTTTTTCCTGCACCCTTCTTATTTGCTTCTTGCGTCTTTCCTCTTGCTCTCGCTCATTCCTCCGCCTCCACCTCCTTCCCCTCCCATTCTCCTTCCTTGCAGACTCCCTTCCTCGATTCCTTTTCTGTTCATTTCATTGTATTTTCCAATTTTCCTCTACTGTCTCAGTTCACCCTCTCCCAATTTTTCCCCCCCACCTTGCCACCCCATAAATATTCTTCACACAGAAAAGCTTTTACTTGCCTTCTGGGAAGTTAAAAACTTTTCTCCCTCTCCAGCCCAACCCTTCGACCTTCCATTTTTCCCTCTTTCTCACCATCCAATTTCTCTTTCCACCTTCCCTGTCTCCATTCTGTCTCTCTTCTCTCTCCCCTTGCTCTTTCCTCCGGCCATCTTTTCTCTGTTTTCCCCCTCTTCCCTCTTTTTCCCCCCATTCTCCCAGTGCCTATTCAATACTCATCTCTCTCTCTCTCTCTCTCTCTCTCTCTCTCTCTCTCTCTCTCTCTCTCTCTCTCTCAGTCATCAAGGCCACTTTCTCCCTCTCCCCCCCTCCTGTATCTCTTCTCTTTTTGCTTGAGGTATTGCAACCAGTCGCTTATCCACTCAATAAAGTAATTATGGGGTCGGGGAAATGGCCTAGAAAAGGTAAGAAATTGTGTTATTTAAGTAAGTTTGATAGGGTGAGGAGATCGAGATGGGGTAGAAAGGATAGGAAAGAGTGCGTTGGGAAATGGTGGCGATGGAGGGTAGTTGCGTCAGGAAACTTATGAGGTAAAAATGAATGCCGATATAGAGCAATATTCTCGTTGGGTTTCGAAATTTCATAACACATTTTCCACAGCGTTCTATTTCTCACATTACAAATTACTGTCCTCATAAATGCTATTAATAGAAACTGTGTTGAGTTAATGAAATCATAAATCTTCGAAGGAAAAATCCAGGTATATAGAGCATAATTTATCTTACTAAGTAGTGAAACAAAATCTACTGCAGCAGTTAAATACAGCCCAACGAGGAAATAGAGAACAGACTGCTTGAAGATTCTGATGGGTGTGTTCCCCCAGTTGGAGAAAGGAGTCGTACTAGATACGATGGGAAAATAAAGAAAATACTGGTAAAACTGGATATGATTAAGGCAGAAGAGGGACAGGAAAGATGATGATGAGAGAGAGAGAGAGAGAGAGAGAGAGAGAGAGAGAGAGAGAGAGAGAGAGAGAGAGAGAGAGAGAGAGAGAGAGAGAGAGAGAGAGAGAGAGAGAGAGAGAGAGATGTGAAAGGTTAAGAGGGAGCTGAGTGGATGCTGGAAGAAAAATTGAAGAAGGTAAAGTAGGGAAAGTTAAGATTGGATAGGTTTAAGGTTGGAAGGAGGGAAAGCGGAGAATGAGGTGCCTGAGAATGGAAGGAAGGAATAAAGGAAAATTTGAAGGGATTGCTGTTTGTACTACTGACAGGATATGGAAATGGCAATAGAAGCTTCATATTTTAACCCCTTTGCTATGGTGACATCTTCTCTCATTATCACCAGATGATTTTATCCAATATAGGATGTACTGCAGTGAAGAGATAATGAAAACTCTCTCTGAAATCTGCAATCAAATAGTCCTTCGACACTTTCATACCAAGATACCTATGGTTGCTATTGCCAAGTAATGAGTATTAAGAAGTATGCAGTGACGCTCTCAGTCGGTTTGTGCTGCGCAGTGTTGTTGAGAACCCTGTGTAACAATGGAATACCTTTAAGCGTGCTTCCCTGGCATTAGCTAACGATAGAGTTGGAGAGCACCTGAAATCAAGGAGTGATTTTGTCACTCCAGACATTTGCTACAAGTGAGGAAAGTAATGCTGCCAGACTGTGTGTGGATCGGGAGCAGCACAGACATCTGTCTCGATGGGTCGGAGTTTAACTTAGAAGGGACAGAGAGAGGTATGTCAGGGAATTTGCTGAAGAGGTGGAAAGCCGTTTACAAGCAAATGACCTTCCACCTGCCTACCTAGCCCAGGAGAAGCTGTGCTTCAGACCCACCTCTCAGATTATCTCAGGTTGGAGAGAAGATGGACGGCTCTTTCAGGGGCGAGTGAAAATTTTAAGCACCCGTGTATGACTGAACCTTCCAGTGAGCTTCTGTCAACTGCTGTACAACTATTGACTGCTTTCCAGCCAGTAAATTATAACGTGCCTTTTATAGAGGAAATAAAAAAGGCAGTGGATAGGTTGAAAACTGTCAGAGCAGCTAGTGTCTGTAGCATCGCACTGGAATTGATCAAAACTGAGGGTGAAGTCATCATCAGGACATTACATGCAGTCAAAGAAGCTGTCTGGCAAACTGGTATTTTTCCTCCTCTCAGGTTAAAGGGTTTGATCACCTCAAATAGGAAAGGAAAAGAAGACTACCATGACTAGTAACTACTGAGGTATTACAGTGCTTAGTGTGCCAGGCAAGGTTTTTGCTCACTTTCTCCTGATGCATATCCGGGACCATTTGCTAATGTTGAAGAGACTAAGCAATCTGGATTCACATTAAAGAAGTCTCCAGTTGACGGTAGCCTCACTCTTAGAGTTCGAGCTGCATTGAGTATCGACAAGGCCTGCATGCCGTCCGTGTGGATCTCAAGTAAAGTTTGATTCAATAAGACGTGAGGTACTATGGGGACTTCTGTGACTCCATGGGATCCCAACAAAGATAAACCGACTGGTTTCTGGCCTGTGTTCAATAACTGAGAGTACTGTCAAATATGGAGTGAGAGCATCTGACTTATTCCCAGGACGTATTCGTGTAAGACAAGGATGTGTCCTTGCTCCCACGTTTTTCAGTACATGAATATATTGTGTATTTCGCTACTCTGATACGAAGTCACTGTGAAGTGTCAACTGGCAACATAGGGTTTTTGACTTTTATATTGCTGATGATGCAATTATCCCACTGGTATTCGTAAAGATTATACTGAGTGCCCTCGAGGACTTTGGAGAGCATGCGAGATTATTGACATTTCCAGGCATTTGATGGTTTGTTGGATGAGGCTGTTCACTCTGTCTAACAGGTGGCGAAAAACTTAAAGTCTTAAAAAGATTCACTTCTCTTAGTAGTATGTTCCAGAATAACGATAGGTCATACAATGAGACTTCTTGTCGCGTTGATTTGGCCTAAAAGGTTATGAATGTACTCAGTTCGGGTATTTGACGTTGTCGTAATTTGTACAGGAGGAAAAAAATTCGCATCTTCAAGGCACTGATGCTCCCTGTCTTAATGGCAATGAGATATGGAGACTGAACAATGACGAAGTGGTGCATTGGCTCCTTTGGATATAGCTGGTACAGCCAGGTGCATAATGAACATCTGCTCCATGAGAGACATGGCTGGAGCAGATCCATCATTCCCGTCGATGGATATTAAGAGGGGAAAGGGTTGCTGTCTGGACGGTTGCACGAAGAGACCCTTGTGGATGGAGTAGGATGGTGAGTGAGTCTATGTGGTCCACGGCGTTTGCCCCCACATGATGATGATAAAGAATAGACGATACGTTTGAACTCAGAAGAGACTTTTCTATTTGGTTAGATTGAACTTGGCCCTTTGCTAATCTGTACAAAAAGAAAAGTGTTTCCTAAACTGAATAAATGTAAAATGAATTGAGCTAAACTCGAAGGAAAGAAATATTTACCCCTTCAGTTTAACAGCGTAATTATTCTATTTTATTCCGACGATTTAATGCACCATCGAATATATTTTATTCCGACGATTTAATGCACCATCGAATACACTTCAGTATGCTTTTCTTTACTCAAGGTGTTCTCTATGTTGAATAAAAATAAAGATTGGGAAAACCTTATTGTGTTGTTGTTTTTTTCCTCTACCTTGTCGTCTTGGCCTGTTGTATGCATGTCCTCCCACCCAGCCTCCCATTTTTTCGTTAACCAAGCCCGCTTCCTCAGTTTCCAGCTTCTCCACATTTAATGGTCGTGACTGATTTATTCATCTGCCTTCTTGTTCTGGTTGAATACGTTATTACCTCCTCAATATTCCCTCAGGATGGTGAACTGAAGAAATAGGGTAGTCTTACCTTTTTGTTTTGCTGGATGTCCTGTCCCGGCTGTCTCGTTTTTGATGGGATGCCTTGACTGTCTTTCTTTTTCTAGTCCTGTTTTTATTGTTCGGCCTTTTTTTTTTGTCCAAGCTGATTATTCTCAGCCCAAACTTTTTTCATGATTGTTATTTATTCCTGACTTGCTGTTGTCATGCACTGGCTGATTCTATTTTGTCTTGGCTCCTAATATTCTTTTCTTGTTCTGCATGTTGCCTTTGCCTTGATTTGAAAATTTTCTGATCAGGTTAGCAGATAAAAGTCGGCCTCCGTATGATTATCTGAGTCATCATCCAGAGCACCTGATAAAGTGCAGTCATTGGTGTTGATGTATGCTCACTTACACAAAGGAATTATAACGAAATGCTAAATAGGGATTTTATGAAGCTGATTGTCAAGCATGACTGACTATTTTGTTTCGTGAACAATAACCGGCACAGAATCATAATCGCTGAGGATTTACGCTTTATCACACGAGCAAAAAAAAAAAAAATCCTGCAGCCACTTTGCAATTGAAAAGAATTATTACCCGGAACAAGAGCCCATGACCCGGGCACATTTACATCAGTGACGAGGATGGACACAAAATAAGTGAGATATATATACTATCATATATATCCAGCTGGCCTCATTAATCATTCGTTACATTATTCATGTGAAATCACGGATTAAAATTGTTATGACTAGCATCCCTCCCTCATTTCCCTCCACCTTCACCCTCCCACCCTTTCCCTCCTGTTCCCCTTCCTTTCTTCTCCATCTCCTCTCCACAGCCTCCCTCGCGACTCTCGGTCATATTCCTCCTTACCACACTCGTATGCCACCACATTTCATTCATTTATAACCATCTGGGGGGGGGGGGTTGCCGTGGCTCAATCGGCAGTCGTATCGGACCCAGGTTCAGATCCCCGCTGGAGCAGCGAACAGTTTAAGGATTTGAATGTCATAAAAGCAGACTTTACTGATCTACCAGAAGACCCAGTGACATGTCGTAAAAGTACCCTCGTTAATACCAATGCACCAGTCCTGTATGACACAGCCCTAGTATGTATTCAATATAGACGGTGGGTGTTAGCGCCGATGTGTTGACATGTAGAGGTGTATGGAATGTAGGAGGACTACTGCGCCTTGGAAGCAGGTTGTGAAGCCTATGCCTAGAGTCGGACACACACAAAAAAATTCTAGCTCACAGATCTTTCCCTATCCCACTTCCACCACGCCCTTAATCTTTCCTCCCCTCCTACCCTCCCTTTCTATTCCTGACTGGTCCCACATATCGCTCCTCACCACTTCCTCTTAAACTCTTCACCTTTCTATGTCTCTCCTCTCCCAGGCATCCCTGTATCCTATTTCCACCTTTGTCACACTTTGCACCCACATTTCTCCTCAGAATCCTCCCATTATCATTCTCCCTCTCTTCCATCGCTCGCTCTCTCTCTCTCTCTCTCTCTCTCTCTCTCTCTCTCTCTCTCTCACACACACACACACACACACACACACACACACACACACACACACACACACACAGAAGACTCTTGTACTTCTCCAGTTTTCCACTCGCCTTCACTACTGAAGTCCACATTTCCTCCCTCGCGTCCCACACCCAAATGTCAAGCATCCCATTCCTCCTCCTCCTCCTCCTCGTTATCATCTTTCCATTCTACAGTATCTTCCCTACTACTTACACGACAACCCCTCCATACTTCCCCTTCACCCCCATCAGCCAACCAACATTCCCCTCGACAAATATAACTCCTCCTGGCCCTATTCCAGACTTTACTTCTCTCTTCGTCCCCTACTTCTGCCCTCTCACCTCACACCTCCCTCCCCTGTTTCTTCCTTCTCATCTTACCCTTCCCTATTCTCTTTCTACAATCTCACTCCATCCCTCCCTCCCAGCGTTCCTCTATTCTTTCCAGCCCTCTGACCTCACCACTGTCTCCCTCTCTTGCACCCCGATACCTCACTCCCCGCACCACGCAAAGTACCACTCCTCAATTATTCCCACATTTGCTTCCTTCCCATTTCCTCCATTCAGTTAATCTTTCCTCCACTATACCATCACATACCTAGGCATTTCTCCGACCTCTGAGTTAACTGCATTTCCCCCAGGACCGCCCAACACACACCAGTTTACAGCCCCCCTCCCGTCTTCCTACACTGTCCAGACCTAAAAATCTCTCAACCAATATCCTCTCTCCTTCGTCTCTTCTATCCCTGCAACCCAAAATACCTTGCTCCCTCTAATTCTGTCATCCTTCAGACACCAGTCCAACTCCCTCGTTCCACACAATTCACGACTGCAGTCAGACCAACATTCCTTTACATCATAAAGGCCTTACCTTAATTATTTTTTCCCCTTCAGTACCTTCATCCTTCCTCTTTACCCCTACCCAAGTTCCATTTTAACTGCATGCCACCTCTCTCCTCTCAAGCCCCATATACTCTATCACATTTACTTCTTCCCCAACCCCACCACATCCCTTCTTTTTATCGTTAACGAAACCCCATTTCAGTAGTGTCCCTGTCTTCTTTCTTCTACCACAGCGCACTCTTTCCACACAGCCCCTTCCTGCATCCCCATTCATCTTACCTCCATCTAATTTTCTCTTCGCCGCCACCTTCCACTGCCCATTCCCAATCCTACTTTCCTTGGTCTGAGAGTCCTGATCAATGGAATAATCCAGGAATTACCCACAGTTATGTAAGGATTAAGTCCTGTCTTTATCTCAGTTAACTTGAGTTCGCATGAGAGAGAGAGAGAGAGAGAGAGAGAGAGAGAGAGAGAGAGAGAGAGAGAGATGGCGTTACATCGTCATTATAGCGCAACGAAAATTAACGAAAGCCACAAACGAAAAATCTTAATCCAGCACCTGGACTAGGTGAGGAACACAGTACTGGACTTCCCTAATTAGGCTTCAGATATATAATTGTACGAAACGCGTAAAGAAAACGCGGTCTCTTATCAAAAAAGTAAAATTAGAGAATATAGGCGATTTTTTGCTTCTACAGTGCCATGCTCAAATGGTTAATGAAGTCGTGGCAAGAATCTATGAGTTGGTTCTTACATGTCTGTGTAATCTCAATTTGAATAACTAACTGGTGAATAATTATGACAAATAATATACCCTTTCAGTAAGAGTGGCTTCTCATAAGCTGAATAAAAATAAAATAATCTACCACTATCAGTAACAGTATCATCAATGTCATCGTACTTTAATAAAAAACTGTTTCCTATTCCTTCTTTGCAAAAGGTCTCTCTTGGAATTAACTGCTTTTCACAAACGAATTTGAAAGAAGACATCGTCCTAAAGCTAAAAAAGGTACTGGGAATATTCAGAACTTTTGTCATTTAAGCTCAGAATTATTACCTCTTGGATACAGCTACCGTAGAAAATAAGCATCAGTCGCCGAAACATCAAAATGAAATATCAGTCTATTATGGACTGAGAATTATGGCAAGACGTCCATGCATGTATTATTATTATTATCATCATCCTCATCATCATCATCATCCGGACCTCCTTTCCCACCCTAGGGCAGGGTGAGGAATAGCAACGTCCAGACAGCCTAAGTTTGCCCAATTCAATGGGCCACGCCACCATTCACTCATCATTCAAACCCAAGGAATTCTGGCTTCATCAGATAGGCAAAAAAAAAAAAAAAACACACAAAAAAAAACACATTCTGTAGCTTCGCATATATCTCTCTGATAGAGTCAATCCGAACGCTGTCACACTACTATAAAAGCCTCTAACACAATACAGTTAGGAATATGTTGGGAGGTATCATTAATCCTTTCGGCCCTATAACATCGTTAGTACTATCTTGCTGTCACAGGACGATCTTATTCAGATTTCGGGGATTTCCTGTGCTGGACACAAATGTCTGACTTTACCAGAGACAAACGAAAGAAAAGCATTCGGGAGCCGAATGCTAATTGCCCGCCAGAATATGCTGTCAGTCAAGTCCAAGATCGTGGTCATATCTTGATACTTTGAAGGTTTCATGTTGATAACTCAAGCCATTCATGGGATATAATGTGTTAAAGGCGGGAGATTAAAACTAGTTGACCTTTGGCAGTCATTTTGGTAACCATGACCTTGACCCCAAGTGACCTTTTTCGAACTCGGCCAAGATTTTGGCCATACCCTGAAGTTTTCATGTTGATAGCTCAAGCCGTTCATTAGATATAATGGGAACACACACACACACACACACACACACACACACACACACACACACACACACACACACACACAGAGGCGGGCGAAAACATTATTGCTCCGCCTTGTAAAGGCGGGCGATAATTAGGCTGTCATTGGGCTGACGGCAAGGAGGATGTTGCACAAGTCGTTAAAGAGGTCGTTCGCAAGGAAAAGGGATCGGTTCGAAATTACGCAAAAGAAAGAAATAGCTGTAAAAAGAAGAGAAACTGATCGATGGAAGGCAAATACTGTATGTACGAAAGCAGCAGAAGAAAAACAGAAAAGCAGTGCGAAGTTGTGGAAAGACAGAAAAATGGAAGAAATAATATTACCTAAAAAGGGACAAATGGTTGGAAAACAGCAACAAAAAAACAAATATAATGGGGAAAACTGAGACAAAGAGAAAAACTATATCAATGAGAAGAAGCCAGCAGAAATTGAAATGTGGAAAGAATTGGCTTGACAAAAAGTCCAATTGAGAAAAAAAAGAATAGAAAAATAGGGAGTTAATGAGAAATGGTAAGAATTTATCAAGGAGAATGATGTGGAGAAAAAAAGCCAGCAAAGGAAGACGATAAAATGGGAACACTAACTTACGGATACAGGAGGAAAAAAAGAAACATGAACACACATATTTATACTCTCTGTACTCCTCATGCATTCCTCTGTCACTCTTTACTCTTCATTTTCATGCCACACCATAGTCTCACATCCACATGTTAAAGTTGGCACTAGCACTCCTTCATGTAAGCCTCACGCAGCTGCAACACTCAAGCCCGTCTCTTATCAAGGCCTTCATAGAACCAACTACTTCCCCTCCTTGTGTCACTTTACTTTCCACTTCTGCACATTTTCCCTTTTTTTTTCTTTTTTTTCTTTTACCTGCCCTGTACCCACGATTTACGATGCATGTTGCAACTTTTTTTCATGTTCAGTTCCCACAACGTACAATGTACGTACGTTCTGCTATTGCAAGGTCTCATTTGCACATTTTTTCAAATTTGGCGCATGATTTTTGGTACATATACATGGGACACCTTCCTCTACCACACCTTAGTACATTTTAGTACATTACTGATACTGTGTGTGCTTGAGCTAATACTAGGCTCACTATAATAGTAAGTCCTGTTAATATGTGATATGATGCTAACTATGATAGTAAGGCCTGTAAATATGTGATAAGTTATATAAGGTGGAAACTGGTATAATGTTAGTGGAAAAGTATAATGTAAGTTGAAAAACAGAATGTAAGTTGAAACAAGTCATATGAGTCAACTGTGCAAGAATTCGGCAATTTTCACGTGTTTGTGAATGAAACAATGCTTATGTCACTCATATTTTTGTGTGAAAACCAATATATTCTTGTACTACATGTAAATGTGTACCAAATTAATAAATATCTACGTATTTTGAGTGGTTTCTAATAGTTACCCTACCACAGAAAATGCGACAGTAGCAGCACGGCAAGAGAACATACTATTTGGTGTTCAGAGGGTCGCCTGTCTAGACCATTTTTAACCTTGGGTGAACACATTCATGGTGATTTTCCATTGTTTCTCACCAAAAGCGGAGGTTTGAGCCACACACACAAAAAAATTCGAAAACTGTCAGGTTTGGGGGGTGGGTTTTGTAATAAATTACTCGGTACAGGGTGGGTTAAAATTGTACCCAGGTATTTGAACTCTCACCAATTCAAGTCTTTCTCTATTCACTGTAACCTCACACTTAGGGTCACCTTCTCTCGATTACTTTACTCTTTTCTACATTTAAACTTATGTCCCACTGCCCGGAACTTTCCCACGACATGCCACGATCTTCACGTCTTTGTGTGTCTTGCATGTCGTCATGAGTAACGCGGCGTGACTTAGCAATGACGTTAGGTGTGACTTGACGTGTCTTAGCAATAGCCTGGAGATCGGATCCCAAAGATCCGCTACGACACACGAAATTATACCTACGACAGGCAAAGTTATACCAAAGACACACTAAGACAACCTACACATGGCCATCGTCTTGTATTGTCATATGTCCTGATAATCGTAGTGGTGACTTAGCGGTAATTTAGCATTTGTGTAGTGTCGTAGCATGTCGTGGCGATGTCATGGTGTGCCGTGGAGTCAAAGTGACCGTTATTTTTTAACTAAGGGGTGATCGTAGTGTGTCGTCAGGATAACGTGACGCTTCCGTAGGGTGTCGTTGGATGTCGTAGCAATGTCTTTGTGTGTCTTAGTACTAACGTGACTGTCGTGAAATGGCCGTTTAGGCCTACCGTTTGAGGCATGATCATGGCATTTCACCAAGATCATACCTCGAGGGTAAGATCGTGGTAATCAGGGCCGTTCTCGAATATGAACTTGAATATTGGGCACGGGCATTACTCTCAAGGCATGACGCTCACAGACATCAGCAAAACTCTGAACTAGTCTACCAAGCTCTTGTCTGGTATTTGTAAGTAGCACTGCATCATCAGCATACAACAAATTTGAGATACTCCATCCATCACAGTTCATTACCAACGCCATCTCTCTGTCCATTTACTCGTGTTTCTACATCTTTTATCACCCCATCCATAAATATATTGAACAGCCATGGAGACATCACCCAACCTTGTCGCATGCCCACACTGATTGTGAACCATTCACTTAGATGCCCATTTACCCTTCCACATGCCTCACTACCATCATAAAACCCCTTGACAGCACCTAGCAGCTTACCATCTACACCGTACATATGCAAAACCTTCCATAATCCTTCTCTCTCTACTTTGTCGTATGCATTTGCAAGATCCATAAATGCCATAAACACCGTATAGTCCTTCTCACAAGCCTTCTCCAAACCCTTAAAGGCATACGTTGTCGGACCTGTCTTGTATGACATACGTTGAGTGTAACCAACTCCTTTTTTGAAAAATCAAAACACATGGTTGTAATCAATTTTTATTGGGTTTCTGGCCATGAAAAGAAAGAACAACTCTTCTACTTTCCTGTGATATGCTTACTTTAGTAATTATTGAAAAATAAAAATGTTTTATGGGTGACTAAAGGAACCTAACCAAAATTGCCTTTTTTTTTTGACGTTACTGAATAAAAAATTAATTACACGGCCCGTATGAGGATTTAAGATCTGAGATTATATATGCTGCTTCTCAGGTCCCGTGGCCGTATCCTGTAAGTGGCTCACACTTCTGGCTCATGAGGGTCACTGTGGGAAGACACCCTGAAAAGGGCTAAAAAAAAAAAAAAAAAAAAGGGAAATTTTCACTATACAAATTTTTTATGACGTTGTGTTTCCCTGTATATACAGCCTAATGACTTTGTAAATTTCGTTTGACACTAAACTATGATTTTAAGACCCAAATGATGAGGACTGATACTTTATATGACGATAATATGACGATAATATAAGACACAATGTTTAGTTTTCTTTTACTGACCTACATCCCCTCACAATCGGTACACAGGGTTTAGCTGTGGCTGAGACACACTGAGAGGTCACACTTGATGCACTGGTGTTCACAAGAGTCTCTAGTTCTATGTCTGACAGCAGTGTCTTTCCTTTTCCTTTTCCTTTGTCCTTTGCCTTCGATATATTCTTTATATTCACTTTAGTCTTCACTTTAGTCTTTTGTTCCACTTTTATCTTAGTCTTTATATAATATTACTTATAATCAGCAAAAAAAATAAAAAAAAAATAGGAAAAACCCAATAAAATAATATAGTACATAAAGTATAATATAAAGTGTAATATATGTAGTATATATATAGTATTTCTATAATATATAATGTAAATAATATATATAATATATAATAACATAAGATACATAACAAAAAAACAGTCATACACATATATTTCCAAAAAAATAATGGCACACTCCTATAGTAGTTTTACTTGTAGAGCATACGCTAAGTCCTAAAATCGTGTGTCGTGCACAGCATACGATAGGTCTGATGGACTAAAAACGCAAATAAATCCCACAATGGGAAAACAAGAGGGAGCACACTTACTTCACACAATAGGCCTAGGGAAACACTTCACATACCTGGACGGCCTGGCCAGCATCTTCAAAGGAAGACAAGGTACCACATGTTTTACAAAAACAAAATCCCAAAGTGGTGAAGATATGCCTTTAAGGGTAAATGCAAATATTTCATCCACACATCCTCTGCCACCCTAAAGCCACCCTTTTCACCACTCACTACGACTTCTTATATCTCTCTTACTTTCTCTATAATAATTCTTCCATATACCTTTCCAACTACACGCAGTTAACTTATGCCACGATAATTCTTGCACTCACTTCGTTCACCTTTATTTTTGTACCGGGGTATAATCACAGCCTTTTTCCACTCTGCTGGCACAGTTTCACTCATCCATGCCTTCTTACGTGTCTCCAACAAGCACATCATTCCGCTCTCTCCAATACATTTAATCAGCTATGCATACACCTCATCAACCCAAGCTGCTCTTAGATTTTCAGCCACTTCACGGAGTTCTTCACCTGTGCGAGAGTCACGTTTTCTGGCACTGCATTCCTTCTCTGCACACCCCTAGTACCAATCATGTTTATAGCTGCTCTGCTCTCACTATTCCAATTCATCAGGCCTTAAGAATATTCATTCCATCTGGTCCTTACTTCATCACAATTGTTTAATAATCTACAAGTTACATCCTTCACACTTTCACATTTCTTTCCTCTGTCACTTCTACATTTCCACACCTCCTTCCAGAATAATTGCTTATTTTCAGAGTAGTTTGCATTCATTTTTCTTTGAAGATCACCATTTACATCCTTCTTTTTCCTCTTCGCTAGTCTCTGTAGGTGGTTCTAGATCTCAGTATAATCAGTTCTTATTTCAAATGAACTCGTCTTCTGTAACCACTCTAAGCCACTTCTTCCTCTTTTCCTTCACTGCTTTCTTAACCTCTTCATCCCACCATGCTGTACCTTTCCTCTTTGTTGTTACTCTTGCCCCACCACACACTGCTTATGCATTCCTAACTAAAGCAGTCCCTATATGCATTCCACAGGCTGTCCAGATCCATTCCATTCCAATTCACTGATTTCTACTCCTCCCTTACTTTGGTCTTGTAATCATCTGCCATTTCTTTGATACTCAGGGGGCATGATGGCTCAGTGGTAGAGCATCAAGCTCGTAATAGGGGGATTGCGAGTTCGAGCCTCGCCCGGAACTGCTGTGCCGGATGTGGTAGCGTGCTCCTGTAACCTAGTGGGGCTATATGATCCAATACAGGGTCTAGCTCCGGGGAACGCCATTTCTCCCATTTTCTTTGATCCTCAGCTTCTCGACTTTCAGTCTTTCTCCCTGACTGTTCCTTTCTCTCCTGGTTCACCTCACTCCTTTCAGCTTGATCTTGCATACCACAATCACATGATCTGACAGACCTCCACATCGTTCTCTCACGGCAACCATTCCCAGCATCGATCTTTGTACGAGCACGTAATCAATCAGACTCCTTTCAACACGATCACCGGTCCGTCTATACCAGTGGTTCTTAACCTTTTTCAGTGCCCGTACCCCTTGATATCTCAGAAAATTTTCTCGTACCCCCACCCAATATAAATACAATACAAACATGAAAAGGATTAGTGATACAAACCTTGCTGAGAAATTATTAGATTTTTCAATTACTGAACAAAGGTACTTTTTTATTTCATATGAAGTGTTAATTAGTAGGATGCAATGAATGCACATTATAACAGTAATTATGAGTTATACTACATAGTGCACAACAACACATTTTCAGTGGCTCTTTTGTTGTTGTTTCTCATTAATGATGATGTTCAAACGAGGTTCTTTCTTTGAAAGTGCCAGACGCATATCATCACTTGCATCCATTCGGTTACTGGCTTTTGTCTTGATGTGTAGGAGCGTTGAAAAACCTACCTCGCATAAGTATGTAGTTGCAAATGGCACGAGGACCTCCAGAGTTCTCCCTGCTAACTGTGGGAATGTTTGGAGTTGTGCACACCAAAACATATCCAGTTGCATTTTTTTCAAACTTCATTCGGATTCTGTCATTGGTCTGCAACTCCACAAGATCATCTTTCATCATATCATTATCATCCATGGAATCAAGGTTGAAAAGAAATGGATCCCGTATCCATCTTTGTGCCACAGAACCTTCTTCAATGTGAAAATACCCTTGGAAGGACTGAATCAGTTCTTGCAAATGTTCTTTTACCTCATTCAAGATGGGCAGCTCTTCAGCAATAGCAGCCTCATCAAGAGAAGGGAAGTTTGCAAAGTTTCCACTTTCAATGCGCTTTATCCACAGTGGAAGCTTCTTGGTGAGGGCAGATAACTTTTCTCTGGCAGTTATCATATTCATCGCTGTTCCTTGCATAGAGACATTCAGTTCATTGAGGTGCGTGAATATATCTGCCAAATATGCCAGAGTCAAAATGAACTCCCTCTTTTCAAAATGGTCAGCAATTTCACTGCCTTGATTTCTAAGAAACTGCATAATTTCTTCATGAAGTTCAAAGACACGTGTAAGAACCCTGCCACGGGAAAGCCATCTCACTTCTGTGTGGTAAAGAAGAACACTGTGCTCAGCTCCAATTTCTTCACAGAAAGATGCAAAAAGACGGTGATTCACTGCCCGTCCTCTGATGAAATTTACAGCACGCACAACAACTGATAAAACAGTCTTCAATTT
The DNA here is from genome assembly GCF_032717465.1 of Coenobita brevimanus. Taxonomy (NCBI): domain Eukaryota; kingdom Metazoa; phylum Arthropoda; class Malacostraca; order Decapoda; family Coenobitidae; genus Coenobita; species Coenobita brevimanus. The sequence continues at coordinate 11,333,421 of NC_137053.1, read as the reverse complement.
TTCTGGCAGTGTAGCAAGTGCATGACGATGCAACACACAGTGAGTGACAGTTACATGGGGAACCTCTTTTTTCACCCGGGTAGCAAAGCCTGATTTATTTCCAAGCATGACAGGGGCTCCATCAGTGCAAATTGAACCACACATGTTGAGAGTCATTCCATGTTCCAAGAAGAACTCTTTCACAAGACTAAACACATCAATTGCTTTTGCAGTAGTTTTCAGAGGTTTGCAAAATAAGAATTCTTCTACCACTTCTTTCTCCTTCACATACCGAACAAATGCCATCAACTGACTGCAAAAACTAACGTCAGTCGACTCATCCAGCTGAATACTCACTTTGACAGGACTAGCTTTCAGGTCTGCAAGATATCTCGACTCATATCATTAATCCTTGAATGGATAATGTCATTTGACAGAGGTATCTGTTTAAGCTTCTTTTCAGCTTCTGTCCCTATCACTATTTTTGCCATTTCTAATGCACAAGGTTTGACAAGCTCCTCTGCAATAGTGTGAGCTTTTTTCTTCTTTGCACACAAAAGGGCAACTTCATAAGATGCTTGCAACAAAGGTTTCTCAACTGGCACAAAACCTAGCTTTGATAGGGTACCACTTCGATCAAATCGTTCCCGCTTGATCTTCAAGCTGTTTAAGTCATGTCCAGCATCTGTGCCTCCATGCCGATTGTTGAAGTGCTCATTGAGTCTTGATGGTTTGAGATTTGCATTTGCAAATACTGTGCTGCAGAGTATGCACTGTGGTCGTTGAGTTCCATCTGCCTCAGTCGTACAGGTAAAACCATAACGAATGTAGTCGTCTTTCCACTTACGTTTCTTAGACATAGTTACTAGATCTTCATCACACCGATACCTGGAAAGATGCAGGCCTGGATGTAATAACCGTTATAACATATAACATATAATGTTTTTTTGTGTGGTATAACTGTAATATTGTCAAGAATAGATGTATTGATAAAAGATATATAATATTGAAGGTACTGTTATGTGCATGAGGAGGAATATTCACCACCACCACAATACACAGCCCACCATATTCCTCCTCATGCACATAACAGTACCTTCAATAATATATATTTTTTATCAATACATCTATTTTTGACAATATTACAGTTATACCACACTAAAAAACATTATATTGTGACAAATAAAATGATAACACAAAAAAATAACATTTCACAAATCACAAATGCCACACGCACCAGTAATTCACCTCAATACTATCAACCACTCGAGCACAAACAAAATGCAGACCCAATTCACACTGTTCACATCGACTCAACTACACACAGCATAGTGCACGTGCAACACGTTTCAAACTTACGTGAGCTATACTCGTTGGCTCCTCTCACTCTCAGTGAGAACCCAGAACACAAGTGACTGAACTGAAGCCAAGGATCAGAGCCAGGACCAACGCTAACACGAACCGTACGAGATATCAAGAAAACGTATATGAAACCATAGAAAACGTAAGAAAATTGTTTCCAGCACCAACTTTAAAAAAGTAACTGAGACACATATAGTAACAGGAAAATTAGGAAAACATATGTTTTGCTTTCTCATGGTACAGTACCATTGCACTGGCTATCATGTCTCGTACCCCCAGGTTTAAGGTTTCGTACCCCTTGGGGGTACAGGTATCCCAGGTTAAGAACCACTTGTCTATACCATGTATATTTATGTGAACCTTTGTGTCTGAAATACGAGTTACAAATGCACAAATTCCTTTCCTGACATGTCCTTCAGTCGCTTCCCATTTTAATTTTCTCCTGGTACTCCATTACAACCCATTACCTCATCCTCAGGACCAGTGCCTACTCGTCTATTCATATCGCCCATTATGATCGCTTTTATAGCTCCTGGGCATCTCTCCCACTGCTTCATCCAGCTCATCCCAAAACCTATAATTCTCTCCCTCACTCCTGTCATCACACAGTGCATATGCTACAATCACTCTCACTTTCACCTTCTCAGACTTGACCTGACATACATACATCTCGAGCTGACACACTTTAAATCTCTCATTCCACTCTGCCACACCTCATTCATCATCAAGGCAACTTCTTCCTTGCATCTTCCTCGCCCATTCATGCCCGATCTTACACATTTCACACCCTCCCACTCCCCCACTTCACACGCTTTCATCTTGTTTCACACAATGCCATCATGGCATATCATGCGCTCTTGAACACATTCACCACTTCCACCCTCTTACTCTTCTCGTTTACACCTCCCACATTCTACATGCCCATGCGAATCTGCCCATTTGGTTGGGGCCCTGGGCAGGTACTGGGTCCTCCGAGGCTCTCCGAAACGTTTGCCATGCTTAAGTTATTTTTAATAGGGGAATCTGGGAACACATAACCCGGCAAAAAAGAAAAGTTATAAGGTTACCACCCAGTGTAGTAAATGGCTTCCTGGGTACAGGAAACCATTTGTGTTGTCACTCAGTGTAGTGACCATAAGGTATCCCTACACTGAATGAGGGGATGATGGGCGTCCCCACGTACCACACACACACACACAAACATATATATATATATAGTTACATAGCCTATATTTCATCATCCTTTGTATAATTCTAACGTACAGTATGCTGCATGTTTGATCACGATTCTCCTCGTGGCTTCCATAGTGCGTGTTCTACCTCACTCCCCCCCTCCTCCCTTATAGTAGAGTAAGTCGTTCTTTCTGTTGTTAAGAGCAGGATTGTCAACTCTTTGTCCCCTATGGCTTCATTTGCGCGTCCTTCTTACAAGTTGTATCAAGCTCTGCCGGCCCCTATATAATGAGCTCAGTCTCTGCATTAATTGCCACTTAGATCTACTCCTCATTTTGTTCACATCTCTGTCCTCCCCTGTACAGTTGTTATTATTTTTGTGAGTGCTCAGGAAGTCTCCAACCATCTAGCAGCTGTGTAATTTGAGTATAAGTGTTATTACATTTTTCTTGTACTGTATAGCATAAGGTGTTAATTCGTAGGCCTGGTGAGGTTTTTGTGATTCATGTGTTTTTGGTGTCAGCCAGTAGTAATAATATTTTGTATCTGTAATAATATATCTTGCATTCACTGAGCATTATCCGGTTTTCTCATTTTATCAGGGCTGACTTAGATAAATTTACACTTTCTAATTTCGTGTTAATAGAGGCCATTGCAGTTAACCATATATTTAACCTGTTTTTTGCCATTACATTATCCTTATGAGTCCTGAATGTTTAGTTGTTAGTTTGAGCATTAAACTTTAACTTGTAATTTTACCGAACTCTTTTGTTTTGAACCTGGAACTTTACGGGACAGTAGTGATTTTTAGTATTCTCACTTAAAGTATGCATTATCTCTCTCTGTTCCGTAACAATATATATATATATATATATATATATATATATATATATATATATATATATATATATATATATATCTATCTATCTATAAAATGGGTACTTTCTGACTGTTCACGAACTACTCCCTCAATTTTCATTTAACCTGGCCTTAACCCATAAATTTGGAATCCGTATAACCAAAGGAAGGTTTTAGGGGGGAGCAAAATTCATATCTGGGTCATTTGAGGTGACCGGTTAAGTGTTCGCCTTTTTTTTTGGCCCGGGCAACGCCGGGTACCCCTGCACCCCAATTTTTGGCATGGAGACTCACATGACTTGCAGTTCGGACATAGGCTATGTGAGGTTGACTCTGGGGTCATTTGAGTCACCGGTCGGAGGTCATTTTAGGTCATCTGCGATAGTAAACAAGCACGCACAAATACTGTACTTTAGTCTGTGAAAGTTGAAATAGAAAGTTCCTGGACCTCTTAAGATCCCTCTTCAAAAGCTTGAGAGGTACAGTAGCTCACAAAATTATCTTTAAATTGCAGCGTGAAGGTTTGCATAATAAACTGAGGAAAAATGGTGCCTGACACTATGTTTGCATTACCACATCTGATATATTCACACGCAACAGCGTAAGCAGTAAAACACTTGAAACTATCGAATTCCATATAATACTGAGTATACGGCAACCCTCACCCACCTTGTTTCATATTATACTGTCCACTGTGTCAGATTTCACGGAACGGAGCTTTAAAGATATTTTTGTGGGCTACTGTACATGGTCCTTCTGGAGCAGAAAGAAAGTTTGAACTAAAACAAATAGGACTTGAGTGTTCGTCTTTTTGGACTTATGACCCAAGGAAGGTCTTAAGACCATAAAGACCAATGGTTTGAGGGAGGGGGGCAGAGGAGTAAGAGTCAGATGAATATGGAGGCGGAACGAGAGAGAGAGAGAGAGAGAGAGAGAGAGAGAGAGAGAGAGAGAGAGAGAGAGAGAGAGAGAGAGATGGGGGAAGGGACTGGAGGAGGAGGATAAATAAGGAGGGGGAGGGGGAACGCCGGGTACTTTGTTTCATTACGTTATTTACTCTACAATAACTAATTCTGATCGATTCTTTTTTTTTTTTTTTTACATTTTTGCGTGTCGCAATTTGCGAGTTTCACGCCGTCGCGTTGCATGCAATGGCCTGTGTGTGTGTGTGTGTGTGTGTGTGTGTGTGTGTGTGTGTGTGTGTGTGTGTTTTTCTGACATACCCTGAACTTCGAGCACATGCAACAAGAATCGGGTCGATATCGAATACCCGTTCTCGCGAAAGAACGAACAAACGCTCAGACAGACATTATTACGTTTCACAATTTCTCAAAAATTCACAACGTCGCGTTGCGTGCGATCGCCAAAATGTTTGTCTGGCATTTTTGGAATCCCTGGACTTGCCAAGACCTAATGCAAAAGGAATCAAGTCGATATCTCTTAACGTTCTCGCGAAAGAAACGTACAAACGCACAGACAGACAGACACATACAACTTGATTATTTAACAGGATATATATATATATATATATATATATATATATATATATATATATATATATATATATATATATATATATATATATATATATATATATATATATTAGGAGAGGAAGACTGTGGTAGATGGGTGCACTCACCATCCACTCATTGTATGTAGTGCTGCTCTCGGGTGTCTGCCCTTTCCTCTCCTCCCTCCATTCCTTCCTTCCTCTTCTGTCTTTCTTTACTTCATTCATTCCTCGTCCTTCTGCCTAAGGGTGATTTTACACTCTGTCTTTTGTCTCTCTGTCCTTCATTCTTTCCTCTTCCTTCTGCCTGTGGCTGACTCAACACGTAGTGACAAGCCGAATGGTTTCCTGTACACCAGGAAACCATTTACTACTGTGCTAACCACTTAAGCAAATCATGGCGCCTGGTGGTTTAGAGGGTAATTATTGCACTCCAATCGGATTAAGTCGGTGAAGGTTTATATCCAAGGGATGGTGCTCACGTAATGCCACTCAGCGATGAGTGAGGCTGGTCACTCTCATCTTAAATGTCAGGACCAATTTGTCTAGCCTCAGGCTCCAACGCTTCTCATGGGGCAACGTAGGATTGGATGATGGATGGATGGATGGAGGAGAGAGAGAGAGAGAGAGAGAGAGAGAGAGAGAGAGAGAGAGAGAGAGAGAGAGAGAATGAAGGAGGGAGGGTGACACAGACAGAGAGAAAATAAATGGGGGCGCAGATAGAGAGAGAAAACTAGAATGGCACTTAGTAGAGCGCAAACCTCCACCAACGCCCCATCTCGCAATGTTAAAGAAAGTGAAAAAAAAAAAAAAAATCCTGGATCGGCACCTTCATACGGATCTGCACTAAAATTTAATAGAGTGTATTCTGGGTCAATGCCCATTCTTCTACCAAGTTTCGTGGAAATCCGTCCAGTAGTTTTTGTGTAATCTTGCTCACAAGCCAACGAACAAACAAACGGACAGGGGTGAAAACATAACCTCCTTGGCGGAGGTAAAAAAAAAAAAAAAAAATCATGATTGAGATGAAAAAAAGTAAAGTGGTACCCACAGAGGTACAGTAAACTGCCATATTTCTTTGCAAATTGCCATGATTATTAATGATCATACGGAAACACTGGCTCTTAAAATTGCGTCTTTAGATGGTCTGAGGGTTTGACCTTGTAAATTTCATTAAAATGCTCAAATCAGCAAAACTAAAGACTTTCTAGGGCTGTTGGAACAAGCAACGATTGTGCCAAGTTTGAGGCATATGGGTGAAAAAATAATGGAATGGAGCCATTTTGAAAGGGGATTTGGAAAGGAGAAGAAAAATGCAGGAAATACAGTAGTTCTCCACACTTTGGTATCGATAAAAAATAATATGCAAGAAGAACAACTGAACTCACTCAATGAAGTAAAAGGAGAATATAAAGACAAAATTATTTGCCGGATAAGAGATGTGTACCCCCATAAATGTATTGATAGATGGTTAGATGTTTGAGTAAATAAACAAAGTAGTAGTAGTAGTAGTAGCGGTAGTACTGGCAGCAGCAGCAACAACAACAGCAGCAGCAGTAGTAATAGTAGTAGCCTAGTAGTAGTTTTTTCTTTACTTTTTTTTAAAATAAAGATCACCTCCATCCATTGGGGAAGTATATTGTGAAGATGAAAACCAACCTTCCTAATACAATTTACCATTTGGAGTTGTAATGTGAAGGTTAACAATAACCCTCATATTACAACCAGTTGGACCTAAGCACGCCAACGGCTGTGGTTACCAACCATCGTCTATTACTTTTATTACTTTACTTTATATTCATGAACATTACTTTGTTAATAAAGATATTAATCTATTGGAGTCGCTGCTCTATGCGACTCTCGACCACAGTAGCTTCGTAATCCATACCCGCCGGAGCGAGAGGCCTGAGGGCTGATGATATTGCGCCCCTGAGACATAGGAGTTCAGACCTCGCTAGGGAGAATGACAGTCGACATTTCATCCAGGCCATAACAGAACTTTGGGGTAGTAGTAGTAATAGTAGTAGCAGTAGTAGTAGTAGTAATAGTTCCAGCAGTAAAAGACTGGACGTAGCGTAACAGAACCGGTGATTACGAAACGTTACCATGGCAACAGTCTGCCGCATCTAAACAGAAATCCGACATAGTCGATTTTACAGTGTCGTCATTTAACTGTTTTCTTAAGAAATTACTAAAGAGATGATAAAACCATCATAAATGTGATCATGTATTAAACTTCTTTTAATCTTAAGTATTGTAATATTGGGTACAATTAAGGCTAACATCGAAGTAACTGTGTTTACTTCTGTACCTGGAGTCTTTGTTTCAGTTTTGGCGGCATATATTTCTTAACGTCTTTTTCCCTTTTTCTATAATTTTTTAATACTCTTCTGATGGTATCAATGAAGTTTATGGAATCTTCTATTGCTTGTCTTTCTCCAGTCATTGAAAACTGTCAGAGAATATTTTCATCACCTGATGTCAAATACTGTACATAAGTTCTGTTTCAAATAAGTAGCACATTAGAAGACGGAATATATATGAAAGAAATTCACTGTTAAGCAGGAACTTCGACAGTCTTGCAAACACTGTGATAGGTTATCTTTTCAACATTTTAGTTTTTTTTCGTCTTTCAGATACAGTATTGCTCACTAAAGCATACACACGCTTAGCAGCAAAACTAAAGTTCATTTAATATTAATTCAGGTGTTATAGGTTTTGTTGGATTTGTTAGCAGCCCAAACCATTTTAAGTAGAGTTAGGCCAAAAATTTTGGGGTCAGATTGGCTCTAGTGGCAGTTTAAGTATATCAATAAAATATTTGGTTAGTTAGATTAGGTGCAGTCACAGTCCGTATTAATCAGGTCAGACTTTGACTTAGTTAAAATAGATCTAGCTGTAGTCTATGAAAGTCAGGTCTAGATTTAACTTGGTTCGGTTAGATCTAGTAGTATTCTGTACTAAATGATTAATTGCGTTTGTTTAGAATGTCATTACTTTCATAAGGTATAAAACATTCCTGTAGACAGTTGTATCAGGATGTCTAGCTGCTTAAACACCCGAAACGTACTGCTAAGGTTTATATTTCCGCGTCTCAAGCTTTTCAAGCACGCATTTGCCATTTCAATGTTTGTTCTGCACTTTGCATATTCTTTTTGTCAGTTTTATTTTACTGAAAGTTTACTGGTAAATAAACGAACATCGTCACAGACTCTTTCAGGTGCTCTGTATATGTATGAAGTAAAAGTCATCTTATCTGCTGTAATCAAATCACTAACAGTGAAATATGATAATTATAATCTTGATCTCTCCACCACTGCTCTATTATATGTTCATCCAGAATGGACTAACACATCCTTTTGGTGCAGCTCATAACTGGACTTTCAGTGCGTTAACAACAAAAGAATATGGTGAATATGTTGTCTTTTGATCTAACACCATGGATGGAATAGCACTTTCTGTGTCCGTGCAATCTGAAACCATACTGCAGTTTTCAGAGAACACAGAATTTACAGGAATATTTGCTTGGTTCTTTTCTGTTGTATAAACAATTACCAAAGTATCATATAGCAGATTTTGATGGACATGTATAAATGTACCAACAGTTCTTACAGTTGCTATACTGCAGAGAAACTGATTGGCCAAGTGCAGGCTACTATAGTTGTGGCGGACCTTGATACAGTAAGTATTATAGAAGTGGCACAGTAGTCTAATGTACCAGAAAATCTTTGACTATATCTGACAATCATATTATAAATGGAAGAGATGTCCCCATATACAGTACAGGGTACCATCATACTACACATGGCGTTCGATGAACACTGCTGTCAGTCATATTTCGTTCCAATTTAGCAAAATTCACGTTCCCACTTACCATTCTGTAACTGTATGGACTCTAGAATCTAGAGGATAATACTTTCTGAATCAAGCAGTGCTGATTAGTTGGATATCACTAGAATCCGCCAGTTTTCCCATCCGTACAAGGTTTCGTATGTCTTTGTTTTTTCTTTCTTATTTTCTTGAACTGGAACAGCTCCGTCGACATTTTATTGAAATAAAGTGGGTCTGTTTCCTTTACTACATAAAATGACACCTACCTAGCAACATGGAAGTAGGAGTTTTTCGGCTGTTTCAAAACTTGTCCTAACTTCGGCATTAATTTGTACCTTAAGAAACAAAAGGAGCAAAACTTTAACGTTTCTGTCAGGTTCCTACACACTACAATAAATAAGTAAATATTTTTAAAACATGTTAACATATTATGCATTAGTCCTACGGCTCAAACGGCATCGACTGCTACGTTCCTTTAGAACCAGCATATGGTTGTCATGGTTACATGACATCACGCTTTGGATCTATATTAACTCATTTGCGCTCAGTGTCCTTAATATAGGACGGAACTGAGCATTTTCAAAAGTTGATAAAGAAGGGAACCTCAGGGTAGGGACCTACGAGTTTCGCGACTATGAGCCGACAGGTGGGGGCAGTACGCTTAGTACCCGTCCAGCACAATCCCTCACACATGAACCCTGGGAGCTAATGGGTTAAGCACGGCCAAATTATTATAGTCTTTAAACTGTAAGTACGGCTTATGCAGAAAACTGGGATGAAATGAAGCGTGAGAGTAAGAACGAATATAGAAAAACAAAGATGTCAAGAGAAAGAGAAAAAAAAGAGGGAGGGGAGTTAATTTTTAGGGATAAAAAAATTCAACAAATCTGGATGTAATGATGGAAGCAACTGGCGAGAAAACATAATGGGTCATGAAATTGCAAGAGAGAGAGAGAGAGAGAATCTTGAAAAATGCTATCGACATGGCTAATGTACTGTGAAGTGGAAACTAATAACATATGAAATACCAAAGAGGATTCCGTGAGTGACGGAAATTTTTGTGAGGAAAAAATGTCGAATATACGGGAAATACCTTATTTTATTGGCGTCTGTAAGCTTAAGAAAACTATAATTCCCTGTGATAGACGTAACTGTAAGATACTCGGAACCATAATTATGAAAAAATTATGTGTGTCATCGGCACAAGGCCTGAGTAACGGGATGTAAGCAATGAAGAAAAAAAAATCGTCACCACCTCATCATAATCAGCATCATCCACCTCCCCCCATTATGAATATTATCATGGGGTAAACAGAGCCAACAAAACACTAGAAAAATATTAAATACGAACAGCAAATAATTCTGTGTAGAATAAAATAAGATTTTAGTAGTACATAGGAAATGCAGATAACTGAAGACCGATTGACCTAAAACGAGGTTTTACTTTCGAAGAACATATATATCGTTTAAATATCTCACTGACGTGCTTCTGCAATGGATACAGACTTTCTGCTGGAAAAAGGTTAAAAAAAAATCGCCATGCTTGACAGAAAGAACAATCATGGACTTTATTTTATAACTGGAAAGGCAAAAGTCGAAAAATTAATCTCTGTGTGCTAATTAATTTGCAAATATGAAAAATTACCATCCAGATTTGTTTCATGATGAAGTAATCGTTTCCCTGTCGTCACCATATGCGTTAGTCTGGAAATATACTATATTCACAATAATCGTGGACTACAGTGTCGAAATATTTATGTAGCCGTATTTTACACGTATCTGTGAATTTTATTCTAACTTGTTGCTGGTATCTTATTGCACTGTTCCAACTACGCAAAATTTTTATTTTACGAGATATGTTATCTTTGAATTTCATTCCATTATTTAAAACTGCAATATTATTCTGTATTCCTGACGAACATGAAAAATAGTGTGATTATTTGCTGAGAGAGAGAGAGAGAGAGAGAGAGAGAGAGTAAAAGTGTGTAGCAAGTACCCTAATAGCACATATTTTCAGAGCTACTTACATGTTTTTCATGTATAAGTTAGGTACTAGAAAGCCTGCATTGCTCTGTGCATTATCTCTGGGAACCATATGCTCTCCTTCAGGTAAGGATTTTATCTAAGTTAGCGTCATAAGTCGAACTTACTCACCCAACAATGCTGTATTAATTTCTTAATTTCTAAACCCACAAACTATACATCTCATGTTTGGCTTTATCGACTTCACCGTTCTTTATTACTATACAGTATGTGAATAGCTAGGAGCATTCTCTCTCTCCCTCTCTCTCTCTCTCTCTCTCTCTCTCTCTCGGGAGAGGTCGTCAGAGGGTAGGTAGGTCGTGCTCACAGATCCGCCTCATCAAACCTAAGCCTTCACGGAACAACCACCCTCCCCCCGCCTCACTCATGCTTATCTTACCCATTTCTGCCACTCTCTTACCTCTGTGTCTTGAATTTGACTCACTCTTACCTTCCAGCCTCACACTTTCTCACTCTTACCCTTCTGCCTTAGCCTACTTTTGCTTCACTCCTATCTCACTCTTCCCTCTCTACCTTACTTTAGCTTCACCCATTCTTCACTCTTATCATTGGCCTTAGTTTTGCTTCACTCATGCTGCCCACTTGCCTTGCCCCATTGCTTAAATCATGCGTCATACTTCCTTCCTGTCTCACTTCTACCTCTCGCTTATCTTAGTGCTTTATTCCCGCCTCTCATTTGGCTCTCACCGTCACTCCTACCATAATCCTGTCTCTCATTAGCTTTTCCACCTCATTCCTGTCTCTCACTAGGCATTCTGCCTTATCTCTCCTTCGTACCGTACTTTTATTTCATTCCTCCATCTTCCCCACCTTACCTTCACCTCTGTGTCACTTATCTTTTCAAGTCTCTTTCCTACCCTCCATTCTCAGTCCCGCCTTACTTATGTCATTGTCGTTTCATCCTCAGCTCTTCCTCGCTCCTCCCTTCCTCCTGCGTCTCTGCCTCACTCTCATGACTCCTTTCTTCTCTCCCACATCATCCTCTCTCTTAGCTCCCTATTTCGCTTTGACTACCTTTTTACTATCACTGCCACTCTTTGCCTGCCACCTGCATCTGCCTGTTTTGCATATATTTCTCATTAGTCTCTCATGCCTCTCCTTCCAGTTTCTTTTATACTTACTCATGCCTAAAACCATTATACTTATTTTCACTTTTACTCTCTCTTCCTACCACCCTGCTTACCCCTCCCTTACATTCTTCTTTTTCTGTCTCTACTCTGCATACACTGTCTTCTCTCTGGCTGTGTCGCCTTGCATTATACCTTCCAACACCTTTCCCTCCCCCCCCCACACACATTCGTGTCTACTTCCCACCTATTCGTGTCTTATTACTCCCTCTATTTGTGTTGCCCTTACCCTACGCTTCTTTTTTCTTTCTTCCCACCAATCTTGTGCATACCCACGCAATACCTAGTTCTCGTTAACTCATTTCTACTACACTCGTTTTTATCCTTCTTACTTCCCTTCTTGTCATCTTGCCTACTTTCCTACCATCCTATCTTCCTCTTTGTGACTGCCTTTCCAAGAGTCATATCCAGTACATTTTATAGTACGTCATTTCTGCCCATTTGCGTAATTAGCAGTCTCTAGTATCTTATAATTTTAAACAACGTGCTAACTTCTTTCCTGCCAGTCTTTTTTCCCTTTTTATTGTTTGCACACAACTCGTTCATACCCTCCTTTTTCATTACTTCTTTTTATTTTCTTCCTGCCCAGATATATATTTCATTCATATCGCTGCACCACTGTGTTTCCTCCAACCATTTATCTACCTATTTTTCACTACATAAACGTATTTCATTCCCACCACCCCTGCCAACCTCTTCCCTTTCACCCATACCTATCTTCTTCCTAGGCAACGAACTTTCCTATCTTTCTCCTACCATTCACAACTATTTCTTCCCTGCCATCCCCATTTACCTCCTTCCTGCCACCTCCACATATCTCCTGCTCACCGTCTCCAGTTTCTTTTACCGCTACCTCAATCTACATCATTTTCTCCTCCCCTACCTAACGTATTCCCCACTAGTCCTTCCTTACTAGGTTTTTTGGTATTTTCGTCACATCCTCGACCATGTATAGTTTCTTTCTTGCATTTTTCACTCTATAATACCTCTTCCCTGTCGCCTCTTCCGTCACCCCTCCATGCCTACCACTTCTGGCCTCATTGCTACCATTTTTTACGAGCGAGTGAGCGATGTTTACTCACAGTTAAGTTTGGAAATGAGCGGTTCGGCCCGACCCGGCTATATCTGGCCCAACCTGGCCCTACCCGACCAACCATCGTGCTATGCACAAGCTAATAACTTAACTCCTATGTAGAGTAAATTTGAAACTCTTTCTGCAGGTGATATACTCATTCAATATATTTTGCTGTCAACTAAAAACTCGCCAGTGAAGGCGTAGGAACCCCTTGAAATCTTGAGTTTTCCAAGAGTGTTTGGCCTTAATCTGTAACGTCCCAGGTCATCGCCATCATCACCATCATCTAATCCTGTGTTGCCCCATGAGGAGAGTAGGAGCCCGGGGCTAGGCAAATTGGTCCTGACATTTAAGATGATAGTGACCAGCCTCACTCATCTCTGAGTGGCATACCGTGAACAATAAACTCCAGCCACCCATTGGATATAAACCTGCACAGGCTGAATCCGATTGGAGCCTCTTAATTACTCACTAAACCACCAGGTGCCAAAATTTAGTTGTATGGGTATCACCCAACGTAGTAAATGGATTCCTGGTGTACAGGAAACCATTTGGCTTGTCACTCAGTGTAGAGTCACCCATAGGCAGGAGGAAGAGTAAAGAGTGAAAGAAAAAAACGACAAGAGTGAGTGTTGAATCATACGTTGGCATAAGGAAGAGGGAAGAATGAAGAAAAGCGAGACAGAAGAGGACGGAAGAAAAGAAAGAAGGAAGAGAGGAAAGGGAAGTTACCTGAGAGCAGCACTACATCCAGTGAGTTGGTGAGCGCCCCTACCTACCAAATCAAATTTTAAAAGATTTTCCGTCGTATCACTGTGTTTTTGGCATTAACTCTAGCATTTAAATATCGAAGAATCCGTCAGTAATCTCATATAGGAGGAAAATTTTGATAAAATGGCGCTAGCTTGGTCGTCACGCGCTCACAAGGCTTACTTTACTGATCTTGTTACTGTATTTTTTTTTTCCGGCCTATCAACCATTGGGGCCTAAGCCCCTGGTTATTAAGGCCATATATATATATATATATATATATATATATATATATATATATATATGTATATATATATATATATATATATATATATATATATATATATATATATATATATGTATATATATATATATATATACATTTAAACTGTAGTTCCATTCAGACTACTATATGCCTCATCCCTGCGTCCTCTCATGCCTTAACCTGGTTTTTCCTGCCTCGGTCATGTTGCCTACTTTCATAACAGCCTTCGCTCATCCGTATGTAATAATGTCTGTATTATATTGTCAGAATTTCAATATTTTTACTGTGATTGTTTCTTCTTTTTTTTCACGGATTAATAACTCTCCTCCTATTCATTCTCCGAATCTGTATTTCCTCCTGTGCATATCCCCCACTGCCTCTCTCTCTCTCTCTCTCTCTCTCTCTCTCTCTCTCTCTCTCTCTCTCATTAACCACTGGCTTCCTTTCCAGACACTAGCATCTCAGAACCACAAACATCAACCCATCACCCACGGCCCCAGAAATTTAACCACTTTTCCTGGCTGCTTTATGATATGAAGCACCTGTGTTCACGGTGCCAGCACCACACCGCAACCCATTTTTAATACTGTACCGCAGTATAACTCTCAACAGACTGATCCTTTAGCATTTTTAACTTTTCAGTAACCCTCACCCTCGACAATGAACAGCGCAAAAACAAATGAAATATACAGGCTACGGTTTTATAATCAGGTGGTTTTGAGGACAAAATTATTATATTTTTAAAATTCATTTTCATTGCATTTGTCTCAGTGATTATGGTTGTGAAGGTATAAGACTATTATGCGCCAGTTGTTTTTTCTCTGGGTGGGGGGGTTGATGCATCATAAAATACATGGACTCACATTTTTTCAGTGTCGCAGTACCAAAAGCTGTTCAATGGAAGAGTATACGATATTTGGAAACGTTATACTGCGTGAGCCCGACTTGCAACCTTTTTAATAGAATTTAAATCAAGCCGAATCTATTGTATCTCTCTGATAAATACATCGTTCAAATGTGAATGTAGACCCTACATTTTGCTATGTTTAAATGACAAGGATATGAAGGTGGTTATTTCCGACTTGTCGGTTAATTCGCCTTTCTTCATGAAGAGAAGTAGCATTTGATTGTCGTCTGCCTAGTGAGGCGATAATGTAATGCCTTCTTTTGTGTGCGTGTCTGTGTGTGTCTGGCTGTGCCCAGAATAACTCATAATCAATTGAGCAAATTGTATCTAAACTCTGTGGACAGTATCCTGGGATAGATGACTTGTCTGGTAAGCTGCGATGATATGCCATCATTTACCTTGGCCACAAACTCCCAAAAGTTGCCAATACTCACCTGATAACTCAGTTGAAGTCAGTCACCTCTTCCTAGCTAAAACTCGCATACTTTCTAAAATCCCTTCCATGATAATTATTAATGAACAGTACATTAATTCTGTATTATTGTAATCATTAGTTATTATAACAGTTCTCTAGACATGATTTACTAAGAAAAATTTGCACAACAGTTAGTAAAATACATAAAATGACAAGTGGTGCGATACCATTCGTCATATTACAAGTCATGCTGCATATTTATTTTGAAACGCCTATGACATAGTTTTCAAACAGATTAATGCTGCATCCGGCAAATGATGAAGTGAATGTACCGAATGTTACCTATGAAGAAAGTATAACTTTCAAAACTGAAAACATGGAAAGACGAGACCGTTTGCCGAAATCGCGGAGCCTGAATAAGCCTTACTCGTGGTGTTTGAGGTCGGTGCAGACGATCTTAAATTGATCTGTACTTATAATTTGCATTCAGCCGGGTTTATTTCATTTTTGTCTATGATAAATGAATGTGAATTTTTCACATATTGAAATAGCAAGGAACGAATATGAGTGATTAAATAGTGTTTGAGCTAAGAATAATATTTGTCCTGGAAATGAGACAATATGCTAATTATTCCACACCTGCTAGGTAGCAGACAACACTCTGAGAATCCCACAATCCTGGGACGAATGTGTCATTGCATACGATCTTCACCTGAGGTCTACTAACATCTTGTAACAGACCATTTCCAATGACGTCTCAGAAATCATGTGGTTTTGTTTATAAATCCATATTGTACGGCAAACTCCTCCCAGTAGTGGCTTTCTAGACAGGGCTGTCAGAGACAGAGCTGTCAGAATTTGCAGAAATCTGGATCAGCGCCACCAAAATATGTACAGGAACAAGATAAAGTGTTTGGGCTGGATCCTTACACCATATCTAGTGAGAATTCACCAGTTTCAAGGATTGGGGACCGAAACAAAATCTCAGATATGGCGACCTTTTTCACTGTTTGGTGAACACCCCGTCAAAGTTCATTGGGGCATCCCTCAAGGTAAACAGACATGTCACATTGTATATGTGTAGTATAGGTAGCTGCAATTGACATACAGTCCTTGTAAATTATCTTGGTAATCAGTATATCTTTGACGTGGGGCCAAGGGGGTAGGGGCTGTATACACTGACTCTGAATCGAGTACCTGATGAATGAAATAGGTTACCCAGTGACGTAGTTGCTGCCCCCTCTCGAAAGTTTCAAGCACAGGCTAGTTAAGCATATGGCAGGTGTAGGTTGCATATAAAATTTGTCATTCTTGTGGTCACACCCCTGTGAGAGCTGCCTGGCATGGGCCTGCATGGGCTATTTTCGGCAGGGTAGATAAGTCACACTTTTGTGAGACTTGTCTAGCATGGGCTTATTGGACTACTTCAGATTATCTCTTCTTAATCTTCAAGTTAGGTTCTAGGTTAGGTTAGATTGGTTGGGTTAGCTTGGTGTATATAAAAAAAAAAAGTAATTTCCGACGAAAATGAATATTAGATTCAATTATATCACACAATAAAACACTGAAAAATGAAATTTTTAAGCTTCAGTGTGAGTTAGGTGTAATTCTGGAAATTTGCAAAAAAAATTATTTATTTTGAAAATTTCAGCAATTATAGGCCTAGATACATACACACAGCCTATATATGTGTGTTTAAAATAGTTTAACATAAAATGCATAATTGACAGTAGCTCTATGTCAAAGCTGTCAAGTTAACTTTTACATTGCAACAGAAACATAATATTGGCACAAATTTAAATTAAGGTCACTTATTTCATGCTCATGAATACCACAACATAAAACTTAAAGACTTCAACGATATAATTTTAATGAATTTACATTTTACATTAACAAGAAAGTCATAGTACATACCTTGTCAAAGATAAATGGCTGTTGATATAAGTACAGTATTTTATCCTCTCATTTGTGATTAAAGTATTATTGTACTCAGTGAAAAAATTTATATTTAACTGGACCATGTATTGACAGTCTGGCTTTCAGTGGAGCAATGAAACTGAAAATTATACATAGTAGTACTAGTAATTATGCTTTAGTTGTAACTGAAACATAGTTTAGCATACAGACTTGCTGTGGTATATTAGTTTTACACTGAAGTGTTCAATAGTGTTCTTTACTGGACTGCTATTAAAGTGACCATCAATGACACAAACATCAGTTTCAAATGAATCACACTCAAAAACATTGAAAAAACAAAAATTTAAGTTTTAACTTAACCTAACCTAACTTAATCATACCTAACCTTACCTAACTTAACCTAACCATCAGTATGACCTAACCTGTAATTTAATCAATTTTACTTACACATCTAACATTGTTGATCATCACTGCTATGGAGAATGTAAATTATGTACGATATTCGTTTGGGTGAAACTCTGGAAGAATACCAAAACAAGGCCTGTGACATGGACCCATCCCCTCTTTTCCCATACACACACATGGCCATGTGGGTCTTGTACTCTGTGACATTAACATAATCAGGATATCCCTTGACATCTGCAGCTGCAAGGAATGATAAATATACCCGTATCTACTCACAAATCATCGGTTCACCTGATATGAAATGCTTGCTACAGAGCCAGCTGTAGGCCGTCGGCTGCCAGTTCTCCCTCTTCACAGCACCTATCTACTTATGTCACCTTTCCTCATTGGTTGGAAACAGGTAGAAGTGTACCCCACTTGTAGTTTTCTGCCTTGTCTGCCAGTCAAAGGCACGGCAGTGGAATACCATTGTGGAATCTGCAATTCTCTCTCTCTAGACCATCAATAATTTACCGTCCAACTTGGCGTCATAAACAAAAGTCACATGACTCGTGACTTCATATGGAAAAGATCTATCATATTACTTGATAATAGTTTCATATAGCCTATATATATATATATATATATAAATATATATAAATATATATATATATATATATATATATATATATATATATATATATATATATATATATATATATATATATATATATATATACTGTCGATTAATGGATATTAGTTTTTCTTTTCATTCAAATAATGAGAGCATGAACATCACTGGACTGAGCTAAGAACATGGTTGGTCCCGGAAATGAGATGGTATGCTAACGAACTTTTATTTCCTTTCACCTAATATAATGGAGCATATTTTCCTCACTGTAGTGAGTAAATATGTTAATAATATTTTACACATGACTACAGAGATACTTGAAGCACATTAAAGAAATTAGTTTAGTTGATCGACTTTCAATGAATTCAATTAAGTTGTCAGGTGAGAACTGGCAGCTTTGGGGAATTTGTGACCAAGGCCATTGCCAGAGGATTCTGCAAGAAAAAAAAATCTTTTTCTTTTAGCTTGCTATTATTTGTCATATTCTATTGTACCCACAACCAATAGTTCAAGGAGCAACTATTAAAAATTCTTAAAAGCTTGTACTCAATGGCTTTCACCAAAATAATACCATTGACTTCAGGCTTCAGAATACTAGCGTGGTATTTAACACAGTAGGTTCAGCTTAATCCTGCATCATCCTTGAACATGCTTGGGGTTTCATTTACTCGGGACTTATCTTGGAAAGATCATATTACATCTCTTGTAAAATCTGCTTCCAAGAGATTGGGTGTGCTAAGCCGACTCCGTTCTTTCTTTACCCCTGCACAATTGTTGACTCTATACAGAGGTTTTATACGCCCCTGTGTGGAGTACAACTCTCATGTGTGGGGAGGCTCCCCACATACAGCTCTTCTCAATAGGGTGGAGTCAAAGGCTTTTTGTCTCATTAACTCTCCTCCTCTTACCCACTCCCTTCAACCTCTGTCTCTTCGCCGCACTGTTGCATCTTTATCTCTTTTCTATCACTAATTTAATGGTCACTGCTCCTCTGAACTGTCTGCATGCATTCCTCCACCTCTACGACGGGCGCGTAGCACCCGTCTAGCAGCAACCTCTCATCCCTTTTCTGTCCAACTCTCTAATGCAAGAGTTAACTGTTACTCCCAGTCCTTCATTTATGCAACAGGTCAACTCTGGAACTGTCTCCCTCTGTCTGTATTTCCTGCTGCCTATGATCTCCAGTCTTTCAAACGCAGTGTGTCCAGGCATCTCGAAATGAATGGATCTTGAATTTGGCTCCCTCTTGTATTTTGTTTTTCTCTTGGAGGGAACTCTTATTGCGGGCTCATGGCCTTTGGTTCATTCTTCCTTGAATAAAAAAAGAAACAGCAAAATCCTAAGACTATTTTTCTATTTTCGCAAAGCTGCAATGATTTGCCTCTGATTGCCTGAGAATTACTGATATTTTTTAGTGATGGCGAGCAATAACATTCATGGGCGAATGCTTTGACTTTTGTTTTTGTTCTTATTATGTTTTCTTCTTTAAGCCATGTTTTGTTATCTAACACCATAAACTCCGTCTTCTGTTCATTTTGATAGGTTTCTATTCTTTCTACCTTTGAATATCAGTCAGTTACATTTAACCTTCCCACAACATAACTTCTTTTTTTTATATAGGCTATACATACAGTACGTACATACATACATACACACACACACACACACACACACACACACACACACACACACACACACACACACACACACACACACACACACACACACACACACACACACATATATATATATATATATATATATATATATATATATATATATATATATATATATATATACTATAGCAGTAGCCGTGTGTGTGTGTGTGTGTGTGTGTGTGTGTGTGTGTGTGTATTTTGGGCAGCCGAAACTACACATTCAAATCACTCAAAAATTGGCACAATATTGCTAAAAAATCTCTGATGTAAAAGAACTTGGTCCCAGCACGATTGAAAAACTTTTACTATATTTAATGAGCGATCACATTTTGACCAAAAAATGCTGCTCCCAGAGCATGGCATAGGATCACTGTAGAATTTTTTCAGAGTGGTAGAACTAAAATAAACTGTAGCAGTAGCCGTGTGTCTGTGTGTGAACTTCTGGTTTGCATGTGGACAACTTGGGTTCCATTCCCAAAGCTGCAAATAACATAATCAATTGATTAGTTGCAAAAAATCCAAATGACAACGTTACACTAGAACAGCACATAAACGCGAGAGCCCTCCGCTGGAGCAAGTGCGAGGGGCCCGAAGGGTCCACGAGCACTTGTAATATACTATACCAGTAGTCGTGTGTGTGTGTGTGTGTGTGTGTGTGTGTGTGTGTGTGTGTGTGTGTGTGTGTGTGTGTGTGTGTGTCTTGGGCAGCCGAAACTACATATTCAAATCGTACCAAAATTGGCACCGAAATCGCAAAAAATTCGCAGATGCGAAATAACTTGGTCCCATTACGATTGAAAAACTTTTACTATACTCAATGAACGATCAAAGTTTGACCAAAAAACGCCGCTCCCGGCGCTGGTCAGTTGCCATGGCCGAGTGGTTAATATCTTGGACTTCCGTGCGGACAATTTGGGTTCCATAACACTATATATATATATATATATATATATATATATATATATATATATATATATATATATATATATATATATATATGTATGAAGAGAGAGAGAGAGAGAGAGAGAGGGAGAAGTTTATGACAAAATCAGGAAATCTTGACATTCGTATTTCCTGTTCTCGTCCATTAGATAACTACTGTATTGTACTAAAAAGACACATTCATTCCATCAATCAGTAGACACAGTCACTTATCTCTTTCTTGCTTGGTTGTCACTGCCGAGTGTATAGGTACCAGTAATGTCCTGCTTCGGATCTAGAACAATCACCTTGTGAACTGATCTTTCATATCTTCGCCACTTGGTCGTTTCTTGCCTTGCCTCGTTTAATGTAATTAACCCTCTCTTTCCTCCTTTACGTCTATGTGTTAATCTTTTTACGTCTTGTAATATTCGGTTTGGCCTCCACTGATGGACAAGCCAGTTGTAAGGTCCTTAATTATGTTATGGCACCCTGAGATTTCTTGAAAACGCTACAGACATGTAATTTTCACGCGGCAAATTTGTAACTTCCTAGACATTTCACACTATTAATCTTCCTGAGCCCGCTTGTTACACCTTCTTATTCCCCCTCCATATACCATCGTCTCCTTAGCCTACCTCACTACTTTTTCAACACTTCTCCATTTGTTCTCCTCTATATCGCCTTCTTTCCCTGGTTCCTCTCTTGAACTTTGCACCCCTTAATTCCCTGATAACGCTGTCTTTTTTCTTTTCTTTTTTTCATACTCTGGCTTGCCAGAGGAAAATTATGTAAAGTTAAAAAAAAAAAAATCCCGACTGAGGGATTATTATAAGCAATCGCTAGTAACCCCTTCAATGATTTGTTAGAATTCTTTTATTGTTGCCTCCACCTGACTGTTGAAATGAGCTATAAAAGAGAAGTCGTGGTGAAGTGGCAAAGCTCCCTCTCATTATCCAGCAATCACCTCTTGACTCTTGATTTTTCTTTCATTGTCTGTGTCTCTTAATCTTTCTTTTCTTCAACTTTTTCATGGCCTTCACCTTATCTGTACCTCTCATCTCTGATTTTGTTTGTTCTTTCCCTTATGTTATCTGTTTCACTTATTTCTTGGCAAGGAAGAAGAAACTAAAGACTAAAAGCCTTGAAGATTGTTCCTTTGAGAGTAGGTAAGAGATGGGTGAGAGCTAGGAGGGTTAGGTGTGGCAGGGAGGTTTTGAAAGTGAGTGAGTTGGATAAAAGAGAGAAAAAGATAGAGTATCAGGAGAAATTGAAAGATAAGTGGAACGCAGTGAAAGATCGGGAAAATGGCTGCGTGGAGGAGGAATGGCAGTTGTTTAAGAGTGCTGTGGTGGGGCATGCAGAAGAGGTGTGGGTGGTGGTGTAAGAAAAGGAAGTGAATGGTGGTGCGAGGAAGTAAGTATGGCTGTGGCTGAGAAGAGACGGGCATATGAAGTGTGGCTGCAGAGGAAGGATGAGATGTCATATGAAAGGTATAAGGAAAAGAGGAATAGAGCGAGAAGGGCTGTGAGTGATGCTAAAGTGGCAGCAGATGAGAGGTGGGGTAGGCGGCTGACAGAGAATTTTCAACAGAATAAGAAAATGTTTTGGAAGGAGGTGAAAAGGGTGCGAAAGGGAGAGTCTGGGAAGGAAGAACGAGTAAAAGCAGAGGATGGAAGGATGTTAATTGAGATGGATGCAGTAAGGAAGAGATGGGCAGAGTATTTTGAAAGATTGTTAAATGTAGAGGAGGAAAGGGTGGCTGAGATTATGGCGGATGGAAGGGTGCAAGGAATAAATGTGTTGGGAGAGTTGAATAATTCTTTGATCACGAAGGAAGAAGTGGAGAAGGCAGTAAAGGATATGAAAACAGGGAAAGCTGCAGGTATGGATGGGTGTGCTGTGGAATGCCTGAAGGGTGGTGGAGTGACTATTGTTGATTGGTTAGTTAGATTGTTCAATGTGTGCTTTGAGAAAGGTATGGTGCTAATTGACTGGGCAAGTGCTTGTGTGGTCCCGTTGTATAAAGGCAAGGGTGATAAGTATGAATGTACAAGTTTTAGGGGTATAAGTCTGTTGAGTGTTGTAGGTAAAGTGTATGGTAGAGTGTTAATTATGAGAGTTAGAGAGGGTACAGAGGGAGTGATTAGTGATGAGCAGTGTGGCTTTAGGAGAGGGAGGGGATGCGTTGATCAGGTGTTTGCTGTGAGACAAGTGTGTGAAAAGTATTTAGCGAAAGGCAAGTATGTGTTTTGGGCATTTATGGATTTAGAGAAAGCGTATGATAGAATTGATAGGGAGGCTTTGTGGACTGTTTTAAGATTGTATGGACTTGATGGTAGGTTACTAAAAGGGGTGAAAAGTTTTTATGTAAATAGTAGAGCGTGTGTAAGAGTGGGAAATGCTGTGAGTGATTGGTTTCCCGTGAGAGTGGGGCTGCGACAGGGATGTGTGATGTCGCCTTGGTTGTTTAATATTTACATGGATGGTGTTGTAAGGGAGGTGAATGCAAGAGTTTTAGGTGGTCTGAGTCTGGTAAATGTTGATGGAGGAGAGTGGAATCTGAAGCAGCTGCTGTTTGCAGATGATACTGCACTGGTGACTGATTCAGAGGAGAGATTGAGACAGTTGGTAAAGGAGTTTGGAAGGGTGTGTGAAAGGAGGAAATTGAAAGTAAATGAGAATAAGAATAAAGTGATGAAGTGTACGAGGTTGATAAATGGTAGGGGGATGAATATAGTTTTGAATGGTGAGTTGCTTGAGGAGGTAGATTGTTTTAAATATCTAGGGTCACATGTTGCTGTGGATGGAAGAATAGATGCAGAAGTGAAGTTTAGAATAAATGAAGTAGGAAAGGTGCTGGGAGGAATGAAAAAAGTGTTTAAATGTCGTTTGCTTAGAATGGATGTAAAGAGAAGCCTGTATGAGGGTGTTGTGGTACCGACTGCATTATATGGGGCTGAAACATGGAATGTGGGTGTAGCAGAGAGGAAAAGTTTGAATGTAATGGAGATGAGATGTCTGAGGAGTATGTGTGGAGTGACGCGTATGGATCGAGTGCGAAATGATGAAGTGCGAAGGAGAACTGGAGTTGTTCGGGAGATGGCTGGTAGAGTTGAGCAGAGGGTGTTGCAATGGTTTGGGCATATGGAGAGAATGGATAATGAACGATTGGTGAAAAAGATAACTAGATCTGATGTGAGAGGTGTAAGGCTGAGAGGAAGACCACGAATAGGATGGATGGACAATGTGAAGAGAGCGCTGGATGCGAGAGGGATGTCTGTTGAGCAAGGAAGAGTGGCTGTGCGTGACAGAAATAAATGGAGAGAAATTGTGAATGAATAAGTGATGACGCAGCCCTGAGGGGATATTGTCCCACATTTGGTCTGATCAGCTAGTCAGGTCAGGTGCGGGTAAGGGGATGGGTCTGTTATGATGTGGCAGGGGTAAACCAGTTCTGCTGTCGGGCCCTGCTGCGGATGTCACTGATTGCATTGCGCAGTTGACCCTTGTGCGGTGTGATGCGGTGAGGATCTGTCCGTTCTCCCCTTTGGGGCTAAGATGCGAATGAATGTGTTTGAATGGATGAGTAAATGGAGAGTGAGTCGTCCTGTCTCGGCTACCTCCCTTTCCTTGGGGAAAGCAGCCTAGGTATATAGATAGATAGATAGAAGAAAAAAAAAAATGAGAGAAAGCCTTCAAGATCCATTCATTTTGAGATGCCTCGTCACACTGTTATTAAAAGACTGGAGGTCATAGGCAATAAGAAGTACATACAGAGGAAGACAGTTACAAAATTAACCAGCTCTTATATTAGAGACTTAGAAAAAAAAAGGGATGAAAGTTTGCTGCTAGAGTGGTGGTACATGCTCACTTTATTGGTGAAGGGATGCAAGCAGTCAGTTCAGAGGAACAGCGACTATTGAAGTAGCAACATAAAGGAGAAAAACATGCAACATTGCGACAAAAAGACAGGTTGAAAGGAGCTAGTAAGAGGAGAAGAGTGAAAGAGACTAGAAGCTTTTGATGGGAGCGTTTGCTTGACACTAACAACAGCAAACTCATATGTTAATCTGTTAACTGAAAGGGTAATATTGAACGAAACGTTGAGGAGAAACCCGATGAAGAGCAATTTCAAGAACATTTAGAAAATTTATTAAACCGGGAAAAATGCTCAAAATATTGATAAAAGTGATGATAGAATGGCACCATATATACCAGTGTTAGATGACCCATTCACAAGTGACGAGTTGACCATGACTGTTAACAGTATAGATGTTAATAAGAGTCACGGTGGAGTATGTCCTGGTATTATTAGACAACTGCCCGTGCCTTGGTTTATATTTTTTCTAACGATATTCAATTTGGTATTTACTCGTCGTTTTATCCACTAGCTTGGTGTTGTAGTAAACTCACTGTGCTGTTTAAATCAAGAAATAGACTGATGTGTGGTAATTACAGGGGAATTAGCATAATGGACACACTGGCCAAGGTTAATGATACGATGATATTAAATATGCTAAAACTTTGGTTTAATATTGATTAATGTCAGGCTGATGCTCAGAAAGGCAGAGGATGTATTGAACAAGTATTATCTTTAAGATTATTTTGTGACTATGCAGTATGTAAGACAGTAAAAATATATATTTTATTTAGTGATATCAGCAAGGCTTATGATAGGGTCCCCCAAGAGACGTTGGTAGAGAGACTAGGAGAGTTGGGATCTGGTAAAGTGATGCTGCAAACCATTAAGGCCGTGTATATATGTACAAAAAACGTATTAAACTCTGTAACTATAGACCCATCAATCTGCGTTGGTCAGCGGGCTCCCTCGAGTTATTTACTTTCTGTAATATACATTGATCATTTGGTACGAATGACGAAAAGACCTGTAGCGACTGATGGTTGGACGCGTGGTTTAATGATTCAGCTAATATGAACACTGTTATGTCATTGTACGAAACATTGAGTAAGGCAATAGTGAACAAGTTCTGTATATTTTGTCCCAGTAACACGTTGATGCCATTTACTTATAAAAGAATGGTGTTTGATGCCGCAGTAACGAGTGCATTATTATACAGTTCAGAATCATGGTTCACAGATAAGATAAAAGTAATCGAGAAGCAAGACAATCAACTTGTTAAATGTTTGTTAGGAGGTCGTAAAAACACTAGTATAAATATGTGCAATATAGAAGCAGGTATCCCTCCATTAAGAGAACTCTTAGCAGAGAGGAAATATAGATTGATGCAATCAAGGAGAAATCAGGTAGACATAGAGAAACCATTTTACTTTGTATACAGTTTGTGTAGAGAAGCAAACACATTTGGGTATCGATTTAAGGAAACATCAAGAATGTGGAAATGATAATCGTCTCCAAAACATTGTGAGGTATGTGCAAGAAAAAGCACCTGGAGCAACAAAAGTGACGACTTACATTACAGACATGAATCCATCCATGACAGTGCTCACGGGATCCCCCATGGCTCTGTAGCAGATTAAGACCGACTACAACAAAAAACAATTATACCTACTAATTTGGACTCAACTGAATGCTACTCAGTTGACCATTACAACAACAAACTATTCCTCTCTAAAAGCAGAAGGAGTATGACATGTCCAAAAATTAATGTTTCTAATCAATTTAAAAGCAGTGTTTCAAGAAAACTTCACAAGACGCAAACATATGATATGAAGCTGTCATGTGATGCAACAAATATTATTTATTTACTTACTTGTGAGCATTGCCTACGTCAGCATGTTGGAGAGACAGTGCAAAGACTACCACAATTGAGAAAGAAAGAACTGGGTGAATTATTCATGCTAATGCAAAACACAGGATGGAAGCTCTAAATTTTCAAGAATATTAGAGATAACAGAAGATCTTGGGAACTACAAATGCATGAAAAGAAATAATGAAGACATGTAAGAGAAACTCACAAGAATAAAGTGTGAAATTCAGTTTTGCAACAAAAGCATAGAAAAATTGGAATTGAACAGATTTTTCAAGTCTTCATATATTAAAGAGAGCATTCCTACTAGATTCAGAAATAAAGAAGCTCCTATGGTCGTATATCAGTATGATCCAACTATAAGAGGCAGATTATTAAACCACAAAAAGACTATTGAAGAATTACATGTTAAAGAATGGCTAGCGCAGCATCATGAATGTGTTACGATTCAGATGTCATTGATATTCATCATCAGCATATAATAACAGGTAACCTAAACATAATACAAAATATTAGACTACGAGAACTAATGAAAAAAGGATTGAATTATCAGGAGGGTAAAGGAATCATTTGGAAGCAAGTGAGAGAAAATGTTATTATTGCGGTAAAAAAATGTGCTGCAGAATCGTGTAGACTAGAAGAATTTAATGAGTGTTTTATGATGGCATGGAAAGTAAAAGTCATGCAAAAAGCTGCTGAAAAAATCTGCAAACTCAAGAAGTACTATTCTAGATGGAGAATGCCAAAACCAGTACTCAGAGGTAAGGAACCATTGAAGGATCTTGAAGACTTGCACAAGTCGTATGTTTTGGTCCCAGTAGACATAGCACATAATAATACAGCAATCATCTGCGAAGCATATTACATAAACACACTTTTACAAGAATTGGGCATGATGGATCGTCTCCAAAACATACATAATAGTTAGTAGTAAAAAGAATACTATAGTTGAAAAGCAGTCATCATACTCTTCTAGTCACGGAATCGAGGTAGATGATGATGAAAAAAAATTACCATACATAAATAGTATAGTAAAAATGCATAAAGACCCTGTAAAGTTCAGATCCATAATTTTCTTTAGAGTATGTGCAACAAAATCACTGGGAAAGAAACTATCACACAACTATAAATTGATTTACAAGCAGCACAAAATATATTGTTATAGACTAAATTTATATACAGGAATCAACCGTATGTGGATATGTGGTAACGTAGAAATGTGCAGAAAGGATATTGTTTCCGTCAACCACAAAAGAAATGGAAGAAACGTAACAACATATGATTTTTCAACGTTATACACGAAGATCGAACACAAGGATATAATAAAGAAGTTGCAATGGACAGTGCAAGTTGCTTCAAAGGACTGAATAAGAATTTGATCGCAGTAGGTGGACACTGTTGTTGATGATTCTCTCCTCATTCGAGGAGACCGGGCCTTGCTGTAGCCCGGTTGGTGGTGGTTGTCTTGAGTAAGGTAAGGGGGAAGACAGGGCCTGGGGAATGCCCAGCACACACGCCCTGTCTCCTGGCTGAGTTGCTGTGTGTGTGAGGTGGACACGATGGATACTGGGTAAAAATAACAGAGATGGCAAGAACTTGACGTTCTCAGAGGATCAGATAATAGATATGACGAATTACCTGGCAGAAAACTGTGTTTTTACTTGTGGAAATATGGTTTTCAAACATTGCATAGGACTACCCATGGGAACAGACCCAGACCCATTCATGGCAAGTCTATTCTTATATAGTGATGAATTCAAGTGCATGGAACAAATGTCAAAAGCTCAATAATCAGTAGCGAAGAAATTTAACAAAACTAGACGATTCATTGATGATTTAATATCCTTAAATAATGATGGAGAAATGAATGCAAGGACAAAAGAAATATATCCGGAAACACTAGTATTAAATAAAGAAAATACAGACCACTGCCAAGCAAGCTTTTTGGAAATTAATATCAAAATAGAAACCAAATTATATCAACAATACTCTATGATAAAAGAGGTTATTATGATTTTGAAATTGTATCATATCCAAATTTGTCAGGAAACATACCTAGAGTTCCAGCATATGGTGTATACATGTCTCAACTGCTATGGGTCGCAACGGCAAATACAAATTTGGAAAACTTTACTTCAAGAATCCAATAGATCAGAAGAAAATTCCTCAGACAATGATTTTTCAAAACAGAATTACGTAAGACATTAAAGAAAACGTATCATCGTCACTATAACTTCTTCAAACACCTGAAAGGAGGAATAAATAATTTGCAAGCGAAATATTTGATTCTCCTACGGATACAACAGTATCCCAGGGCCGTTGATGGACAGAGAGTGCTCACGGGATCCCCCCCTGGCACTGTAGCAGATTAAGACCGACTACAAGAAAAAACAAAACCTACCAGTTTGGACTCAAGTGGATGCTATTCAGTCGACCATAACAACAACAAACTACTCCGCTCAAATACAACGACTAGTTACACCTACCAATTGATACTCAACTGGATGCGACTTAATCATTGATGACAACAAAAACCATTCCAACCAAACTGAACTCCACTGGAAATGGCATATTTGTCCTATCATTTCATATATATGTGTGTGTGTGTGTGGTTTTAGAAGAGAGTGGGAAAATATTAACTTCTCATGGCCCTCCCTTTCTGCTGCCCTTATTCCCACCTAATTAATGATATTTATCTATATGAAATACATGCATGTATCTTGGTCATACTTTTTGGAGGGTCTGGCAAATACATTCAACTCTTTTTATAGTAATGAAATTTCAGTTTTGTTTACCCAACACTCTTGTCAAGACATTCGTCTACGACTACTTCCATGTTTTACTTTCCACTGTATAAGATTTCTTTTATATGTTAATTTCATAATTTTTCAATATTTTGTCTACTTTTCCCTGTATTTATCAGTCTACGCTTCTGTCAACTGATTCATCTGTCAAGCGTCTGTCAATATACGTGCATCTCTCTCTCTCTTTCCGGACAGCTTCGCAAATCATGCCAGTACCAGTGAAGACCATGTAGCCAAATGTAACCTAGTACCAACGAATGCAATAGAACCAAAGCCTTACTAGCGCTAATGAAGATGATATGGCCAAATACAAACCATTGCCAGTGAATGCATTGTGGTCAAAATCTCACCAGCGCTAATGAAGATAAGACTCATGGACTCTCAAAGCACTGCGAGCACTAACAGCATAGCTATAACGTAACCAATGCAACGAAGATAACACACACAAAACCACCATAGCGTCTAAGAAAACAGCACAGCTACATTTCTAACTAGAAAGTAATCAGAGAGCGCATACCTCCGCCAATGCTGGATCCGGATCCGGATCCGCCGCAAAATTTAAAGAATTCTTTCTTGGCCCATGGCCCACCCTTCCACAAAATTTCATTGAAATTCACTGAGAAATTTTGGTGATACTATTCGGTAGAATCGGGATCTGGATGCACCCCAAAATTTATTCAATTTTTTCTTGGGCCATGGCCCTCCCTCCCACAAAATTTCATTGAAATTCATTGAGAACTTTTGGAGATATGATGTGAACAAATAAACAAAAAGCTCTGGATCACAATCAAAATCTAATCGATTGTTCATTGAGCCATACCCTACGCCTCCAAAAATTTTCAGGAAAATCCGATTATAACTTTGAGTAATCCTGCCAACAGAGAGACAGACAAACAGACAAACCAATCAACGCGGGCAAAAACATATACCTCCTGCCAGAGGTAAACTACACAGTCAACAATTAGAATGTCGTTTGGAAGACAATGAAATTAACGGTACTCTTAAGGAAAACACTCGTATGAGAAACGGCAACAATATATTACGGGCAAAATAAAGGCACTATTCAGCTGAGGAGAGTTGAGATAGAGATAATTCTCCATCTTCCCCTCAGTTTGGTTAGTTTACTTCCTCCTACAGTCTCTTAAATTCTGCCACTTTATTAGTCTGTCCGTCCGTCCTTTCGCCTGTCAGTCTTTCTGTCTATATATCTTTGTGTCTGACTTGCTTTCTTTGTGTCTGTCTGTCTGCCAGTCTGTATATCTCTGCCTGTCTGTCAATCTGTTCATCAACATCTCTGTTTTTCTACCTATCTATCTATCCATCTTTCGTTCGAGCGCGCGCGCAAGCACGCACACGCGCACACACACACACACACACACACACACACACACACACACACACACACACACACACACACACACACATTCCTATTATCGCACAGCACTTCTCATCAGTTTCCATACAATCTCCTTGTCCTCTAGATTAGTCGACTGTCACCACCCTTTCCTCACACCAACCATATCTCACAGCCTGTCTCTCTTTTTCTCCCTCTATCTGTCTTTCTCTACGTCACTCTTTCCGCACACCAGTCACTCCTTTCATACCATTCTGGTTCCAAGATTGTCCACACACCATTGGCCCAACAGCACTGTCTTCACTCCCTCACCTCTTACAACTCGTCTCACCCCACTCTCATCACTCCATTCTCTTCATTCCACTCTCCTTACACCACTTTCCTCACATCACTCTCCTCACCATACTCTCTCCTCACCTTACCCTCCCATCACTCTTGTCACATCGCTCTCCTCACCTCCTCTCCTTATTCCACTTTCACCACATCACTCTCCTCACCTCACTATCTTCTGTCTGCCTCGTCACCCGACTCTCATCTCAACTAGGTGTCGTTACCCACTCTCACATCCATTCAAACTCTTCGCGCCACTCTCGTCTCCACTCAGTCTCTTCACGCCACTTTCTTCGCTCAGTATCCTCACGCCATTCTCTTCTCCAATGATTATCCTCGTCTCACTTCGCACCCCATACTCCACTCCACTCAGTAATATCACCCCAACCTCTTCTTCACTCAGTCTGCTAGTCCCACACTCTTCTTCACTCAGTCACTTCACCCTACTCTTTTCTTCACCCAGTCACTTCACTCCACTCCCTTCATCGCTCAGTCTTCTCACCCCACACTCTTCTCCACTGTCTTCTCATTCCACTCTCTCTTGTTCACTGTCTCCTCACCCCATACTCTTCATTCAGTCTCCTCGCCTCACACTCTTCACTCAGTTTCCGCACCCCATTCTCTACTCCACTCGGTCTCCTCACGCCACTCGCCTTACACCACCAGTTTCCTTGACCTCCTCGGCTGCTTTAGTAAATCAGTCACGTAGGACTATTTCCGTGGTCTTGATCTAGGTGATCTTTTTCCCTTTACTTTCCTCTTTAATTATCGAAATCGATGTTCTCTTTCAAAGCCTTTCTTTAACCTAGATGCTCAGTTTTATCTGACTCTGCAGTTTATATACCACTTCATATTTAATTTGTCATCCTTTATGTTACCGTCTTATAAAAAGCCTTGACAAAAATAAATTTTTGGTTTACGTTTGGTAGAACCACTCTGAATGGACCGTAATATTTGTGTGATAGCCAATGTTTATTAATGTTATTCTTAAACTCGGCATTTTTTTCTTTTCGCCTGCCGTCTAACTCCCATATGTCCTTTTAAATGTATCACTTGTTTTCTATTATTACACCACTCCTCTCAGACTTGTTATGCTTTTTCATATCAAATTCTTCATTTGTAGCTCTAGTGACCGTTCTTGAACATATCTTTAGGGTTTTTTAAATCAGATGGATCCTGAGATTTACGATCCAGGTCATCTGTTCCCACCTGTATACAGTATTTTTGTTTTTATTTCACCACTAGCGTCACAAAATCGTTGCGTCATACTATTTAGATTTCAAAACATTTTAACTCTTATTATTCCGCACTGCATATACAGTATCTACCTTTTTAGGCTGCACTTTCCCGTGTTTAATTCATATATCCTTCTAATTTCTCTCTCTCTCGAAGTACATTTTAAAAGTTTAAATACCTATTCCTACACTTCTTCTATTCCAGAGACTCCTTTTAATCTGCAGCTTTTTTTTTTTTTTTTCTAAATTTCAGTATCGTTTAATATCGTGGAGCCGTTTTTTTTGTTTAATATATATATATATATATATATATATATATATATATATATTGCCAGACGCGTCAATCCCGTTTGGGGTGGCCACAAACAAATCGTCTCCACGTCGTCCTGTCCCCGGCCATTTCAGTGCCCTGCTCCCAACTCACACCCCCCTCTCACATATACCTCTCCACCCCATCCCTCCATCTCATCCTCGGCCTCCCCTTCCCTCTTCCCCCCTGCACCTCACTCATATACACCCTCTTCGTCAGTCTTTCACCCTCCATCCTCTCCACATGGCCAAACCACCTCAGTGTGTTCCTCATAACACTTCCTATCACATCCACATCCACACCACAACGCTTCTTTATATCCTCATTCGTCAGCCTGTCTCTCCATGTGACTCCACAGGCTCTTCTTAAATAACTCATTTCCACTGCTCTCACTCTTGACTTGTGTCCTTCCAACAATGTCCAAGCTTCACTTCCATACGTTAGAGATGGTATCACAATACTGTCATGTAGTACCTTTTTCACTTCCATGCTCACTTCCCTGTTTCTTATCACTGCTTTCAATGAACCAGTAACCTTTCTTCCCTGCTGTACCCTTTCAAGCACTTCACCCTCCAAACCTCCATCCTTACTCATCACACTACCCACATACTTAAACGTACTCACATTTTCCAATTCCTCACCATCCAACCTCGCTATACATTCACTGACTTCACCTCTCTCAAAGACCATCACTTTACTCTTCCCTGCATTTACCTTTAGATTCCGTTTCTTGCACACTCTCCAAAATTCATCCACCAAGCCTTGCAGCTCCCCTTCGTTGTCACTCAACAACACAGCATCATCTGCAAACAACAGTACAGGGAGTTTCCAAACACTATCCTCTCTCACCAGGGCCACTCCAACATCCACTACCCTACCTTGTACCTCTTTTATTACCCCATCCATGAACAGATTGAACAACCATGGAGACATGACACATCCCTGTTTCAACCCAACCTCCAAAGAGAAAAATTCACTTAATTCACCATCCACATGCACTGCAGCCTTAGCACCATCATACATACTCTTCACGCATTCAACAACTTTCCATCTACTCCATATATTCTTAATACTTTCCACAATCCTTGTCTATCCACCCTGTCATATGCTTTCCCCGAAGCCATGGAAGCCACGTACAACTTCTTTCCCTTCTCTAGAAACTTTTCCACTAAAGATCTAAGAATGAATATCTGATCTACACAACCTCTTCCCTTCCTAAAGCCTCCATGTTCTTCTCCAACTAATTCCTCTGTTCTTTCTCAAACTCTGTCAATAAGTATCCTGCCATACACTTTTCCTATTATACTAAGAAGACAAATGCCCCTATGATTACCACACACTTCTTTTTCCCCTTTTCCTTTGTGTAAGGGAATAATTATACCTGACTTCCAATCCTCTGGGACTCTACCTTCCTCCCAGGCCAATCTGCACATCTTCCACATCCATTCTACTACTATCTCTCCCCCATGCTTCAGCATTTCACCACACACTCCATCAATTCCTGGGGCTTTCCCCATTTTGACTTTCTTCATTGCTTCCACAACTTCCATCCTACTGATTTCTTCCTGTCTTCTCACCTCCCTCCTTCTCCCAGCCAGTCCCCAGCCACTTATACTCGCATTACTTCCATCCTGTATGTTCAACAATTCCTTATAGTGTTCTCTCCATCTGCTCACTTTTTCTCCCTTCTCCACTAGTAATGTACCATTTTTATCTTTCACTCCCCTGCTATCCTCACTTCCACCCTGTCTTACTCTCTTCACCTCTTTCCAGAACATCTTCTTACAGTCCCTCCACTTTACACTCAAATTCCTCCCAAATTCCTCATCCACTCTCTTCTTTCTCTGTCTTACTAATCTTTTCACCTCTCTCTTTCTTTCTACATATAACTCTTTCTTCCGCCTCTCAACTTCTTCCACGCCCCTATTTCTCATCCATTCATTGTATACTTTCTTCTTTTGTGCCGCAGCCTGTCTCACCTCTTGAGTCCACCACGCTGTTCCTTGCACCCCCCTCCGTCTTCTCTTCCTCCCACACACCACATCACATGCTGCACATATTTCTTCTGTAAATATCCTGCACGCACCTTCCACGTCCCCTATTGGCTCCAATTCATATTTGCCCAATCGTTCCTCCAATTCTCTCTTATACTCTGCCTTTTTCTCATCATTTTGTAACCTTTCCACTCTCCTTGC
The DNA here is from genome assembly GCF_032717465.1 of Coenobita brevimanus. NCBI lineage: Eukaryota > Metazoa > Arthropoda > Malacostraca > Decapoda > Coenobitidae > Coenobita > Coenobita brevimanus. The sequence goes on along the minus strand of NC_137053.1, from coordinate 11,298,655 downwards.
AACTACTCCTTCCTCTCGTCTTTCCCTTCTTCTATTCCTCCATCTTACTTGTATCCTAATTCTGGCCACCACCAAGTAGTGATCAGAAAGTCCACTCCCCCAACCTCTATAAGCTCTTGCATCCATTACACATCTTCGCATCCTTTCATCCACACACACATAATCAATCATTGCCTTCCTTTCATTCAGTTCACCACCCACCCTTCTCATCACTCGCCATGTATACCTGTGGATCATTTTATTCCTGAAGATGATATTGGCTATCACCAACCCCCTCCCAGCACAAATGTCCACTAACGCACTGCCATTCTCATCTATCGCAGCAGGCACACCCCACTCACCAACTATTCCATCCACCTTCACATTCCCTACTTTACCATTCATATCACCGATCAAAAACACTCTCATTCCTTCCAAACTTTTCCATGCACACTTCCACATTTGTCCAGAACTCTTCTCTCACTCTGCTAGCACGATCTTGCGTTAGCGCATACACACACACAATCGCCCACATTTGTATTCCAACTTTCAACTTTACCCACACAATCCTTGACCCAACTGACCCATACTGTCTTATGCTCTTCTTCCATCTTTTACTCACAACTATACATACTCCTTCCTTTGCCCTGTCATTCTCACCTACTCCTGCACATATACCCCATCCATACTCCCATTCTTTCACACTTTCTCCTCTTCATTTTGTTTCAGTCATTCCACATACATCCACTTTTGTACCCTAAAGCACCTGGACAATCTCTGTCTCTTTCACCTCATCATTCGCTCCTCTTGCATTCCACGTAGCCATTAACAAGTCCTTTGTCCGGTCCTGGGTCGTCATCGTTTGGTCAGTCCTTGTCCGAGGCTTCTTATTTGTTTTTTTAGTTGTTTTCCGGGGAGGGGCACTAACCCTCCTTCAACCCTTTTAGTCGCCTTTTACGACAAGCAGGGATACTGGGGGAGTATTCTTGAAAAAAAACCCTACCCCCAGGGGGAGTAGATATATATATATATATATATATATATATATATATATATATATATATATATATATATATATATATATATATATATATATCTGAAAATCTACGAACCCCGAAGTAAGTCAGCCTCTGAATCCAGCAATGATTCACAGTTTTCAAATGTCACCTAATCCTAGACGTTCATGTCTTCTTTGCTCCTTCACTGCTCTCTCTCTTTCTCTCTCTCTCTCTCTCTCTCTCTCTCTCTCTCTCTCTCTCTGTTTGCCTTACGCTAAATTTTAAAACTTCAGGGAGAGGGTAGTTAGAGGTAGCCTTCAAGATGTGCTCTTATAGGAAGAAGTTCTGTTTTGAATATCACCGGTAGCAGCAATAAATAAACTACTAAAAAGACGTTACCGCATCGAAGGTTCAACATCCACTTACCGATTCTTTAGCTTGATTCTCGTCCCTTCTCTTAGATTTTCCTTCCCGATCAGAAACACCTGGCCTCCGTGCCTATTTTTCTCCTCTCGTAACATGACGCCCATCTCTAAATTTCTTCTTCAAATTTCAGCCAGAGGAGGCGGGTGGTGCCGCCTTAACATTTTGCTTTTTGCTTGTCCTTGCTTTTTGGTTTTCTTTCCCCTTTAAGTTTCTGCTTCTGTCTTTAGATCTTTTACGATTAGGAAAGGTCCTTTCCATTTGACCTATTTTTAAACTCTATGGCCATATTATCTCTCTCTCTCTCTCTCTCTCTCTCTCTCTCTCTCTCTCTCATAAATGGAATTAGAATAAGTAACATAGGTACCAAGAATTAAATAAGAAGTGCGACGGGGATTTGAAAAGGGGATGTTGAAAGGAACCTGACTTATAGTGACTTTATCTCAGCTCTGAATGCTGATATTTTAGAAGTGAAGGCTGTAATATGGTTCCAGCCTCAACGAAGCGCTGTAGTTAAGATGTAGAGTTCCAGTATTATCTTATTTAGTTATTGACGTATAGGATATAAACTGTAAGTGGAGTAAAATATCTGAAAACATACGGTAATATGGATGCACTGTGTGGCAAATGTATCCTCAGTTTTTAGCATTTTCAATCCAATGACGATTATATTTTGTTTATATCTTCAAACAAATTCATTCTTTTGAAATGTTTTCTCTTTGCGAACGGGATACTGAAGGATAAATATAGCTAATGTGGTTCGGAAAGTTGCGCCTTAACACAATAAAAGATCCAAATATTAGAACAAAAAATAACATACAAAAGAAGCCAACGTATCGAAACCGTTAAGGAAGTTGGTCGAAATATACAGAAAATTACAACCATTAAAAAAAAAAAAAAAAATCGAAGTTTTTCACATATTTCCAAGTATATCTTTGTTACCGGTATATCCTGTCGAATAAACTCAAAACGGACCCCTCGTGCCAAAGTTTTCTTAATCCTAATAAAAGCATCTGGAAATAGGGAGATAGAAAGAAAGGGAGAAAAGGAGTTGATATCTGCAGTATTTAAAAGTTTTCAAAATTCATAAAAAGAGCAACAGGAAAAAATATAACTGCTCATAAAATTGGCATATATCATTTAACGTCTATAAATACCAATCGGTACGTGTGAATGGTTTACAAGCGAAATTATAAAAATATAATATCAATAGTGTATGAGAGCAGAAGATTGCTGAACACCAAGCACTGACAGGCCGAAAATTTTTCCCAACATTGGAGTGGTGCAGCCTCGAATGTCGAAAGATGTCCTTCGATTTGCTAAGAAAACTTTACACTTTAACTCCTTAAGTCCCATGACATTCATACCTTAATATTGCGACCACCATAATTTTTTTATTCAGAGCATGAGATATTTTATATACAGGAAATAAGCATGGGCTTCATTAACCTCGCCACTACAAGAAGTCTCCCTTAAGCTTCCTGGAGATAACCTAATGACGTAAAAAGTACGCCATCGTAGTGAAGAGGGTAAAAATAAAGACATGACTAAGTATTTAAGCAATCATTTAGCAGCCTCTCTCTCTCTCTCTCTCTCGTCGTTCTTCTAAAAATAATCCTCATTTCCCTTTCTTTCATCAGTCTCACTCTATATCAGATTCCTTAATGTTAATATTTTCCATCTCTCCGATATATTTTCAGGTGCACCTCAGTTATTTACCTTGTTCTATTTCGTATTCATTATCGTACGCCTCACTTTTATTCTCATTCAGTGTTATTGTGAAAGCTAAAGGTATTTAGGAAGCATATAATGTCAGAGTGCTTGAGGAGTGGTAAAGAAAGAGAGGAGAAACAGAAGCAAGGGAGAGATCTGACAAATATATTTAAAGTAAATTTACAAAAAAAGGAAGCTGGAGAAAAAGCTAGAAAGATTACAAACAGCAAGTGAAATCACAAAAATGTGATAACTGTTACGAGTGAAAGAAAGCAAGAGACGCTCGCTCGAGACCCATATCGCTTCTCAGCTGCATTGCCAAAACAGCTGAAAGGCTTGTTCTCTCTCGACTCACCTGGAAGCTAAGCACATTACACCCTAGGCTCTTCGCCTACCTGCAGGTCCGAGGCACCCATCAGTGTCTTGCCTCGTTCCTAGGTGAGCTGAGGAATGGCAGGGGTACTGCTGTCTTCCTTGATCTGGAGAAAGCCCTTAAGTTAGCTAACCCTGAAGCCGTCCTTGCTGCACTTGCCAGGAAGGGGATCCGTGGCAGACTCCTCTCCTGGATCAGAGACTTCCTTTCTGATCGTGCTGCTTGTGTCCGTTTTCAGGGCCAGCTGTCTCCTACCTACTCACATATCAATGGCACTCCTCAGGGGAGTGTGCTCAGCCCCTTCATGTTCAATATTTTGATAGACAACCTGCTGTCGATTGACTTTGGTCGGAGCGTCACGCTATTTAGCTATGCAGATGACCTCACTCTAGTTCTCTCTAGCAGGGCCACCCACAACCAGGCCATGACTGCCCTAACCCTCCTCCATAACAGGTGCCGTGACCTCGGTCTAAAGATCAACCTCGAGAAAACCAAGTACATGCACTTTGGCATGCGCCCCCCAGAGCGTCCTCCTGTTCTCAGGGGACATTGATTGGACCGCGTTCACAGGCACCAATATCTGGGGGTGTGGTTTGATAGCAGTCTCTCTTTCACACCTCACATCTGCTATCTGCGAGAGAGAGCCGCCCCTAGAATTACAGCTCTCAAGGCTACAGCGTGCCGTTCCCTTGGTGCCTCCAGCCGTGTCCTAAGAATGTTTTACAGCCACGCCGTCCGCTCCCTAGTTGATTACTGTGCCATTTGTCTTGTTGGGCTTTCTAGATCTCAAGTCCGGGCTCTAGAAATTCTGCAAAAAGAAGCTCTCAGAGTCATACAAGGGGCGCCCTGCTGAACTCGGCTGGAGAATCTAAGTGTTGAGAATGGTCTTCTCTCTCTCAAGCTCAGGATCTGGAGTCGATCGACAGCCATTTGCTGCTCAACTGTGCAGACACAGGCCTCTTCTCCCTGTCGCAACCACTCTCCATCACACTGTTGAACGCCCCCCTCACCCTCGTCCAGGAAGGGACTGGGTACACTCCCTCATTAACATCACTCATACCCTTGGCCTCGCACCCATGCTCCGAGAGGGTCCTGATTCCATTCACCCCGAATACTCCCCTCTCCCTCCGTGGCAGTCATCACCCATCACCATCCTTCTCAATTCCCACTGCCCCAGAGCATCCATACCCACTCTCCTCCACCAAGACAGCCTCAGGAGAATTTCATCCCTCCAAACGCCTGACACTGCCAAATACTACACTGATGGATCAGTTACACAAGAGGGGCTGTAAGGTTCTGCATTTGTCACTGAAGGCCTCGTTGAGAACTGGCGGCCCCCCACGGGAGCCTCCACGTACGAGACAGAGCTCGTAGCCATCTTATGTGCACTACGTAACGCCTAAGAGCCCCATAAACACAGCATTGTAGTCCATACTGACTCGCTCTCGTCTCTGTACGGTCTCCTATCAGGGCACTTCAGAGACAGTTCTAGCCTGCTATCCTCAATCCATGCTGTAGCTGACTCCATCAATCGATACGGGGGTGAAATTCTACTGCACTGGCTGCCTGGACATGTAGGCATATTGGGCAACGAGCTCGCAGATGCCGCTGCACGAGCTGCAACTACCATCCCACACCCCACCTTCCCCCTCGTCGCCAGTCTGTCTCGTATTAAATTTCTCACCAATAAGGCCATCCGTGATCACACCATAAACAATCATGTCACTCTTGCTGCTGATGGATCTTTCTCTGCCTCCTGGCTTGCAGAGCCACAGCATACGAGCCGCTTGACATCCCACCTCGCACCCCCAACTCACTAGAAAGGCATATTCATCGCCTACTCCTCGGCTTCCCAACCTTCTCGCAAGTCACTCGCCTTGACCCAGAGCCATGTACGCACTTCCACCACTCCGACGAGTCTCCTCTGATTCACTATATCCTCGATTGCCCTGCCACAGCCTCACTTCGCGCTACCATCTCACCTGTCCTCATTCCAAGAATATCATGGTCCCGCACTGCCGCAGAAATAATATGCCTCCTTCCCTCCTCCTCTCTCCTCCAACTTGTGTCCTCCTACCCACCCCCTTTCTAGCTCTCCACTCCCCTGCTAACTCATCGCCATACCTCTGCATCCTCTATGCCTTCACCTCATCCATTAACCCTCTCATTCCACCATTCCTCACCTTCTGCAGTCATACCTTCCTTCCCCCAACCACGATCTCTACACGACTTCCCCTTCATGCATAAATCTCAGACGGGCTTCCACCATCTGCCCGTGTCTACTCTTCTCAGTAAGGTGGACGAATCAACACACACACACACACACACACACACACACACACACACACACACACACACACACACACACACACACACACACACACACACACACACACACTCTCTCTCTCTCTCTCTCAAAAATGTATTGTTTAGCAATTTCTCCTCCAATAACTGATTCTTCAATTTATCACTTATGCCCTTTAATTATCTACCTCTTTTTTTATGATCGTCAGCCGAATTTCATTTTTTCGTTTATTTTCCAACAGCATACACTGCATGATCATTCGTCTGCACATTTTAATTAGGGCAGCAGCCAGTGATCTAATGGTTAGCACATCATAAAGGCTGTTAAGGTTATCCAAGGCCTTGATCACTACGAGATGACTGGAACCTTTCGATCATGCAGTATCACCATGAGAAGCTAACATACGAACCTGCAAGATCTGCTCCACTCTACCTATTCTAATTGCTGGGAGGAAATTTTTTTTCCCTAAGCCTTCATCCACAGTTCAACTACTGGGCAGTGTGGGGTCAGATGATATTTGCTAAGGTGACTGGTACAGTACCTGTCTCCGTTACCCAAGTCATAGGGTCAGAGTCAGCAGTTCGCTACATGCGCCAAGTGCTGAGCCAATGATCAAGACTGCTAGGATATGTGCTCAAAAATATCGTGCCTCTTGGTGAACGAGATTTTGAGACTGTTAGGGGGTGGATCCTGGCCAGTGGCGCAATCTTGGGGTAGGTGACCGTCAAGGAGCGGAGCAGTGTTCTTTATTTCCTGCATGTGTCGCCCGTTAAGTTAGCTGGCACAAAGAGTGTTTTGGTTAAATTATTACTGTAAAGATCTATTTCATTTGCATAAGGCTGTATCAGCGGTAATTTTCTATACTGATTCAAACCCTATTGTTAAATTAAGACTTTCATTTACGGCATCATTATTAGTGCTTACTACAATCCGTCTTGGTTTAATGTAAATAATGTACATTTACGAGCAAGGAAAGAAACTGAAAAAATTTCCCCCTAGAAAATAACTTCACTGATGGATTTGTAACAACCGGCAGCTGTGTCAGGACCCAAACTGGTTGTGGCTATTACTGAGTCTAAATTATAATCTAGTCTGTTATCATGACTGTTCTTGAAATGTTGACTATCTTAGACAAAAACTATAATATGAGGGAGAGCATTTGATGTAGTGCTGCTTACTTCTTCCTTAAACTTTATCATTCTTTTTCTGTTCCTGCCCTCCTCTCTTCCTATTTCTTCCATCTTTCCTATCACTAATTATTGCTTTTCATTCCGTTACAGGTGGCTTTACATTGAGTGACAAGCCAAATGGTTCCTGTAAGCCAAGAAACCATTTACAACGCTCGGTGGTAACCATATAACCAAACCATACGAGCTTCCTACGTGTCAAGTGGGTTGGTGGAGGGTTAGTGCCCCTCCCTGTAAAACAAATAACTCAAAGTCTAATGGCCACCCCGTACGGGATTATGGCGTCTGGCAATAGATGGATAGATAGATGAGGGAGAGCAATTAAAACTGTTACAGATGAATAAGCAAGAGAACGTGAAGTGGGTAATGGAGAAAGAGAAGCTTGTATACAAGAGAACGCTACTCTAGAGTTACAGCTAGAATTCGAAAAAAATTGGAGTAAAGATGAGCATATATGTTAGGATGGGTCTATTAAGGCACGGGACCGGCTTTTCCTCGGTTTGATAAAGAATAGGATGATTTCCATTCCTATATTCGATTATTCGAGTTATTTGCTCCTTTTGCTAAATGCCCACAGAACTGGGGAATTATCCAGAGTTCTTAAGTAAGTGGAACCACTTTGGAAACATAGGCTCGACTAACTGAGGAATAATGTGTATTGAACGAAAAGGTGAAACTTATGATGATCCAGTTTGTGAGCACTAGTGAAAAATTTCGGCAGAAATTTCAAAACTGCAGACCAGAACGCGGAAAGCGAGTCGAGCAGTTCGTGAACAGGCTTTGCAATCTAGTGTTGAAACGGTGAGCTGTCAGACCGTCATAAACATTTAAGGCTTTCGGGCAATTGTTAAGGAACAGTTTATGAATACCTGTAAACGCAGCCTCCAAGGTTATCTGAGAGAACGTTATCCTCTTATATTAGAACGAATGGTGGAACTTGCTGATGGATATGTAGCAGCTCGTTGTGGACTAGTTAACAACACTAAGTACCTCAGTAAGTAAAACGGTGACAGATGGAAAGAAAGTAATTCAATTAACACAGAGTGGAGTCACGGATAAAGGACATTATAAATAGAAGATATATATATATTTTTTTAACCGTGGAAAAGGGGGCATAAAGCATTTCAGTGCCCCGAAACAAGAAGGAAACCAAATGTTTGGGGTGCCTGCCAAGAAACTTCGTTCAGTTTCAGTTTACAAAACATCAAGGAAACTTGTGCTCATGAAGAAGTACTGAAGTGTGTTCACTCTTTGGAAGTAGCGAGTGCTTTTGAAGGCATGTCAGTATCAAGAGGATCTCTTTGTGGGAGAGATGTGGACGTCCTACGTGACACTGGCTGCAGCACCATAGTGGAGTGGGTTAACTTGGTTCCAGGGGAATACTTAATGAGTAAGAAATTGCTTGTTAAGCCTACAAATGTACAATTTGGTGGTTACCCTTAGCTAAGGTTAAAATTAAGTCTCCTTGCTACTCATGTTTTGTTACTGCAGTTTGCATGGATAATACTATTTACGTTGTAGCTGTGGAAAAATATACCGGATCAAACGATGAGTGAAGTAAATGGTGTTTTAACGACAGCTGCTAGGAAGAAAACAAAGCAACCAATAACAAAGTTACCTGTTCCAAATATACAGGGAAGGTTAGATTTAGATGTCCAACTGATGAAGATCGCACAGGAATTGATACCAGCCTTCAGAGGTTGACAGAGCTTGCCAAGGAAGGAAAGGCTTTGCCCAAAAGAATGGGCAAACTGAAGTATGGAGAATATCTAATGTATAAGAATTAACGATGGACAACGAACAGTGATACTCCCTATACAGTACGAGAATGATTCACAAAACTGCCCATGAGAATACCTTCAGAGGACATCAAGGAACTGGCCAAACTTTAAACAAGATGCAAGTTAATTTTGCGTGGTCTGGAATGGGAACAGACGTTAAACAGTACTGTCAGTCCTGCGATTTGTGCCAGTAAACTGTACAAAAAGGCAAGGTGGGAAAAGTACATTTAAGGGAAATGACCCTGTGCATCCCTTTCAAAAGAGTTGCTGTGGATATGATAGAACGTTTTGAACCCCACGGTGGAAAAAAAAAAAAAAAAAAAAAAAGGATATTTTCTAACGCTAGTGGGATATACCACTAGATATCCAGAGGCCATTCCATTACAGTCAACTGGAATTGAAAGTGTTGCTGAAACATTAATTGTTTTTATTATTATTATTTTTTTATTTGAGTGGGAGTACCGGGGGAGAGTGTGACGGACAGACGAAATCACTTTACATTCCAAATGATGTATGAAGCAAGGCGACAACTCTCTCTTAAGCATTTACCTACCACCGTTTACTGTGCGCAGGGAAACGGATTGGTATAATGGTTCAATGAAACACTCAAAATAATGGTGAAGAGGAAGTGTACTGAGCAACCGAAACCCTGGGATAGATACCTGCCTTCTTGCATATAGAGAGACCCCACAAGCCAGTATGGGAAACAGCCTCTTCGAGCTGTTATGTGGACGTACAGTTTGGGACCCATTCAATATTCTCAAGGAAATATGGTACAAAAAATAGAAGGCAAATGCTCAGACTATGTATCAGCATGTGTTTGAATTTCGTGACAAGTTGGATGAGACCTATAAGTTAGTTCGAGAACAGCTGAGTAAGTGTCGGAAGAGGAATAAGCATTATTTTGATAGAAAAACGAAAGATAGGAAGATTTCTCTATATGATAAGGAATTGATGCTCTTGCCCATTGCTAATAACAAGTTGCATCTTCAGTGAAAAGGGCCCTATATTGTAATGGAGAAAAGGGGATAAATTGATTACCTCATTACCATGAATGGCTGGTACATATTTTTTCAAGCAAACATGTTCAAGCTTTGTTATACTCGGTCAGAAGTTTCAGTATTCTCTGGAGCAAGTGATACATCTGTAGCAGAGAAGATTGCTGAAGATTAGGGTTATTTCATTCATATACCACTTACACAGCCAAAGGACACATGGGAAAACGGTAACATTATTAGTGACCTGACGACTGCCCAGAAAGAAGAGATTAAGTGACTAACTGAAAAACTCAAGAAGGTATGGCCAGATGTGCCACAAAAAAAATTGCCAGGTTGACCATAAACTATCACTTGCTGAGGAACAGATTATAAGGCTAAGGCCATTCATGATTCCCTTTTCTGTGACGAAACTGATTGATCATAAACTGAGTCACATGAAGGAAATGGGAATTAAAGAGCCTTCCGTATGCCATTACTCTTCTCCCATGGTTACGGCAAGAAAGCCAGACAACTCTCATGGGAAATGCTTGGACTTCAGGAAACTTCATAACCTGACAGTAGTCGACAGTGAGCCAATCAGCCATCCAGAGGTCATTTTTTTCAACCATAGAAAGAAACACGTATTTTAGCAAGATTGACTTAAGTAAAGGTTACTGGAAGGTACCTTTAGAAGAATGAAGTAGAGAGTAAACGGCATTTCAAACAGTAAAGGTCAATATCAATTTACAGTTCTTCCATTTGGGATTGACAATGCTCTGGCTACATTCAGCAGACTGATGAGGAAGATATTAAGTGAGATATCAGGTGTCAAACATTTCCTAGATGAAATTTTAGTTTTTCATCAAAACTTGGGATGAGCATTTGTTATTTTGCAGAGAAGTGATGGAAAGACTATCCAGTGCAGGACTGACTGCCCAACCCTCAAAATGCTGGGCTTGTAGGCACTTCAGTATCTTGGTCAATTTCTTCAGAAAGAAGGACTTTCACCAGCAGCAGACAAGATAACCAAGATCATTGCAGCCCCATTGTCCTACCGCTAAGTAGGAGTTGCATTAAATTCTAGGATTTTTTGGTTGTTGTCGTAAATATAGACCCCATTATTCCACACTTGCAGAACACCTAATTGATTTGGTAATGGAAAGAAACCAAATCAACTGAAGTGGAAGGATGCGCAAGAGCATGCTTTCAACCAGTTGAAGACCAGCTTTTCAGCTATGCCCATGTTAATGCTGCACAACTTAGGTGAAGAATTTATACTTCTTGCAGACGCCTCAAACACTGGCCCAGTAAACAGTTTTACACCTGCAGGAGAAAGATGGCGTAAAGAACCGCTGACAATGCTAACTGGAAGCTTTTAACTAGGAACAACGCTGCTTGTTGTCTGAAAACGAATGTCTTGAGTTGGCATAGGGTATCCAGAAATGTTCAGTCGATCTGAATTGTAAACAATTCATTCTTCACACAGACAATGAACCCCTATCCTATTTGCTTAATGAAAATACATTAAATGGTAGACTAAATAAGTGGGCATTATTGTCTTAGTCCTGCTGGGTTAATATTAGAGCTATAAAGGGTTCTCAAAATGTAGGAGCAGACCACCTTAACCAGATACTGAAAGAAAATGTTTAATTTTATTCTTAAGGGAGGTTTGTCACAAGAACTTGATAGATCATCTCCATTCTCTCGACTCTAGTTCTTAGCAGAGGGTAGCTCTACTGAGTAGATATATTTGTTTTCATTTTTAGGTGGAATTCTCGACTGAGTTTTCTGATTGCCATAGTTGATACTGTCAGAATGTACTTTCATCCACAACTCAATGCCTCGGCTTAGATGGCATTTGCAGTCGTGACAGGAAATTGTCTCCTTTACCCAATTCACAGGATCAGTGTCAGTAGTCGGTTACCTGCCCCATGATCTGTGCCAATGATCAAGACTACTGGACAGTGTTCAAAAGTATCCTTCCTTTCAGTGAATAAGAGTTTAAGACTGTTTTACGACGATGGATCCTGGCCAGTGGTGTAAACTTGGGGTTGGTGACTGCAAGGCGGCAGAGCAGTGTTCTTTACTCCCTGTAAATGCTGTCTAATGTTAGGTTAGCCAGCACAGGAAGAGTTTTGGTTAATTGTAGTAAGAATTTATTACATTTGCTTAAGGCTATTTCATTGGTAATACTATGAATTTCTATTCATATGTAAAACCCTGTTATTAAATAAAGAGTTAGATTTGTGGCATTATTAGTACTTTCTACGATCTGTTTGGGTCTTGTGTAAATGATGTATACTTACGTATAAAGAATGAACTGAAGGCTTTTCAATCATGCAGTATCACCATGGGAAGTAGGTTAGTGAGCTACATGATAATAATCTGGACTACGGTGGCTGTTCTCGATTCCAAACTAGAGGGAGAAAGTAAAATGACAGTGAATGTGATCATTCCTTCACACACTCTCATTGAGATAAGTACGAGTATCCACTGGATGTAGTGTTGCCTGTTCAAGTGACTACTGTGAATGACAAGCCGAATGGTTCTCCTGTAACCCAGGATTTGCTTCGCCAGATTTGGTAGTAACCATATGGCTCTCGATGGTCTGGTGGCTTCAGGCGTCCAAATGGATGGGTCCTGGGCCACATCCAAGGAGCTGTTCAGGCAGAGTGCTCTGTCATGGGGGGATGTGAATTTATGAATTAAAAATGCTAAATATTGCTCGGAAGTAGAGACAAGGAATTGACTTTTGGAAATCAAGTAATAAGTTTTACTTTATGCCGGCTTACTTCGCCGATTTTCTAAGGACGAGAATTTATAAACTTTCTTAACAGTACAAAGCAGAGTCTAATTACTCAAGAGTGCTGTTTGTTAGTACTGTTAGCCTCTTGAGAAAGTGACTCCACCCCTGACAATCAATAACTAATGCTAATAATAATAGACAGGTTCTTGCCGGTGCTTAACTCCTGGCTGGCACAACGGTTTTAAGTCTGATACAAAAGAACTGGCCTAAGTACCAGTTATGAATAATGTAAAGAGTTTGTGCAAACTAGGAGCAGCAACTAAAGTAAGCTTAATGTGAAGAAATAAAACACGATTCTAATTACATTAAACTCAAAGAAAAGAACTGTAAATTTATTGACTACAATAAAATAAGTTTACGTTATATGAATCTCAAAACAAATTCAAAAGGGGAATTCACGGTCACTAGGGGACTTATGAATTCAAATAACAAAGAGAATACACCTACTGACTCATTCGAAAGCTAATCAAACTTAAGCCTAGAAAAACGAACAGAAATACTGGTCAGTGGAGGGGAGCCAAACGAAAGTCTGGGTGCCTGCGTGATGAATACCAAACGCTGCTATTCACTAAGCCCGCTTCACCAATTCATCATCTAGATGGAGATTCAGGAATTCGCTTTACAACGGAGGTGCTGCTCCACGCTGGGCACAAACGGTCCTGTTCTCAAGGCGACTCAAAGCTAAGTTCAAACGGGGACAAGAGGTAGGAGCTGGCCGTGTTTGCCAGAAGTAGGCGTGGCCTAACTTCAACGGTCAACGGAGGGAGGGCGAAAGATATACGCTCACAATAAATCACTCAGTGAAAGCAGTAATGTCATGCATAAAAGTGGTCATTTATGATACAGTGACAAATGTTCTAAAAACCATTCTGATCGGAGTGAATATGAGGGCGGTTGAACTGAGTGATGATCAGTGGGAATTCCACTGGAGTTTGTGGTTTTCTCACTAAAGTACAATGTCATGAATTTGTATAAATACACTCGCGCAAATTCGTGACATGCTCTAAAGCAAGATAAAAAAGAGATCTAGCACTAACAGAGCTCTGTAAAAAATCCTGCTTGGCGGCTCTTCCTTGGCCACGCCCCTTTCTTCTTGGAAGTGTATGTGCTATTTAGCTGCATTTCTTTTTCGATCTACATACCCAGTAAAGTGTAGAAGAAATTTATTGTTTTGTCATGGATTTTTGTTAATGAAATATTGAATACTGTGTTTTTTGCGATATATAATCCCGATTCATAAAGAATGTAAGATAAATACTTAATTACGACCAAGGTAGAGCGTTATCGTAGACACAGCATCAGGCCATCTTAAGTTGCAAACTGCACGAATAATAGATTACCTCATCATCTTATCAGTCCAGTGAGGCAGGATAGTATCATTTTCGGCAACCCACCCTGTACTGTTCCGCAAGGTTCATCCTGTGTGTGTGTGTGTGTGTGTGTGTGTGTAGGCTATTTCATGTATCATGGTGAGTTTAGCTGGTTACTGGGAAGGATTTCCACTATACAGCATACAGATTTGCAACCATGATTGGCAGGGGTCAGCCCCACCTCACACACACACACACACACACACACACACACACACACACACACACACACACACAAATGAAATATTGAAAGGAATGAATATGTCGCTCCAATATTTTAATACATGTTGTGCCATGGACTCTCATCCTAATGCGATATTTCGGGAGCATGACACCCTAAATGATTCTTGGGGAGTGAACCCCCTATTCCAAAAAAAAAAAAAAAACTATAGATACATGGGAAAGTGAGCACAAGGATTTCAACTAAATTTCTCAGGTCATTTCGTTTGGTTCCTTGTTAATGTCTTCCACTACATAAAGTTTTCCACCATTTTTAACGGGGTCAGCTCCTTTCACCAAATTAAAAATTGTCAAAGCAATGAATGGAAGATATGGCTTTGTTATCTTGGTACAGGTTTTGCTATGGATGTTCGTCTGTAATGCAATATTTGGGGAACATGCCCTGCCAAACGATTTTGGAGGTAACCCTCCAAAATAATAACTATCACAAATAGGAGACAGATTTGCTTGATACTTCACAGGTTAGTTCGTCTAGTTAATCCAAAGGTCTTCTGCCATATACCGTACATTGTGCCACGTATGATTTTTAAGGGGTTACCCCCCCCCCGTGCACCGAATTATTTTAACATTCTCATTAATAGCAAAAAGAGGGCAGATATGGCTTTGATACCTTAGAACATCTGAAATGCAATATTTGGGGAGCTTAATTCACCCCCTCAATGATTTTTGGGTCGTCAATCCCCTACCAGAAATATAACTGATCATAAATGGTGGGATGTGAGGCGGTGGATGAATCTGTAGAGAGGCGGCCTGCAGTCCTAATGGACCCGGGATCGAATTTCGGCTGGGTCGGGGAACAGTTTAAAGATTTGAATTTCATAAAATCAGTCTTTACTGGTCTACCAGAAGACCCACCGGCATGTCGTAAATATGCTTCCGCTAATATCAGTACACCAGTCCTGTATGAAACAGTTTTAGCATGTATTCAGTATGGACGGTGGATGTTAACGCCAAAGTGGTGACATGCAGAGGTGTGTAGGAGGAGTTCTTGGCCTTTGGATAGGCCCAATAGCCTTTGCCCAAAGTCGAACACATGAAGAAAAATAAATGGATTTCTAAGAACTTGGCATACATATCGCAGAACTAGGTGTTCAGTTTCCAATTTTTCTTTGAATGCACAGGAAGAAACTAGACATCTACCTTATTAATAATTTTATTGTTGTATAGATCTATTAAAATAGTATGGAACCGGGCAGATGAAGCCCGTCAGGGAAAGTAAAGGCTAATTAATAATATTTTAATCAATCTTTTGTACATTATACTGCACAGTTGCTGTTGATATTCCACAGCATTTGAATAATTTAGAGGAAAAATATGTTTGAAGAAAAATGTAACTGGATGCAGTGTGGTAAGACTATAATTACCTCGTTTTCAGTCAAACGGAGATTTCCTTTACTGTTGTAAACACGCAGATAGATGATGATCTACTAAATTTAATTTATTGTACACAGACTACATCACTTGTTAATGTGTGTAGCCATTTTTTTTTTCACCAAGATACAGTGTTGTTTAGATAGTGTGGTTTGCCTTTTTTTTTTTTTTTTTTTCAAATTGCCATTTCCAAAAGTGTTTTTTGTGTTCTGGAAGCCTATAAGAATGTATCATACCGTACATCCATCCAACATCCGACTGAATGAAGCCACAACTTAGCACTGTTAAATATAAAAAAAAAAAAAAAAAATAGAATCGGACGTGTCGGTAGAGGGAGGGGCTTATTGAGGCCCGTAACGTCATCACTGACCAGCCAATCAGCACCATAATACACGTGACGTCACTACTTGTCAGCCAATCAACTTCACAGACTGCCTTGAGATACGAGGCCGAGAGATACTAGCTTGTAGTTTTGGTTTTGTAATTGTCAGTGGAACCAATCGCATTAAAACTAAAATCACTAATACCTGTTAAGGCGAAGCTCCAGTTAAAAGTGTTAGAAACCTCCAGCACAGGCTGAGAAAAAAATCTCATTTCTATTTCGATTATTACAGAGCTCGATGGGAGTGGTGCTTTTATAATTATAGTTCATTATAATTGTTTTTAATAATACCAAACAGAAGTGAGTGAGGATGATCACAGAAGGGAAAGAATAGCCTTAGTTTTTACTTATCATTATTATTTCTTGTTGTGGTGCCCGCAGCATCTTCAGTATTCTACATTCCTTTTTCATTATATTCTTTGCACTGTCCATCCATCCCTCCTGTCTGCCTCTTCTCATCGTTTGTTTCTTCTTCATCCTTCTTTTTTATTCGATGACTCGTTTTTTTGTCTTTAATTTTCTTTCATCATATTCCTACTGACCTTTATTTGTCCCCTTTATCATACTTTTCCATATTCACGCTGTCTATCGATTTATCACTCCTCGCTCATCATCATCATCATCATTGCCCTTAAAAACCTTCACTTCGAGTATTTCTTATTTATATTCCAGCAACCTAAAGCCATATTATGCTTTTCAGGACAATTTTGTAACTAGAAATACTTGATAGAGCCTGTATTAACATACTGAATGAATATCAACGGACAACTTTAAATGAAAAATTACTTCTTGAACAATTTAAAAAAAATACAGATCACTCACCGTACAGGAAGAGTTAACATTCCCTCACTTCCCTTGCACCAATTACCTCCTCATATATATTTCATTTTCAGACAATTATTGTATTTCTCTTCCGTATGTTTTATAACCTCTTCAGTCATTTTCTGCCCTGTCTCATATTTCTTTCTCTCCACGTTTTCTACCTTGTCATTTCAGTTCATCTTTTTACATATCCTTTCCCAGTATTAATATTCTGATAAATCTTCCTTGTTTAATTTTCTCAATGTCGGTAGTTCATTAGTCCTTCATGAGATGTTTAAACATTTGCAGTCTTCATCAATTAATTTATCTTCGTTCTTGCTTCATCGCCTATAATGTGTCCTTTTTATATTTTCCTTTTTTAATGTTTTTCCTTTATATACTCCGTTCCCTCTTACCTCATCTCGTCTGTTTAGCACTTTCTCTCTCATTCCTACTCTCTCCCATTCCCATCCCTCTCTCCAGATCGTCACGACGTTCTCCTTCACTTTTATAGCTCTTCTATCATCTCTCTCCCTTCTCCCCTCCTTCCTACCCTAACTCCTTCTTTCCTCATTCTCCTGTTCTCTATATATTTTTGCTTTAGTTTCGACCAATTTCAATTTTCACAAACCTCACCATGTTTTATATTCTTCATCTCTCTCTCTCTCTCTCTCTCTCTCTCTCTCTCTCTCTCTCTCTCTCTCTCTCTCTCTCTCATTCGTCCCCAACTCGCCTCAAAAACATTCCACCATCCATCTTAAATCCATTGATATTTTGAATTTCATCCCCCCATCTCTCTCTCTGTCTGTCTGTCTCTCTCTCTCTCTCTCTCTCTCTGTCGTCCCTAACTCGCTTTAAAAACATTCCAGCATCCGCCTTAAATCCATCAATATTTTGGATTTCTTCTCTCTCTCTCTCTCTCTCTCTCTCTCTCTCTCTCTCTCTCTCTCTCAAAGAGGTTGTGTTTTTCCCATCGTTGGTTTATTTGTTTGTTCTTTTGTCTTGGCCTAACATTACGGGCGGATCCGGATCCGGATCAGGTGTATCCCGCACAATATCTCCAAAAGTTCTCAATGAATATCAATGAAATTTTGTGGAATGGTGGGCCCTGGACCAAGAAAAAATTGATTATAATTTCGGGTGGATCTGGATCCGAATCCTATATCAACGGATCTGGATTCGGATCCTTTCTAATGGCAATGGCCTTAGGGGAGGTATGTGCTCTGAGTGCTTTATAGTGTTCCTTGTTTTCCTCCCACAAACACTGTTTGCATATTTTTTTTCCGATTCCTTCCATTTAATATGAAGTTGTTTTTTCTCTCTCTGTTGTGGAGGTCTTTTTTTGTACCCATCTTTCCTCCTTGTTTTACCACTTCTAGGTATTTCACAAATTTTCCTAATTTCTTTTATATAATTGCTTTTTTCTTCTTATCACTGTTTCGTTTGAATTTACCTCATTCCAACATATTCCTCTTCATTACATTATTCTTTTCTTCATTAACATTTGTAACTCATTTTTACCTCCGCCAAGGAGGTTGTATTTTTGCCAGCGTTCGTTTGTTTGTCTGTTAGCAGAATAACTCAAAAAGTTATGAATGGATTTTGCTGAAATTATTTGGAGGGGTTGGGTAAGGCCCAAGGAGCAATCCGTTAGATTTTGGTGTTGATCCGGATCATCATCCGGACCCAGGAAATTTTAAAAGGATTCTCTATCATTGCGTGATAGTGTCAGTTTCAGCGTTTTTACTTCTAACGTGACAGTAATGCCTACAATGCTTGCACAAAAATTACAAGATACGATCTCCGTAAGATCTGTCACACACTCCGCCTGGGCAGAGGTTTGTAATCTTGCATTTATGTGACCCTCTTATGATTTCTCTAGTGTTTGGTGCAGCTAACGCCAGACACTTTTACTTAGCTAAGAATGAGCATACAAGCCTAAGACTTGTATTTCGTTGTGTAAGGTAGTTCCGTAGGCCTTATTTCTTGGCGATTTATTGAATTTGTGAATATGGGTGGTTAATTTCCTTTTGTACGTTATTTATGCACAATTTGGCGATGACTGAGGGATTTATATATTACAAGTAAGGACAGTAAGGCGTAAGAAGCAAAATGAATCGCAGAGGAGATGATAGTGAGCTTCCTTTACCGACGAGAGTTCGAGCTCTACCGTGTTACTACTTACGTTATTAACACATTCATGGCAATGATAGATTTGGTATTATGATGCCCCTACAACCGAGAGATTTTATTACGGTGAGAGCAAGTCAGAGTATGCTGGTAAGAGATGAATTTCTAATTATGTCTATCCTCCCCATCCATTCTTGGTCTGTTACTCCTTCCCTGCTTCCCTTATATTTCATATCCCTCTATTCGTATCACAATTACACTCATTATTATTATTTTTTTTTCGCCCGAGTCCTTTTCGAGGTCCACTTTTTTTGCCGCTTCCAAATGGGCTGCCATATATCCTGTGCAGCTAGCATTGTCTCTCTCCCCCTCCCTCCCTCACTCACTCATTCCCTCACTGTCACTGTAGTTTCTTGAAGAATGTGCTCCAGGTCATATGAGAACAGTATTAGGACAGCCGCATTTTGCACAGTGCTAGACCTGCCTCCAAGCCAGGTTTCAAGAATGGTTGGAATTCCCGGACGGCGTCCCCCACGAGGCCGGTGACCCCCGGGTGTCTCTCCTACATTCGTTAAGCACAGCTAGTTTGTTACCTAGGAATATGAATATTAGCATCATGGCAGACCTTCATTTGCACCAGGATATAAGCCTGGTGTCGTTATGCACGGCCAAAGTATTTAACTGAAGTCCAAGAAATATTCCATATTGACAGTGGTAACTTTACCCTGGCCTGGTTTTGAGAGGGGTGGAATAAATGAGTTTCGTCCCTCATGAGGAAGAAGGCGGCCCCCGTGGGTCCTGTCCAAGAACTTTATGCACGGTCTCGGTTTTCAGTCTAGAAACATGAAATTTTAAACACTGGTTGGCTGCATACCGTGTCAAAGGCAGGGTTGGACGACCGATGTCCACCCTCTCTCCCTTCCCCAAGGAGGAACTTCTCGTAGGGGAGAAAACGCCATAGTTAGAGGCACTAGAAATTTTGCATACCAGTAAACCTTCAATCAGACCTGAGTTCCTAGAGGATGAAACTCCTGGGAGTCGCCCTTCCACTACCTCCGGAAATAATATTATTTCTTAACCCTTCTAATATACCAGAGGTCGGTGCTACTATCAAAAGTATTCTTTGTCTTGCTCCTCCGTACTGTAACTATGCCTGCATTCTCTCTCTCTCTCTCTCTCTCTCTCTCCTTTCTCTCTCTCTCTCTCTCTCTCTCTCTCTCTCTCTCTCTCTCTCTCTCTCTCTCTCTCTCTCTCTCTCTCTCTCTCTCTCTCTCTCTCTCTCTCTCTCTCTCTCTCTCTCTCTCTCTCTCTCTCTCTCTCTCTCTCTCTCTCTCTCTCTCTCCATTCTTTCCGCTTCCATTAGTTCCCTTCTTTTCCATCTCTGCCTCATCTCTATGCCTATGAACTCTTCCTTTCTCTGTTTTACACTAATCATACATTCTCTCCTACTTCCTAACCCCTTCCCCACTCCGTCTCCCTCACTCTCCCCCATCTTTTCCCTATTGATTGTTTTCTACCTTCATCCCAACCATTTTCTCTCTCCATCTGCTTCCATTATCCTCATAACTTAATCCTTTGTGTCTTTTATTCTTTGTTTGATTCTAACTCATTCTCTCCTTCTCCATTCATCGCTCCTCTCAATCTCGTCTCCAGCAGTCCCCTTCCCATCTCTTAATCCGCTCTTTCTTCGAACCGGATCATTCTCATATTTCTTGATCATTTTTTTTTTTTTTATTCCCTCTCCATTCATCTGTGTATAATATTGTTTTTTTTTTTAATCTCCTCTCCCCTTTTCCCATTCGGGCCTGACCCATCCATTTTTCTCATATTTTGTACTCTCTCTCTCTCTCTCTCTCTCTCTCTCTCTCTCTCTCGCTCATATTCCTAGCACCCCTAGGATGTACCCATCATTCCCCCTCTTTTCTTCATCGCCCTCTCCTTTCTCACATCGTTCTCTTCTCCGCTTCACTCTCCCACGCGCTCTCCTCCTTCCTTCTGTTCGTTCTTCCAGTTCTTTTCTCTCATTGACCGCTCTTCATTAAACCAAGCGCTACACAACATCCTCTCACTCCTTCTCCATACTTCACACCCCTCTCGCCTCACCCTCTTCAGCCCCACTCTCCCTCTACATTTCATTCAATGACTTTTAAAAATGGGCCTCTATTTTCCGTTTCAGTCCTACCGCCCCTGCCCCCTCAAATGAACACAAATCTGCTGTAATGACGAGAGTGAGTGCATCAGGGAGAATGCGAGTGTGAGTGAGTGGGCGAAAGAGAGAAAATGGGAGTGAAAGTGGGTGTGAGTGATGGTACAATACCTGTGAGAGAGAGAGAGAGAGAGAGAGAGAGAGAGAGAGAGAGAGAGAGAGAGAGTAGGAACTGAGAATGAGGATATGCATAAGTGCAGAAATGAGATTCAATGTAG
>NC_137053.1:11214895-11274895 GCF_032717465.1 Coenobita brevimanus | reverse complement strand
GAACGTAGAGTAAAAATCGCTTCTCTACGTTTGTTCGTAATAACATAGAAAATGCTCACTTCATGTTACCCCTATTTCCCGATTTTCTTCGTTCCTCGTTCAGTGTGTTCTTCCATCTCCTATTTTTTCTTTGTTGTTCTTGAAATAACGCGCTACCTGTCTTTCTAGCTGCCTATCTGTTTCTTTCTGGCTATCTGTCTGCCTATCAATCAGTCAGTTAGTCTGACTGGCTGTTTACATATTTGCCTGTGATCTCTCTCTCTCTCTCTCTCTCTCTCTCTCTCTCTCAACTTACATGCAATGCATTTGTTCCTCTGCATTGTTCTTCATTTTATGTCTGTTTGTGTGTCTTTCTTGTTATCGTTTCCTGTCTCTTAATCTATCTTTCCATCTGTCTTCAGTGTAGAAATGGGGGCCAGTGTGCCATGGTTGGGTTAAGGGAGGTCTCAATGTGGGACAGAGGCGGAACTGCAACTGATGGCTCGATTTATGAAGTTAGAGTGGTCCAGGTAGTGGGAGACCATGGTAGGTGATAATTTGGGTCTGGGGTGAGGTTGATGCGGATGTGAGTGTAATGGGTGAGAAACGAGCATAATTCTGAGTGAGCGCATTGTAGCTAATGAAGACATGACGAGGGTGTCAAAAGTTTAAAGTTTTAGCAATCCTGGGAAGATGAATGATATCATTTTTAACAACGTTCTATATACGACCACTCTAGATTCAGGTTGTGTGTGTGTGTGTGTGTGTGTGTGTGTGTGTGTGTGTGTGTGTGTGTGTGTGTGTGTGTGTGTGTGTGTGTGTGTTAACTCCTCGTAGGCTATTTTATGGATAAGTAGGAAGGTTTTCCATTCTATACAATTTTGCAACAGCTACTTTTAGGTCAGCCCCCTCAACAAATTAAAAATCCTCAGAAGTAAGGAAAAGACAGCATAGATGGCTTTGACAGTTTACTACTGTACAAGTTGTACAATGGTCTGTCACGAATAAAGCGATATTAGGGGATCGTGATCCCGCCCAGTGATTCTTAGCTGGGTCAGCCCCCTCCAAGAAAAAAGAAAAAAAATCTGAAATCGGAGAAATATTTGAACGAAAATTCCCAAGAAAGTTCTGCTTATTCTGAAGGTCTTCATTATATACAATAGTCAAACCATGTGTTTTAGGGGGCCAACACTCTTCACCAAATTCAGTATTCTCAGAAAGAATGAAAGGAGAGCAGAAAACACTTATTGTGGTACATGTTTGGAGGGCATGAGCCCCCAGTGATCATGAGAGTCAGCCATCCCGAAAATGAAAATGATCAAAAGCAGGAGATTGTGTGCAAATGGATCTCGAAGAAATCGACTTACGTCGCAGGACTGGGTATGCAGTTTCCGTGCTTTCTCTAAATGCACAGGGAAAACTAGTACATCTACTTTATTCATAATCATGTGGAGGGTAGTGGTAGGTGGGGGGGCTCACCATCCACTCACTCGGTGTAGTGCTGCTCTCGGGTGACTGCCCTTTCCCCTCTTCCTTCCTTCTTTCCTTTCTTGCTCTTCTATCTTTCTTTCCTTTATTCTTTCCTCTTCCTTCTGTCTATAGGTGACTCTACACTGAATGACAAGCCAAATGATTTCCTGTACACCAGGAACCCAATTACTACACTGGGTGGTAACCATATAACCAATTTATTGCGCCTGATGGTTTAGTGGGTAATTAAGGCTTTCCAGTCGGATTGAGCCAATGTAGGTTTATATCCAAGGGATGGCTGGAGTTTATTGCTCACGCAGTGCCACTCAGGGATGCGTGAGGCTGGTCACTCTCATTATAAATGTCAGGACCAACTTGCTTAGCCCCAGGCTCCTACTCTCCTCATGGGGCAACACATAATCAGATGATGATGATTATGATGATAATAATGATGTGGAAGTCTTGGAGGCTTGAATAAAGAGTGTCGTTGTGTGTATGAATTAGTAGGTGAAGGTGTGACTGTAGGTGTGTGTGTGTGTGTGTGTGTGTTGATGTGGGCTGGAATAAGAGTTTTGTGCGGGTGTGCGTATTCTGGGTAAGTGGTCGGATATGAATGTGGATTTTGATGTTGATGTGGGTGTGGAATAGATAAAGTGCGGGAGTGAGTATGCTTATGGATGTCTGAGTTGTTATTTGCAAGAGTACTGAAGAAAATGCAGGTGAAGGAATTGATGTCGGTGTGGGTGTTGGAGTGATGAAGGTGTTGCTTTTGGGATGAGAGTTGATGTGAGTGTGGATATGGATGTAAGTGGGAATGGATGTCGGCAAGGTTACTGACGTTAATATCTATGTGGATGTGGAGGGTATGTAGGTGTGGCTATGAGTTTTGGGAGTGTAAAATTCTGGGAGGGACTAAGTTTCAGAAAATGGGATGAGTGAGGTTTGTATGTACAATGAGTGGGAGTGAAGTGTGTGTGTGTGTGTGTGTGTGTGTGTGTGTGTGTGTGTGTGTGTGTGTGTGTGTGTGTGTGTAACTGCTAGAGAGAGAGAGAGAGAGAGAAAGAGAGAGAGAGAATAAGGAATAATCGAGGGTATATGGATGCTTCGGAAATTCTCTTACGTTTGAGTGGGTGAGAGTCTTATATATTGATACTGAAGGAGTTTTTTAAAGCAGTCGCGCTTCATGTACATATTATTTATTTAAAAAAAAATAAATATACCAAAGCATATGCCTACCTGAGATGAAGAGATGCTTGAAGGAAAGACGAAATGTATGCACAGATAAAAGGAGCACAAGCTTTTACACAATAACATAGTCACATTCATTTAAAACCTTCAAGAGAACAGCATCCGGCTTGAATTGTCATCAGATTTTCCTATTTTATAACTGGTCTTCCCCTAAAGAAAACAGACCCCAGAGTCATAAAACAAAATGATACTCCTAAATAATCTTCTATCCCCTTATTGAAATGTCGCAGGTCTCTCTCTCTCTCTCTCTCTCTCTCTCTCACACACACACACACACACACACACACACACACACACACACACACACACACACACACACACACACACACACACACACACACACACACACACACACGCCTATTATGCCTTTGTCTAAAAATCATAAATAAACCTTCAAGAGAATCTACAAAAACAATAATCTGTGGGACTTCTAGGCTTAAGTTCTGTAAACAGTTTGGTTCACATCTCAGTAAGCCTTAGACAGCAATAACAACAACAACAACAACAATAACAACAACACAAACAAAGAAGAAGGAGAAGAAGAAGAAGAAGAAGATTACTAAATAAGGCATAGTAGAAAAATAAGGGAATGTTTTTGATAATGGCATTATATGATATAGCTGGTGTCGAGGTTGAGTAAGAGACAGATATAAGCAAAGCAAACGAGAGATGAAAAGACAGGCATTGGGGATATAGATAGAAATGATGCAGATACAGAGATTAGCAGAGAGACATATGAGCAGAAATGTTTATACTTGATTGACAACAATATATAGACACAAATAGATAAACTGACACATGTATCTAGAGGTTAAACAGAGACTTGAGACAGATAAATAGGTATAATAGAGTCAGAGAGAGCAGGGACTGAAGATGTGAACTCTGGATTGATGTAAGAACAAGGACGAATGTTTGTTTACACGTGACAGATAAAGGAACAGTGGAGAGAGAGAGAGAGAGAGAGAGAGAGAGAGAGAGAGAGAGAGAGAGAGAGAGAGAGAGAGAGAGAGAGAGAAAGAGACTGCCAGAACACAGTGTAGAGACAAACAGTGTGCTCATCTCTGGACCAAAATAACGTAGGTTTTGCGCAGGTCATCTATGACTGGTTGCCTTGACCCGTGACGTCACATGGGCACCGCTCGCCTGGACAACAGTGTGTTTTGAGCAGCCAGTGCGACGTATAGCCTGCTTTATTTTATACATTTTATGAGGTTATAGTACCTTTCAGTGTATGGTGTGTATGGGTGTTTTGGAAAGACATCCCAAGGTCATTATCTGAGACGGTTTCATATACCAGGTAACAAAAATTACCATACTAAAGCGGATACATTTGTGTGAACAGAGGGACAAGGTTGCTTCCCACGGCCGTGTCTACGAAAGCTTTTTCAGCTCGGAACAATATGCAAGAGATCTGCCAAGTCACCTGCTAAGGACATCGCCACCAATTAAAAAAAAAAAAAAAAAAAAGTTGCTAAAGCCTGGAGCAGTCCGGGATCAAAATCTGCCTGCAAAACAACAAGAGAGTACGTAGTGAGTGAATAGTTTTACAGTGAAATGTAATCGACTAACAACATTAATTATCAGGGAATTTACCTTCATTTATGAACATCGAACGGTCACGTAACATATTAGTAGGACTGTCTTGTCTCTACACAAAGTATTATCGCCAAGATACTATCGGGTGTTTGTGATAGGCAAAATGAATGTCTGTGAACCCAGTCATTTAAACGTAATTCTAACTCATTATCCTTACATCATGACTATATTTTCATGTAGAATAACACATAATTTCATGGTGGTGTGGTGACACTCACTGTAATTTGCGGGAAGCGGTCAGATATTACGAAGCAATTGGTCAGTGGAACGATATATTGCTACCGACCTACATGTATGAAAGTAATTATTTTCATCACTTTAAATTAATACACACCCTTGAAATTCCAACAGAGAAAAATGAAATGTCGATACTGGTAAGCTACAGAGAGAGAGAGAGAGAGAGAGAGAGAGAGAGAGAGAGTATTCCCCTGGGACTTCGGCAAGTGAAACAGGAGCAGAGTCACCTCTCTCTCTCTCTCTCTATCTATCTATCTATCTCTCAAGTAATATAGAAATGATGTAAGGTGGTATTGGTGATGACAGTGGTGGTGGTGATCGGGAGAGTCACCCAGGTGACGTAGACAGAATGGAAAATAGGAGTCATATTCTGGGGGAGGAGGAAGCCGCACATGAACACACTGAGTCTCTACACTGTGGTGAGAACAATGACCAGAAAGAATGTAAGAACAAAAGGAAAGATTAACACAAAGGAAAAACGGAGAGTGAGATGGAAAAGGACAGACAGTCAAATTGAGCAACAGAAAGAGTGACAAGGGAGCGTGGGAAACAGAACACATCACCTGGAACAAGACAGAGGGAAATTGCGAAACACTAATACAAAAGACATGGAGAGCTCCGGACCAGGAGACGAGGAGAGCGGAGAGAGGATTATTGGAGCGAGTAAAGGAGGGAGAGATAGGAAGTAAAGAGGGGAGCAAGAAAGGAGCAGGAGGGATGTGGTAAGGAGATATGGAAAGAGTGAGGAAGAGAGAGGAGGAAATAGGGAAATGAAAAGATGGAGGGAATGAGAGAGAGAGAGAGAGAGAGAGAGAGAGAGAGAGAGTGAGAGATGAGGTTGGGTAGAAAGGAGGGCACACAATGGAAGTGGGAATGGAAGAGGAGAATGGGAGAGATGAGGGAGGGAAGAAATTGTTAAAGGGAGAATAGGAAGGAGAAATGGAAGAGAAACTGCAGGAGAAAGGTGGAAGATAGTTACAATAGAGAAAGAATGAGGGAAAATACTTAAACTGTAGAGAATGAGAAGACTATAAATTAGAGTGGGTCAATTTTTTTAGAGATTGCTAATATGAAAGATATGGGGTGTTAAAAAATTGCTGTTATGACATCAAGAGATCAAGATCATTTTTGGATTTTTAGTCTCCTATTGTTTTTCTTGGTAAGTTGTTATGTAACTATGAGACCTTTTTTCTCTCTTTTTCGCTAGTTTGTTGAACATCTTATGGACGATTACTTCTAAGAAAAGCAATTACTTACAAGGATATCTATCTTAAAAGCAAGTATCTCAGTACTTTAGGATGTTATAAAGCATTTCGTAAAGTGTGTGTCCATTCTTTGGTATATTTTACAGGTTATGAAATCTCCATAGAAGTACTAAATATGTGTACCGACCTATTAACACAGTCATTATATCTATCTATCTGTCTATCTGTCTATCTATATAGGATGTGAGAAACTACCCAGAAGCCAGACTTGCAAAGTACATCTATCCAACAGTAATTGAAAAATGAAAAAGGAAAAAAATATATTTTTTCCAATGTCCTGTTATAGATTCACCAGCCACCTTGCTGAACAAGATCCAGGTTGCCTGGGAGCAGACCAAAAAACATGTCTCTTGGCAAAAAAAAAAAATAAAATAAATAAATAAATAAAAAATAAAAGAATAACTTAAGGGAATTATTACTGCAAAGCTTGATATGCTCTTCGACATTCGTAACTGTAAATGTGATATAATTGCCTGCGTCCTTACAGCTTCCCTCATATGGTTGCAAAAAGAAAGCTCACATCAGCTGTCCTAAAGAGAGAACGATTCCTCTGAAAAAGTTGCTTTGGTCAAAGGGAAAAGAGACAAAACTGGCTTGATTGGTCTTCCTCAGATGGGCCTTTCAAATCTTTGTGAAAATGGCAGGCTATAAATAAGCAAAAACGTCAACAGGAAGAGAAGAGAGAATCTTTGAAGGTAAACATAAGCTAAGATGAATAAGAAAGTTTCGGTGATATGATCTGAAACACTAGAGCAGTGGTTCTCAACTGATGATCCATGGACCACTGGTGGTCCATGGTGACTTTATGGGTGGTCCACAGGACGTTCACTATATTTGGTAATAAACTGGAGATTGGTGCATATATTTTAAAATTTATTGAAAATTCGGTACGAAAAATTTTATCAAAATAAATAATTGACCATTCATTTTATTGCATTATTCCTACTGATTATTCCAGTATGATTGGTACTTACCCAAATCTGTCAACACATGCAGTCATATGTCTTCTGCCATTTGCATCAACTTTCATGTGTGAGAGCAGATTTTCATGTTTGTTGCACATTAAGTCCAAACAGAGGAATCGGCTTGCAGTGGAAAGCAATATTCATTGTGCATTATCAAGTACCACTCCTAACACTGAAAAGCTTGTCATTGAGAAGAGAATCCAAAAGTCTGGTTGCAAAGAAAAATGTTAGTTGTATACTCCTACATAATTTCAAAATTCTGTTCGTTAGAAATAACTTTCACAGCAAAATGTTAGAAAAGAATTCATGTATTTCCTGGAAATTATGTTTGGAAAATATATGTTTCAGACCAAAATGTCAGCTGTCGACTATTTTATATCATTTCTCGAAATTCTGTTTGTAAGAAATATATTTCTAACCAAAATGTTTCTTGTCTATGCCTTATTTATCATTACCCAAAAATGAAATGGTCCAGGATATTTTTTTTAATTGGGCTGGTGGTCCATGGCCTGAAACGAATTGAGAACCACTGCACTAGAGCTTTCTGGAGATGACAACAATGATTTTTATTTTTTATTGATGTTGTTCCATATGAGCCTCTGTTTGAAACCAAAAGCACATCCACTGGTAAAAAATGGAGAACAACACTTTAGAAATACGAAATGTTGCCCTTCAATAATCTTGGTATTGTGTACAACTGACATTGCTACAGCTGCACTGATGGACGCAAGATTGACCACTAAAGATGATTAGAGGCTTGTAATTGACCCCAACAAGGTAAAGAGGGCACAGGACAAACTTATTAAAAGACTAGACATGAAATTTGATGTTCGTTGCAAATAATCATTGACAATATCATTTTTTGTTGGCCGCCAAGACACAACAATCGTGATGCTCGAGACAAAGGAATCAAATAGACAGTTTCCAGGTATGGTCAAAGAGTAGCATTAAACAGTGTGCTGTGAGACAGACAGACAATATCTCTTCCACTTCACACCTGAGAAAGCCTCAAAGACATGGAAACATGCCGAGATAATCGCAGGCAATCTCAAAAAATCAAGGAGGAAGAAAGGCGTGTATGGAACAGATCAGATTGAAATGAGGAATGAGGAGGTATGATTCGTTTTTGCTACTGTTTTTGTTTTTGTTGTTGTTGTTATTGCAACCCCTGGTTCATCTCATTGTGAAGCCAGCGGACCGTAAGAAATCAAGGAATTGGACGGTGGCTCCCAGATGTCTTTTGTTGTAGTTGCGATCAGGAACTGTCTGTGTACGATAGTGTGCTGCATGTACTAGGTGTGGTGTTCTGTGGCGGGTATGTGAGTTAAATGGATTATTCGTGGATTGCATTTCGTATTGCTATTACAGCAGGGAAGTGTTGTGGGTGCATTGCACTCTGGGTAGTTATACTCCAGTCTC
Source organism: Coenobita brevimanus (assembly GCF_032717465.1). Lineage (NCBI taxonomy): Eukaryota > Metazoa > Arthropoda > Malacostraca > Decapoda > Coenobitidae > Coenobita > Coenobita brevimanus. The sequence goes on along the minus strand of NC_137053.1, from coordinate 11,266,716 downwards.
CTTGGGCAGGGAAGTTTCCGTCTTGTGGTGGACCTTGGAGGAGGCTGTTTGGTTGAAGGATTTAGGTGGCTGTAGTGGCTATGTATTTATCCATGTGTTTGTGAACCGTAGAGTTGGATGACGGAGAGGGAATTTTACTGAGACACCCTTTGTAATGTTTGGGAGTTCTTCGTTTCATGTTTCTATGTGGATGGGGAGGAAAATGCAACATGATGTTACGTGGGTGGGAATAATCTGAAGCGGAAGCAATGAACTGCCTGCGTCTCATATTCATATGATCTTAGATTGAAATACATTTCTTTCCTGATGTATGTAATCAATAGTTGTAGTTTTGGTGCATCCTATTATGGAGCTTACTTCTTTCTGTTTTTTAGCTTATCTGTGTTTTCCCTGGTTCAGGTTGGGGTTCAGTATGGGTTAGCATAGTTTATGGTTGTCAAAACGAATTGCCAGTAAGCAGTTTTAAGGGATTCATTCTGTTGTTCAAATGCAGTGCTCGTGAATATTTTCAAGGGATCGAAATGAAGTCAAGAAGTAAAGAGAAGTAAGCAAAAGGGCAAAGGTTAAGCGAAAAAGATGACAAAAGAAGGAGACAGCAAGGAAGAATTAGAGAAGAAAAAGAGGACAACAAAGCAGAAGGAGAGAGAACTGGGAGGAAGGGGGAGCTTGGAGTAGAGAAAGAATTAAAACAAGCCGTAGGGAGTAGGAAAGACGGTAGTGGAAGGGCAGGAAGGAAGCAAAGGAGAAAGACAACGGACTGAAAGGAAACCAAGGGAATGAGAATGAGTACAGGCAGAAAAGAAGGATTGAGAAAGGAAAGGAAAGGGAATGATAAAGAGATAACTAATATAACGAAAAAAAAATATAAAGGAATTATTAAAGGAAGAATGATGAGAAAAACAGTATGATGGAGATACGGAAGGGAGAGAATAAATGAGCAAGAAAGAGATGGAGTGATAGGGAATATTGGTAAAAGAAGGAATAAAAAAATGGAAGGAAGGAGGGACATCGGGAGTGAAGGAGTATGAGAAGAAAAGTGAAGGAGATTAATATGGGAAGAGGAAAGACGAAGAAAAGTTGGGGATAAGAGGGTAAGGTGGAAGGAGGAAGGAGAAAGGATGGTGAAAGCGAGGAACTAAGAAAGGAGAAAGGATGGTGAAAGCGAGGAACTAAGAAAGGAGAGAGTGAGGAAGGAAAGAGAAAGTAAAATTAGAAGAGATGGGTACATGGAAAGAGGGGCAGAAGGAAAAAGAAGAACCAGTGATAGACGAATGAAAAATAAGTAAACGAATGGAAGCAACAAGAAAGAAGTGGAACAAGAAAGAAGAAAAGGAAGAAGCAAGATGAGAAATTGTTATGGAAGACAAGAAAGGAAATAGGGGTGGAAGAAAAAGGAGAGGAGGGTAATGGAAGAGAGATAAGGAAGGAATTAACGAACAAGGGAGGGAGGCGAGAGGACGGAGACGTGGGGTAAGAAAGAAAGGCGATTAGAGAGAGTGAGGAGAGAGAAAGATGGGGATAAAGAGAGAAAGTCGGAAGGGGAAGCTAAGGAAAGAGAATGAGAAAAGGTGGAGGAGAAAAGATGGATGGGAGAAATGGGGGAAGAGACGGATTTTCTCTGAGATGGATGACTGGAGGTTTAAAGGAAGGATCATCGTATCAGCTTTTTCCTTCCTCCGACGTATTGGGAGTTGTTTCTTGTTGCAGCTGTGTGTGTGTGTGTGTGTGTGTGTGTGTGTGTGTGTGTGTGTGTGTGAGAGAGAGAGAGAGAGAGAGAGAGAGAGAGAGAGAGAGAGAGAGAGAGAGAGAGAGAGAGAGAGAGAGAGAGAGAGAGAGATGCAAAAGATAACATTTTCTCTTGTGTCGTGAACGAAGATGCAAAATATTATATCTAACTGTGAATGTAAAATGGTTTTGCCATGTGGTTGTTTCTTTCGTGGACTGGGTAGATTTTCTGTTATGCTAGCAGTTATTTCATTTTTTCAGCCATTAACATGCTCGTTTAGGGGCATGAGGTTAGATGTTGTTCGTGTTAAAAGAACATTTACAAGCCTGTGCCCATTTACTTTTTCTTACAATGTGACTGATTAAAACAAATTTATGCCTACAGACAGCACAATGATAAATGGCAGAAAACCACTAATGTTATATAAGTTGAGAAGGCGACTCCCCTCAACTTCTGTCTCCCTTCACACAGTCCAAGGCGAATTCTTACATGTATTTACAATTTACAGTAGAGGATAGCGATGGGAAGACCGAGAATCAGAGCTGATAAAAATATCCAAATTTGCCACTTAGGTTAGAGTATTATCTCTTCTACAAAAAATACTCAAGCTAAAGTACAAGTAACGTGAGATGAATGCACTGAAGTAAAAATACAAAAATATGTTATTCATAAAGTGCTCAAGCACTGAAAACAAAAAAATAAGTGAAAAATGTTGTAAAACCGCTGAAAAATGGGAATGCTCAGGCATTAATGAGAAGTATGTAGAAAATTTTAAGTGAAGTAAAGAGAATAAAATGAAAGTTTCGTTGAAAATACGTAAGAAAGCTTGGGCGAATGCTAATGTACTAAAAGAATGATTTTGTTACAGTAGATGCCGTGATCATCCTTTTCACACAAAGTTTCCAAAGTTGGTGAAAAATTACCCGTGGTATAGGGCAGCTGAGGTTTGCTGGAAAATTATTGGGTGAGAGGGAAATAAATGTAAGGACGGCAAGGAACGCATTAGAAGGTCTGCTGTGTTATGAACAGAGTTGCTTTAGGAGTGGTAGAAGTGTGCATCAAATACCTGCAATGAGACAGAGAGTGGAGACATATTGTGAAAATGATTATATATCTATATATTTATATCTATTTAAGGTGGCAAATGAGATGAAGAGGGATAAGCGGGATATTATAGGTGAGCAGTGTGTGAAGAATGATGAAGGAAGAGTAGTGGTGAACAGTGGGGGATATTAAAGATGCATGGAGAGAGCATTATAACCGATTGTTGAATGAGGAGTTTGACTGAGACAGGGAAGGTTTGGAGCCAGCAGATCCAGTGTTTGGCTCTTGGCCTTTGATTGACGCTGCTACTGTGAGTGAGGCAATAGGCAGGATGCAGGTGGGGAAGGCAGCGGGTGTGTAGGGGTTGACTGCCGAGATGTTGAAGGCCTCAGGAGATATAGGGGTGAGGTTAGTCACTGACCTGATAAATATGATTATATATGAGTGTGTTGTCCCAGATGATTGGTTGAAGAGTGTAATTGTAAATGTGTATAAAGGGAAGGGTGATGCCCTGGAAAGAGGAAATTATAGAGGTATAATGCTCTTAGACCAGATAATGAAGGTAATGGAGAGAGTTCTAGAAGGTATGATTAGAGAAAAAATGAATACTGATGAGATGCAGTTTGGGTTTATGCCAGGCAGGGGGACCACTGATACCATATTCATTGTTCGACAGCTTCAGGAAAAATATATTGGGAAGAAAAGGGATCTGTATTTTGTTTTTGTTGATATGGAAAAAGCCTTTGACAGAGTCCCTAGAGAGGTGGTGAAGTGGGCAATGAGGAAGCTTGGCGTGGAGGAGTGGCTGGTTAGGGTGGTTATGGCCATGTATGTGGGTGCTCACACCCAGTAAGAGTTAATGGAGATATGAGTGATGAGTTTTCCGTGAACGTTGGTGTTCATCTGGGGTCAGTTTTGAGTCCCGTGTTGTTTATCATGGTACTTGGAGCCCTCGCACGTGACTTTAGAAGCGGACTCCCGTGGGAGATGTTGTATGCTGATGATTTGGTGTTGTTTGCATAGAACGAAAGGGAGGCGGAGGAAAGATTTAGGAAGTGGAGAGATAGTATGGGGCACAAGGGCTTAAGGGTATATACAGATAAAACAAAACTGATGATATCTAGGGTTGGTGGTGGTACTGTTAAAGACGAAGGGGAGTGACCATGTGCAATTTGCCACAAGGGTGTGGGAAGTAATTCCATCTTGTGTAGTGTTTGTGATAAATGGGTGCACAAGAGATGTAGTGGTATCTGAGGTAGACTGCGAGATAATGCTGATTTTATGTCTCTTGTTCCTTTGATTTCTTCTTATCTTAGTGACAGGAAAATAAGAGTAAAAGTAGATGATGTATATTCGAATTTCCACTCAATTAACGCCGGCGTGCCGCAGGGATCAGTTCTGGCGCCAACCCTATTTCTGGTTCATATTAATGATCTCTTATCTGTCACTCACAATCCCATTCACTCATATGCAGATGACTCAACACTACATAGTTCATTCACACTCAGACATCCATTTACAGAGTCTAATATCTCTACCTCTCAACTCAGTATAGCCATCTCCATAAATCAAGATCTATCTACAATCAGTGAATGGGGACAAAACAACCTTGTCTCTATTAATGCTAGTAAAACTAAATATATACAGTTCACTAATAGACAGATATTACCAGATTCGTACATTACCTTCAGTGCTACTAATATTCCCATCTCCAAAAATATTGAAATTCATGGTGTCTCACTTAACAGTGCCCTCAGCTGGACTTCTCATGTCAGATCACTTACTAAAACCGCCTCAAAGAAACTTGGATTATTGTACAGAGTCCGTAACTTCTTCGCCGATGAGCAGTTAGCTATAATTTATAAGAGTCATGTGTGCTCTCAGCTTGAATATTGCTCACCCTTGTGGAATGGTTGTGGAGAGGTTGCATTAAGACAACTAGACAAAATTCAGAATAAAGCTGTTAGAATCATTAACAACCCTGCCATTACATATAAACTACCTCCCCTGCAAGTAAGAAGGAATGTTGCCTACCTTGCATTATTTTACAGATATTTTTTTGGCAAATGCTCAGACGAAGTTGCGTCCATGGTGCCACCTCTCCATGCCTTCCCTCGTGCTACATGGGCATCTGACAGCGCTCATGACTGGAATGTCACTCAACCATATTGCAGAACTTCTGCCTATCAGAATTTTTTCATTCCCCGAACTGCATCTCTCTGGAACTCGCTTCCCCAGAGTTGTTTTCCTCCAAATTTCAACCTACAACTGTTCAAGTCTAACTGTTACAGATATTTTATGAACAGAGGACACCAGTAATCTGGTGTATGGATTTTTTTTTTCCATTTGTTTTTCCTTCCTCCGTTCTGTTCTTTAAAAAAAAAAAAAAAAAATGTGGCGTGTCGAGGAGAGCAGATGCAGATTGTCAGGCATGAAAGGATTGAACTTGCTGGTAAGTCTCTTGAGTGTGTGGAAGAGTTTTGTTATTTGGGATACATGTTGTGTGCTGGAGGTGGGGCTGGAGCTAGCTCTGTGGTTAGGGTGAGAAGTGGTTGGAAGAAGTTCAAGGAGCTGTTGCCTCTTCTGACATTGAGAGAACTCTCCCTGTGCAAAGGGATCTTTGTATGCAGCATGTGTTAGGAGTGTAATGCTATATTGTAGTGAAAACTGGTCAGTAAAGGAGGAGGATATTCGCAGGCTCAGACGTACAGAAATGACAATGATTAAGTGGATGTGCAGTGCGTCCCTGCGTGCAAGACCTGGGGGGACTGGGTTTACGATGGAAGAGTTGAGAAGTAGGATGGGACTGGAGTGTATTGGTGCTGTGATGAGGGGAGGTAGATTGAGATGGTTTGGGCATGTGGAGAGGATGGGGGATGATAATTGGGTGCAGAAGGTGAGAAGTGTTAATATTGGGGGTGGGGTTGCGATGGGTAGACCGAGAATGACGTGGGATGAGGTCATTAAGTGTGACCTCAGGGTTAAGGGACTCAATAGGGAGGCTGCAATAGATCGTGCAGCATGGAGAGCCGCCATTAGGTGAACAAGGCCGACGCATGCATGTTGGAGCCTTCTAAAAGGAAAACGAAAACGATGTCTATCTATCTATTTATCTATCTATCTCTCCATCTGTATCTATCTATCTATCTATCTATCTATCTGTATCTACGTATCTATCTATCTATCTATCTATCTATCTATCTATCTATCTATCTATCTATCTATCTATCTATCTATATATATATATATATATATATATATATATATATATATATATATGTATATATATATATGTATATATATATATACACACACTGCATACATTTACTTACGGAACTAGTGACTGCTGTCAAGAAAAAATTATTTTTTAGTATGGTAATGAAGTCTGTGTAAGAATACATGAACATGTAAGTGGTTAGAGGCTGTTTTGGAGCGAAACCGAGTGAGTGGGTGAATGTCGTCGTGGCTAATGAGTATTAATTTGTCTACCTTTCTGTATGTAAAATTATAAATGTAGGTATATAAATAAATAAAGCAGACTAAGAGGTCCGATTGGGCCCATACTGTTACCAGGGAGGCCCATTTATGTACCTAGGAAACATCATTCAGAATGAGCTCGTTGGGTCTACTGGGATCATTTTGGATAGGCCTATCACTGTAACAAATTTAAAACATGCTATATTTTATTCACTCATTTTAGATTGCACTTCAGACATAATCCACCAGGAACAGATGTCGATTGTCATTAAAACTTTTAAAATGGGTGAAGGGCCAGAAATAAATAAATAAATACTTCTTGGGTTTTGATTGGGTTCTGTGGGAAAACTCATTTTATGGAGAGGAGAGAGAGAGAGAGAGAGAGAGAGAGAGAGAGAGAGAGAGAGAGAGAGAGAGAGAGAGAGAGAGAGAAAATGAGACGGAAATCAATGAGTAATGTTTGCATATCTCAGATCTGATGTATAGAATGAGTGCAAATGAGTGTTATTTGCTGATAATCAACAATGGGTTTGGTGCTTGTTGCAAAGTTTGTGTCAGTGAGCAATATTCTTTGAACATAAGATCCATCCATCCATCCATCATCCAATCCTACGTTCCCCCACGAGGAGCGTAGGAGCCCGGGACTAGGCAGTTGGTCCTGACATTTAAGATGAGAGTGACCAACCTCACTCATCCCTGAGCGGCATTACGTGAGCAATAAACCCCAACCACCCCTTGGATATAAGCCATCACCGGCTCAATCCGATTGGAGCACAATAATTACCCACTAAACCACCAGGCGCCAAAATTTGATTATATGGTTCCCACCCAGAGTAGTAGATTGTTTCCTGGTGTACAGGAAACCATTTGGATTGTCACTCAGTGTAGAGGAAAGAATGAAAGACAGAAGAGGGAGTGTAAAGTCACCCGTAGGAAGAAGGACGAGGAAAGAATGAAGGAAAGAAGGATAGAAGAAGATGGAAGGAAAGAAGGATGGAGGAGAGGACAGGGCAGACATCCGAGAGCAGCACTACACTGAGTGAGTGGATGGTGAGCGCCCCCACCTACCACTAGAATATAAGAACCGATAAGATAATACTTATAGCTGTTTTAGGGAGATGGCGATTCCCAGTGTGATGATGGTAATGAAAGGAGAGAGATCTGACTTCACAAGGGAGCTTGTTCTTGGGTGCAATAATGTAAAGGGGATGTAAATGCGCAAATAAGTGGGCAGGAGAGCAGCAAAAGTAAGAGAGATAACCGGTGTTTTTAAAGTCTTGACACCCTGAGTATGGGAACTGCAAGAGGATTACATAAATGTGTTATAGAACTTACATTATCCCATCGGTGTGATATTCTGCTGGGCCAAAAGGATAAAACTTTAAAAGTAAGAGCAGTGAGAATGTGGATTCTTAGGAACACATGTGCATGGCTAAGATACAATGGATAATGTAAGAATCCTCCTAATTCCCTCCCACTCTTCTCTCCCCATCATTCCCCTCTCTTCCTCTTCTCCTTTTACCTCATCCTATCTCCCGTTTTCCCCACCCTCTCTTCCCCTTCCCCCATTTCTTCCCTCCTTCGTTCACATAGTTTAAAATTAAATATCTTCCCTCCCCTCCCGTCCCCTCCCTTCCCCTTCTTCCCTTCCCCCTCCCCTCTCCTTCTTCCCTTCCCCCTCCCCTTCCCTCCCCTCTCTTCCCCTCCTCTTATGTGTAGCTTCTCCTCCTCTTAGGTATGCTTCTCTTATGTATAGCTTACGCATTTTCCTTAAATTTGTAATTAAAAAAAAAAAATCTGAATCAATTACCTACCTTTTTCATAGTCCCAATGCAGTGCTTTCTTTTGGCGATCCATCTTTTCAAGAGACTCAGAGCAGCAGTACCCATCCGTACGAGAGCTGAATCAAGATTGGAACGGAGCAAGACCGTGGCGGGTGTTCACACTGTCGTTTCGCTCCGCTCACGGTCCACTCTCGCTCCGGTCAAAATATCTTTTGAATGGATCGTGAGCGGAGCGTTCCTTGAACGTTACTGCCAGTGTGAATGCATGTACTGAAATGCATGTAAAGATATTTGACTGGATCGTGAGCGGAGCGAGAGCTGAGCGCGACCGTCCCAGTAGTGTGAATTGGGCCTAAGGAGACGAGAGTGAGGAAAAGAAGACTTGATATTACAGAAGTTCAAAGTTGGCGTGAATGGGAATGGGATAGTGGTGGATGATGTAACAAGTGGGGAGAAATGATGTGAAAAGGGATTGAATGAGAGGTGAGATGGTGGAGGGACATGAGATGAATGAGGAGCTAGAAAGAAACAGGCAAGAAGAATGAGGACGAGAAATACGTGGAGTAAGAGGGATCCTAAATACTATGGAAGGGGAAGGAGAACGGAAGGAATGTAGGAAGGCCGAAGGGGTCAAGGGCGTTGTGCAAAATCAGATGTGTAAGATGAGTGAAACTGGAAGAAGGGAACTGTGCAAAAAGACGAGATGTAAGAGAGCCGAAAAGGAAATAAAGGGAGAAGAACGAAGATGGAGAAGAAAGGAGGAAGAAGATACATGAAGGGGATGGGTATGACAGAACAGTTGGCAGACAGGAAAGGGTGAAAGCGGGACAAGTGGCTTATGAAGGGAGGGTTGAGTGAAAGGTGGATGAAGAGTGGGATGAAATACACGAGGGGAAAAAACAGAGATGTTGAGGGAGGAAGGAGAGCGGTAAAGACAAAATAAATGAGAGGAGAAATATGGCAGGACGCATATAGATGGAGGCGGCGTTGGACTGGTTGGCAATGGGTTTAAGGGGAGTAACACATAATTCTTTGTAAGCTGTAGGATACTGTGGAATATGAAAGATAGATGACCAGCCTATGTTAATTATGGCGGTCTTGGAAACGCCTGTCAGGAATGCGTATCTTTGCACAAATCATCTGAACTCCACCACGCCTAGTGCCTTAGAAAACTTTGCTATAGAGAGTCAAAGAAAAGGCGGAAGAAAAGGATATCATAGGAAGAAGTGAGATATGGCGTTCCAAAAGAGGAATACCGAGAGGACGAATGAGAGGAAGGAAGCACGGTGAAGGATAGAGTGCACGATGACTCGGCCAAGAGAGAGAAGCAGTGAAAGAGATCTGGGGCTTGGGCTTAGAGAGGGGTGAGGTGAGGTGAATGAAGGAGCGAATGTGAAAGGAAAGCGAAAGAGCAAAAAAGGAGAATGAGGAAAGTAAAGGGAAGAAAAAAAAAAGATAAGAAGCTTGCGGAGGCTGAAGAGAGAGAGAGAGAGAGAGAGAGGGAGGGAGGGAGGGAGGGAGGAGGGGTGGAGGGATGAAAAGGAACTGGAACGAAATAGTGTAACTAGGGCGGGAAGAGAGAGGAAAACGTTAGGAAAAAGAGAAAGGACAGGAAATGGGATAGATGATGAAATGAAGAAAAGGGAGAGTTAAAATAGTCGAAGCCAATGAGCAGGTCGGAAAGGGAAGAAAGAAGTAGGAGGGTAAAGGAGAAAGAGCGTATTGAAAGCAGTGATACACTCGTAGAGAAATTCTTCAGGAGTGTAAAATTCCAAACACAGGTTTAGTCCAATTTGTCTCCTGCTAGCATTGTGCAAGACCCCAGTTCATGGAAATTCAAGTACGAGGTGAAGAAACATGATAGGATGTTCTCAGGGTTGATCCCCAGTACACTTATACCATCTGTATAATTTCAGATCTGCTCACGAAAGTCCCCTCACACCCGTCATCTACATCTTTCAGTAGTTTCCTATTTTCGTCTTCTTCAGTTTTATCATTTCCTATACATCTTTTTTTTTTTTTTTACGTAGTCGCATGTCTTACTGCTGGCGTTCTATAGTTTCCTTTTACTCATCAATGTTGCTATTAATAAGTCTCTCTCTCTCTCTCTCTCTCTCTCTCTCTCTCTCTCTTGTTCAGTGCTGTCTATTTGTTATTATTTGTTTCAGTCTCCAATCTCTTACCCTGTTCTTTCCAGTGTCTGTTGATCCCTTCTTCATTCTCCTCCTCACTCCATTCACATTCCAGCTTCAATTATTCCATGCTCTGTGTCACTCATTACTATCTCTTAATCATCGCTTCATATCCCCTTCATCCTCTCCCAAATGAAACATTCTCAAATATTTCATATTATATATATTTTTTCCGCTTTTTCCTATTGCACTTGCATTTTTCTATCGACTAACCTTTCATTCGCTTAATTCTTTCTCGTAACTCCAATGTTTTTATCTTCCCATTTTTACATTGTCAATGGCCTCAATTTTCCGTTTCCCTGTGTGTGTTTTTTTTTTTCCTTTTGCAGTTACACATTTTCCTATTATTCATTGCCCTCTTATTTGATTTACCCCTTACTTCTCTCCTATTCCCATCACGTCCCATCCACATTGGTTTGTGTTTTCCTCGATTTCTTAAATATATTTCCAACTCCTTACATCTTTCACAAATATCTCCTTCTCTCTCCCCCATCAATCCTCTTTCTCATTCACGTATTCCACTCCCTTCTTCCACCTCATCCTTCACTTACTCCTTTTTACTGATTCAAGTCTTCTCGTTATTCTATTTTCGCCTTCTCAGTGGCTATTGAGGACCCCACCACCCTACCGTTTTATCTTGCACCTCATAGATAAATAAAAATGAATAAAATAATAAATAATAACTGGTGAGTTTTGGTACAAACGATGAGTAAAATATACGGTATGATATGTGTGAAGGATTCCCGAGACGGATGGTGAAATAAGTTGCAACACTGTAAAACTTTTTAGAATAATGCCTGGTTTGAAGAGTAAATTGTCTGAAACTTAAAACTGTAAACGATATGCGTAAATGGGGAAACTGTAAAGATGAATAATTCGAAACTTTGAAAGCAGAAATAATAGAATTATGCTACGGCTCCAAAACACATTCGAAACAGCCGCAGACATTATTCCAAGGATCAGATAAACCAAAATACTAAAAAACATACAGACTGAATAGATTAAAGGAGTACTTAAAGATTGATAGAGATGAACAAAGAAATAGTGAAATTTTTGCGTAGGTGATTCTAAAAATTGTGACATTCCCACCACCAGTGTTGAAACTGCTGAACAGTATTGAAATTATAGTGATTCAGTTCATGGGACAGTTATATACAAGATAGGTATGTTGAGAATTTATGAAAATAAGATAACAGAACTGTCGAAATATACTGTATGCAACGATGAATTAAGCCGGATCTAGTTCATTTTTTGACAGATTTGACAGAAGTTGTTGGTTCGTAGACGCTGAAGTGGTCGAGAGTTTTCTCTTCCTTTGGTCCGTCCTTTGTTCTCAGAAAAATAGGAGAGATACTAAGCCTCGTAACTCGTCCCTCCCGGTCCCCTTCAACTATTCCGTCGCTATCACCACATTGCCATCACACCTGATTTTTTAAAGTGTTTACGTATTTTTGTTGTATTCTTGCAATCACCAAACAGGTTCATTCAGCTCAGGGGATACAATTCAAAGGACGGGAGTTAGATATAACATTCATTAGCCTCTACGCTATCAAGAGACTATGTTAAGCTGGGGAAAATCGTCTAAGGACAACAAATAGCAAAACAAAAACAGCGTCTTCAGGCTGAAGGACGTAAATAGTCTCTTTCCACACTCCCCCTGCAATATTAATCTACCTATCTGCCTAAATCCTTCCTACCTTCTCTTTTTATCACTTCCCCATTCCGACCCACACTTAACCTCCTTCACAGTTTAAATATATTCTTCTCCTACACCACCTGTTCCCTATTCAACAATACTGCATGTTCGTCTTTTCTCGCATCACTTTCTATATCACATCCCCTCAAGTCTCTCTGCTCGCCCTTATTTTCTTTCAATATTCCATCACATTCCATCATTTTCTTGACTTTCTTCTTCCTCCCTCTTTTTCCTCGCTCACGCCTTTCTCTTCTTAGCCCCTTTCCCTCTGTTTAGTTCTCACGTGCTTCTTTTCTTTCATTCTCCCTCTTCGTTTGTATATCGTTCACTCTCCTGTTCACCATTATTATATTTTCACTTCCTTTTTCTTCCGCTTTTCCCAGGCTCCTCCCAGTTTCATGGATTATTTACCTCCCCTTCTGCTCGCCCTCCTACAGCGACCACCGTAAAAAAGAAAAAATATAGTGGTATTTGCGTCACGTGCAGCGAAAATCTACCTCGCTACTCCTCCCTCCCATCCCCTCCCCTCCCGTCCTCCTCTCTCGGATCCTCCCTTCTTCTTCTTCTTCTTCTTCTTCTTCTCTCTGTCTCTCTCTGTCTCTGTCTGTCTGTCTGTCTGTCTGTCTGTCTGTCTGTCTCTCTCTCTCTCTCTCTCTCTCTCTCTCTCTCTCTCATTCTGTATTTATCTATCAATCTACCGGCTTAACTACCTACCTACCTACCTACCTACGTATCTATCTCTCTATCTCTCTGTCTATCTTTCTGTGTGTCTGTCTATTTGTCTGTCTATTTTTACATTAATCCATTAGTCTCTTATTGCTCTCTTTTTCTCTCCATTTCTACTCGTACTTCTTACCTCATGCGTCTAGATACTCTCTCTCCCTCTCTCTCTCTCTCTCTCTCTCTCTCTCTCTCTCATTTTTCTCTACCTGTGTCCTCCACCTCCCCTTTCTTTCATCTTTCCTTCCCTTCGTTCGACATACATCGTGTTCTTTCTCACTTATCTTCACACTCCCTACTCTCCTCCTCTTCTTTTATTTCATGTATTCCTTCTTGTTTATCCACACCCTCTCTACCCTCCACCTCTTTATTTCCTCTTTCTTCTCCTTTGCCCCTTCCTCCTCCATTTCTAGGCACCCCTCTTCTTTTTCTTCCTCCTCCCCTTCCTCACCATAGCCATCATCATCATCATCATCATAATCATTGGGATTATCATCACGGTATTATTATATTATTATTCTCTCTCTTAATTTACACCTCTTCCCTTCCTTTCTTCCCTCTACATCATTTTCTCCTTACCAGCTCTCCACCGCACTTTAGCTATCACTTTTCTTTCTCCTCTACCTCCCCTGATTCAACATTTCTCGTCCTGCTCCCTTTCCATGCCCCGATCCCCGTCCATCTTACTGTCATCTTTTCCTTTCGACCCTGTCCTTCCTCTTCCCTCCCACACCGGATCACTTGTCCTCTGCTGTACTAAAAAAAAAAAAAAAAAAAAAAAAAAAGTCTGGTACTCCCTTCCCTCCTTTTCCCCATCCATCCATTTTTCGTTTCATCCTACCACTGTTCCTCCCGTCTTTCCGTTTCGCCCCCTGTCCTTCCCTTCTTCCTCCTCCTCTCCTCTGTTCCTCTCGTCATCTCCCTTAATTTTCCTCTTCTTCTTCTTCTTCTTCTTCCTTCCCCCGGTCCCTCTCCTTCCTTCCTCATCTCTCCAACTTTCTTACTCCACACCCTCTTTTCTCTTCCTACATCGTTCTTCCCCTCTTCCTGCCCAATCCCGCCCACATTCGTTCTCCTCCTCCCTCTGCCATCTCTCCCCCGTTCCTCCCCTGTCTTTCATTCTCTTGTCGTCCTTTCCTCGAGGGATTCGTACTGTTCCTCCATTCTCATTCCCAATCCTCTATTATCATTTCCTCCTCTCTCATTCTTCCTTCCTCATCCCCTTTCTCACTCTTCTGTCGCCCTCTAATTGCTTCTGATCCTCTTCTCTTCTTCTCTTTCTTCTTCATTCTTTAGATTCATCACTCATCCTTTCCCGCTTCCTCATCTTTTTCATATCCTCCTTTCCCTTCCTATCTTTTTCCCATGCTCTTATCCATAACCCCATCCTTTTCCTCGCTCCCATTCCTGCCACTCCTCAACTAAGTTTTTTCCTGTCATTTTTTTTTAAATATTAATTCCCTTGCTCTTCTCTATACCTCGTTTTCTCTTCACTTCCTCCCACCCCACTCTGTCCTCCTTCTCTTCCCTTGCTGTTATCTCTCCTTTTTCTCCTCCTTACTCCTTCTATTCCATTCCTCCTCAGTCCTATCTCTTCTTTCACTTCACCCCCTCCTTTCCTCATACTCAGTCCCTCCTTCATTGCGTTCCCTCATGGTTTCGAATTTCGGGCCATGAGTTTATATTAACTCCAGAGCAGGTGAACATTCATTAATCCTTTCGGAAAATGCGGCAATTACATTGTCCCGTGAGTTTCCTTTATATATATCCTCTTGGGTCATTCAAGGAGATGCAGAATGAGCCACCATACAACAAGAAAGCATTGCAGAAAAAGTTATGTAATGCCGAACTTGCAATCACACTTAATAAGGTATATCTTAGAGAAAATCTACTGCCTGTATGTACTGTACCTTCAATATCCCACTTGATGAGGCAGGCAACAACCAGCAACGAAGAAGCCGAGGACGACTTAGTGGCCAGGAAAGGAAAGAATATATGAGAACACGGATAGATGAGCTTAGATCGACATCCAGTGTGAGGAGTTGAAACCGCCCCTGGATGCAACTGTAGTCACGTGGAACCAGAATTACATAAAAGAGGACCTGGAAAATGATGTGGAGGCTGCAATTCAAGACATAATGGATGTCCACAGGAACTCCACCATACAGCAGAACCAACGAAAACTTGTCAACCTTAATGGTGGCTGACTCATGTACTCACGCCCTACTCCCAGAAACATTAATTTCGCTAACAAAACACTAACTCCAGCTCGAGAAGAGATGCAATGTGCAAACCATCCAAGTACCAGAAGAGACGAATGTGAAATATTGATCGACAGTGTAGAGAAACTTTCAAATTAAGGCCAAATAACAGTTGAACCTAATTTCAAGGAGATCATACCAAAGCAGGCAAGACTATAGGTAGCTACAATAGCCAAGATGTGGAAAGGAGGCATATTGAGGCAGCTAAAGAAGTCCTTGCTGAGCCGAGCATCACCGTCAGGAGAACAGACAAGACTGCATCGTATGTTATTATTGACTCGTCAGAATATCTACAGAAGTTTGATTCCATCCCAGGTGATGAAACTAAGTTCAGGAAATTAGACCACGACCCAAGAGAAGGACTGAAGAAGAGAGTAAACAAGATCATTAGAGTCAATAAGGCGAGCACCAATGGAATTAAGCTGACCAAAGTAACTCGGGACAGCCGACCTGGATACTGTTGTGGTAACATGGTAAACCATAAGCCTGGTAACAAGCTTCGCCCCACAATTTTGCAAATTCCTACTCCCACATACCACCGTGCGAGAAACTAGGAGCACTACCCACACCCAACGTACCCTCACTTCAACCACAGATTTTCAGGCTATTTTCTAGTCCAGCAACACACATGGAATTATGGCTTCCCTTGATGTGGAGTAATTTTTCACGAATGTACCAGCCGACTGAATCATTAAGTACATCTCGACGGAGTGTAAAGAAATGAAGGACCCCCCCCCCAACTTCGAACATAACCGAAACAAACTGTGACAGCTACTGATATGTTGCACAAAGGAAGCTCCTTCCATTTGTCCGAGAGATATTCATTACTACCAAGTGGATGGAGTTGCAATGGAGCTGCCTTTGGTGGTCCTTATTGTCAACTTCTTCATGGGGAGCATCGAGGACCAGATATTTGTTGAAGTGGAGAATCCCAATATATACTACAGATACATCGATGAACAAGACGTAATCCCTTCCTCATCGCCTTCACATGTCCGGACTACATTTCTAAGTGGAGAAAAGCAACAACGGGGCTATGCCCTTCCTTGACTTATTAGTTAACCAACAAGAAAAATCATTCAGTACCACTGTTCACTTGAAGGCTAGCAAACTGGGACACTGCCTCAGTGGTGACAGTGAATGCCTCCAAAAGTACAAGGACTCCATCATAGGTGCTTACATACATAGGGCACTTACCCACTGTAGTAGCTGGAAACAAGTCATTCAAGAAACTGAGAGAGCTTCCCAAATATTGACCAATTATGGATTTACCAACAGGGACATTCAACGAGTCACGCGAAGAATTATGGAAAAGTGGTACACAGACAAGAATAATAGATCGCCACCAGAATACATCAAACTGTACTATAGATCAATATTTTCCAGCACTTATATAGAGATTGAAAGAATCATGAGGAAAATCATCAAACAGAATATCAAACCAACCGATCCCAGCACAAGAGTCAAGCTAATCACGTGCTGCAAAAATAGAAGAAGACTAGCCAACTACTTATAAGGAAAAGCCCACATTAGTAGTAGGACGCCCATCAGCATTCACATGTTGTATGAAGGTACACCTTTAAATGAGGGAGCTGTGCCTTCCACCTATATAGGCATGACGATGATGAAGCTAGTCAGTCACTTGGCTAGCCACAGATATGCAAGAGCCCCTAGGAACCACGTGTGGCAGGAGCTCCGTGCCAACATCACCAAGGACGACTGAAAAGAACACTGAAGTTCTGGCTGGCTGTTGCGACAACTGCCAGCTCCCTATACTTCAAGAACTTAACCTTTCGATCAATGTCCAACCCCAAGATTTACGAGCATTTCCAAGCACGAAGAGATCTGTAGCAGGCCAGAACAGCGGCCCAACTGATGACGTCAGCAGTCACCGGAACCCAACAGCCAATCAGAGTAATGGAACTTAATTCTCACCTCTGGTTTGCCACCCAGGCATATACTGTAAGTTTCCTTACCGACCACTGCTAACCATTCCTACTAGGACTACAACCCGAGTAAGATCTTCCCTTCGCTTCAGAAGACTCAGGAGAGCTGAACTTCAGGAATCCAAAGTAAAATAATTACATCACAGATGATACCACAAGAACCGAGGACATCGCCACCTAAGAAAAATCATTCTTAGTTTTCAGGGATAAGCAAAACGAACGATCAGGTAACAAGAAAGTATTGCAAAAAAGTTATGTAATGCCTAACTTGCAATCCCATTTAACAAAGTATGTCTTAGGGAAAGTCTGTTGCCTGTTTATACCTTAAATGTTATATTTTCTTAAAATTTCATTTTCCTACTTCGAAATTTCTAATTTATTACTCCCATCCTTCTATTATCTTTTTTACTAACCTTCACCCATACTTGTAACGTTCTTCCTCCTGCAAATGCTCCCTTTTCTCATAATCCAATTCATACTTCTTTTCCTCACACACTTCTTAGATACAGATCATCTTGCAAAGAGACTAGCCATCAGTCACTCATTAGGTGTTTTAAGGAAAGAAGTGGTCCATTCCTTTAGGAAAAAACTCATTATATATATATATATATATATATATATATATATATATATATATATATATATATATATATATATATATATATATATAGGCCCAACCTTCTCACTTCCATCGAATACCCTTTCACTTGTTTAATTCTTTATTCGCTCATTTCATCGCTGTTTAATGCTTCTTTTTAAGTATCTGTTTATTACCACTCCTTTTCCTATTTTGTCCACAGCCAGTAGCATATGGCAGTGGCAGTTGCGTCGAAAGTTAAAATCCTGCTAATCAGTCAGTTAATTAATAAGTGTGTTCACAGTTTCCTAAGGTACAGGTAATCTCATCTTTCTCTTTAATTCATCTTCATCATACTTCAGTTCTCATTATTTCTTGGCCTCTGCAATTCTTCTCACCCTCTTTATAATCCAATCATCATTATTCCCATACTCAATTCACTCATTCTTTTTCTCCCAAACCCACTCTTCCTTCATATTTCTCCATTTATAATCCCTCAGACCATTTTCCCTCCCCCCCACTCTCCATCTCTCTCTCTCTCTCTCTCTCTCTCTCTCTCTCTCACACACACACACACACACACACACACTCAGAGAGAGAGAGAGAGAGAGAGAGAGAGAGAGAGACTCGTCCACACATACATTAAACCCTTTCTTCCCTTCTTTCCCATTCATCAATATTTCCACACTCTGTCTCCTCTTTCTTCTCCCTGTTCTAGCAAGGAGCCAAGCAAATACATCTAAGGGGATCCTCAGAATGTCAGGAAACCTGGCCAGTTCTTACCTTCTCAACCACGGCCAAGGTTTCTGGATGCTGTTTTCAGAAGGAGTTTCATTTTAGTCTGGCCTTTCCTCCATGGGTGGCGGTGGAGTGTGACAGGTGATACAACGTGAATGAGTTTTGTGTGTGTGTGTGTGTGTGTGTGTGTGTGTGTACTTTAAGCATTTATTTGGCTGTGTGTATGTGTGTGTGTGTGTGTGTATGTGTGTGTGTGTGTGTGTGTGTGTGTGTGTGTGTGTGTGTGTGTGTGTGTGTGTGTGTGTGTGTGTGTGTGTGTGTGTGTGTGTGTGTGTGTGTGTGTGTGTGTGTGTGTGTGTGTGTGTGTACTTTAAGCATTTATTTGGCTGTGTGTGTGTGTGTGTGTGTGTGTGTGTGTGTGTGTGTGTGTGTGTGTGTGTGTGTGTACTTTAAGCATTTATTTGGCTCTGTTGTGTGTGTGTACTTTAAGCATTCATTTGGCTCTATTTCCTGG
Source organism: Coenobita brevimanus (assembly GCF_032717465.1). Lineage (NCBI taxonomy): Eukaryota > Metazoa > Arthropoda > Malacostraca > Decapoda > Coenobitidae > Coenobita > Coenobita brevimanus. Next base: position 11,248,041 of record NC_137053.1, on the reverse strand, counting down.
TATGATGTACTGTGTTTGATGACGTTCAGTAGTATCGTATGTGACAGATTGTAATGAGTTGCTGACCGAGTGTGATGGAATTTACTTGGGTCATAAAGTGCCTAGCATGTGAAAGCGGTGCCTGGTTGCTTTTTCTCCTGTTTATTTTACTGTTGACCTTCTTGTTTTTATTGGAGTCCATTTGAAATCATCAATCATCATCAAGCATCTGCCTGCCAATCTAGAAAGTCAATGTCCTTAACCCCCTGTCCACCGGGTAAGGTCTATGCACATCACAATCGGGGTGCAACATGAACGTCGGGTAGCGGCTATACACTGAAGTGTCTTCTCACCACCATTTGAACTGGCCGCCATTCCATCTCACCACCAAAGGGTAGGGAGGGCGTCCCTCCATAGCACACAGGCGACAGTCAGTCTGCCCCGTGCTTTTGCCAGGTGTACAAGTATGTCTTCAGGTTCCTGTATGTCCGGTTCTGTCCACGCTGCCTGCAGCCAATTCCAAGGATACTAAAAAGGGATTCAGTGATAGTGCCATAATGCATGCCTTGGATACAACAGTGTCTAGTTTATATAACAGTGGAGAAGTTATCACATTGAGGGCAAAGCCATAGTTGGCGCCACGGGCAGACGCATGAACACATCCTGCTCTCTTGACAAAAATTAGTTCTCTTCCTCACCTCATTACTCACTCACTCACTCACTCACACACTCACATCATTACTCACTCACTCACTCACTCACTCACGAGACAGACAGACAGACAGACAGACTCACACACACACACACACACACACACACACACACACACACACACACAGAGGATACTTGCTTGCTCAATGCACTCATCTCCTCATAATCCATCCGATTCCTATCCCCCCCCATCTCATCAGAAATTCTTTGAGTTACATCGTCTTATCGCCATAGACGACATTCGCATACCCCACCTCCATAGAGTGTACTCGTTGTGTCATAACCCGCCACAACTTAGCCCATTCCACTCTTCTTACAGACTCTTCTACCCATCCCAATTCTTTGACTTTCACCTTATGGGATTGGCTTTAGCCCTCATTATCACAGCATATCCAGTCACCAAGCCTCGGAATCCCCAGGGGAAGGGAGAGACAATCAAAGCCCCCCACCATCTGCCCCTCTCCAAGTGATGACCAAGCTAGATGCCTCGAAACACTGTATGACTCACTTACTCGTCATTTCTGCAACATTTGCGACCTTTCCTCTAACCTTTTCTCCAGTGAACACCACCTCTTCTCCCGTAAACCTCACCTTCTCTTCCTCACTGAGACTCAGCTGTCTGAGGTAACTGATAACAAACCCTTCTCTGTTTCCTCCTACTTTTTGTATACTTATTTCAATACCAAATGTTTCTTTTGTCTATATGTATGCAACGACATATCTCTCTCATCCTTTAACTTGAATCCTCAGAATCCTCTACTCTCTGCATTCGACTATCATGTCATTCTCTGACTAAATATATTTCTGCTGTTTACTTATCCTGTAATTATACTATGAAAAATTCTTCAACCCTCTCACTTCCAAGATACTTCCAAGATGGAACAAATCCTCTCAGTTTCTCCTTTCTCTGAAATCTCCATTCAAGGTGATTTCAATGATCTGGGCCTCCTTTGACTCTCTCCCCTTTCACTGATCCACCTGGTGAACAAGCCTCTATCTTTTCTCTCTTTAACAAGCTGGAGAAGATTATACAGCATCCTACCGGTATCCCTGACCGTCTTTGAGAGAGTTCACCTCTTTCCTACATCTAATCCTACTTTAAGGGCTGTTAATGTTTTCTCTCTGTTAGGTTCCAGCGATCACAGCCTTATCATCTTAACCCGTCCCATCACTCCAGTAAGGCATGTAGGCCCTCTCAAGAAGCGGTGGCTGTGGCACTTTTGAGCTACTGGTTAGGAGGCCCTGAGGCAGTACTTTTTTTATTTTCCCTGGAATGATTATTGCATCCATAGCTGGGAGCCCTGTGGACGTTCCTTGCGCATTGCGGAGGTTATTCTGTATGGTATGGAAACATATGCTCCTTTCTCATATCCTGTGACAGATGCAGAAAAACCTTGGTTTAAGAACGCACGTTCTAATGCAGTCCACAATTAGGAGAAGGCCTACAAAAGGTAGCTGAGCCAAACCATCCTTGAACCTCTCATCTCTTTTGTGTTTCTGCCCTAGAATCATGCTACGTCTTTTTTTTGTTCTGCCAAAAAAAATTTCATTCGTTCTAAATATCCTGAATGCTCCAACTCAAACTCTTCTCTCTCCTTCTGGCACCTTGCCAAAAACCTTTCTAACAACTTCATCTCATCATCCTTCCATCCTGTTTTCCACTCTGATGGTTCTGTAGCAATTGCATCCACTGACAAAGCAGATCTCTTCACTCAGACTTTCTCCTCCAGTTCCAACTTATTCGATTCTGGTGCTGTTCCTCCTTCACTTCTCCCCTCTGACTTCCTTATGGCTGACTTTAAAATATCTTCAACCTATATATATTCTGCCATCACTGGCCTGAACACTAACAAGGCACATGGACGTGATGGGGTCCCTCCTGTTGTCCTAGAGAACTGTGTTTTTGTGCTTACACCCTGCCTAGGTAAACTCTTTTGCCTTTGTCAATCAACTTGTACCTGTCCTTGCTGGAAGTTTATTCTCATTCATCTTGTCCCAAAGAAGGGTGACTATTCCCAGCCCTCTAACTATTGCACAGTTACTTTACCATCCTGTATTTCAAAAGCTTTTGAGCTGATTCTTAACCAAAAATTTTAAAGAACATCAGTATGTTCTCCGCCAGGGACACTCCACTGGCGATCATCTCGCCTACCTTTCAGACTCCTGGTCATTCTCCTTTCGGGACTTTGGTGAAAGCTTTGCCATCGGACTTGACATCTCAAAGGCTTTCGATGGAGTCCGGCATAAATCTTTGACTTCCAAACTGCCCTCTTACAGTTTCTATCCTTCTATCTGTGCCTTCATCTCTATGCGTCGTTTTTGATCGTTCTATAGCTGCTGTTGTAGACGGCCAACGTTCTTCTCCAAGAGCTATCAATAGTGGCATTCTTCAAGGCTCTGTCCTATTGCCAAGTCTCTTCCTTCTATTCATCACTGACCTGCTGAGTTGCTCATGTAATCCTATCCCCTCATATAGTGATGACTCCATCTTTCGCCGTTCCATTTGCTTCCTGCAGTGTCCATCTTAGCACCTACTTCAACAAACAAAGGATAAGGATATGGAACACTTAATGTCTGACTTGGCTCAAATCTCTGACTGGGGTAAAAATAACCTTGTTTTTAATGCATCAAGAAGTCAGTACTTACACCTTTCAACTCAACAAAATCTTCTGTAGGAGTATCCTCTAATTTTTTACAATATTCAACTCAACATTGCATCATCTTTAAACATACTTGGGGTTTCATTCTCTCGGAATTTATCTTGGAAAGACCATATTACCTCTCTTATGAAATCTGCTCCCAAGATAATGGGTGCGCTAAGCTGACCCCTTGCCTTTTTTACCCCGCCATAGTGGCTGACTTTTACACGGGTTTTATTCGCCCCTGTGTATAATATAATTCTCATGAGTGGGAAGGTTTCCCACATACAGCTCTTCTCAACATGGTGGAGTCATAGGCTTTTTCATCTCATTAACTCTCCTCCTCTTACTAGCTCCCTCCAACCTCTGTCTCATCATCTCATTATTACATTTTTATGTCTTTTCTATCGTGACTTCAATGGTCACTGCTCTGGACTGTCTGCATGCATCCCTCCACCACTACGGCGTGCGCATAGAACCCGTTTAGCAACAAATTATCATTCCTTTTCTGTCCAACTCCCTAATGCAAGAGTTGACCATTATTCCCAGTCCTTCATGTATGCAACATATCAACTCTGGAACTGTCTCCCTCTGTCTGTATTTCCATGAGCCTATGATCAATCTTTCAAGCACAGTGTGTCCAGGCACCTCGAAATGAGCGGATCATAATTTGGCTCTCTGTTATCTTATTTTTGTTTTTTCTTGAAGTGAACAATCTTGCAGGCTCCTGGTCTTTGGTTCCTACTGTCTTGGCTTAAAAAAAATATATATATATATATATGTATATATATATATATATATTGTTACATAGCCTATGATTTCATCATCCTCTGTGTAATTCTAACGTACAGTTTGCTGCATGTTTGATCACGAGCGTGTTCTACCTCACTCCCCCCTCCTCCCTTATAGTAGAGTAAGTCGTTCTTTCTGTTGTTCAGAGCAGGAGTGTCAACTCTTTGTCCCCTCTGGCTTCATTTGCGCGTCCTTCTTTCAAGTTGTATCAAGCTCTGCCGGCCCCTATATAATGAGCTCAGTCTCTACATTATTGCCACTTAGATCTACTCCTCATTTTGTTCACATCTCTGTCCTCCCCTGTACAGTTGTGAGTGCTCAGGAAGTCTCCAACCATCTAGCAGCTGTGTGATTTGAGTATAACTGTTATTGCATTTTTTCTTGTACTGTGTAGCATAAGGTTAATTCTTAGGCCTAGTAAAGTTTTTGTAAATCATGTAGGGTTCTTTATGTCAGTCATCAATAATATTTTGTATCTGTAATAATATATCTTGCATTCACTGAGTATTATCCTGCTTTCTCATTTTATCAGGGCTGACTTAGATAAATTTACTCTTGCTAATTTCGTGTTAATACAGGCTACTGCAGTTAACCATATATTTAACCTGTTTTTGCCATTACATTATCCTTATGAGTCTTGAATGTTTTGTTGTTAGTTTGAGCATTAAACTTTAACTTGTAATTTTACCTAACTCTTTTGCTTTGTACCTGGAACTTTACGGGACAGTAGTGATTTTTAGTATTCTCACTTAAAGTGTACATTATCTTTCGCTGTTCCGTAACATAAATTTGGCGACCTCTTCTCAGGATATTCAGAATATTATCATAAGGATATTGCTTGATATTTTGTGACTGTGATTTATTCATGATGTCTACTCTTACTACGCTTGATGAAGCCAAAGATTTTTTGTCAAATGTGCAAACAGTGTGTGATGTAGAAAACAGAACAAAGAATGAACTTAAGCTTGTTGCTCAACAATTGGGAATTGCTGTTCGCTCTCATCATTCTAAAGATCAAATTGTTGGCATGATTAATAAAAGCTTGTTTAATGTAACTCCTCCGAATGAGCAAACGCAGATTGAAATAGCTAAATTACAGCTAGCCCTGCAAGAGGCTCGTGTGAAGGAAGCTGAATTTCAAGCACGTGCTAAGGAGGCTGAGTCTCAGGCTAAGGAGGCGGAGTTTCAGGCTTGCTAAGGAGGCTGAGGCACAAGTTGAAATTGCTAGGATTCAGGCAGACCATGAGTATCGCATGAAACAAGGTGGAACTGGATCATCTAGCTCTGATGATTTTGATGTGGCTAAAAATGTTAAACTTGTCCCTCCTTTTAATGAATCTGATTTAACAAAGTATTTTCAGTTGTTTGAGAGGGTAGCTACAGGTTTTAATTGGCCCAAGGAGTATTAGCCAGTACTCCTTCAAACTGTTCTCACCGGTAAAGCTCAAGTAACTTATGCATCTTTGCCTCAGGATCAGTCTGATAATTATGATGTAGTTAAGAGCTTGATTCTTAAGGCCTATGAGCTTGTTCCTGAAGCTTATAGAGTAAAATTTAGGACAACTTACAAGCAAGATAAGCAATCCCATGTTGAGTATGCAAAAATCAAAGAAGATCTGTTAGAGCAGTGGTTAAATTCTAAGAATGTGGATTCTGATTTTGGTAAATTTAAGCAGATGATTTTGCTGGAGGACTTCAAGAGGTGTATTTATAAAGATGTAAGCCTATATCTTGATGAGAGAAGAATAGATAATTTGTCTGATGCTGCAGTTTTAGCTGATGAATATGTTCTCACTCACAAGAGATATTCTAGAGAAAGAAGGAAAGCTGAGAGTAAGTACGTTGCCTCTACTCAGAGTACAGGTAACAGGAAAGAGAATAAAGATGATGTTTCTCAGGAAGTAAATACCAGCTTCACCTCTAGATATCAGAAAAGTAAATGTACTTATTGTAGTAAGCTTGGTCATACTACGGAGAAATGTTTCAGGAGACAGCGTGATGTGAACAAAAAGGAGTCTTTAAATATTCAGTCAATTGGTCTAGTGTCCACCCTTGAGAGTTCCCAGAATTCTTTAACTGAGTTAACTGAACCTGCTTTGAGGGGTAACTTAAATTCTCATGATGGAGCTCCTCTTTTGAGCAGTAACGTGGGTGACACTCTCAAGAGTTCATGTGCTAATTTCCTGTCTGATGGTTTTGTCAGTCCTCTGGACAGTAATGACAGGAAATCAGTTAAAATATATCGTGATACAGGTGCTTGCCAATCCCTTATGCTGACCAGTGTTCTGGGCTCTAATGTTAATTCCTCTAATGAAACTGTAATCTTTCAAGGTGTAGGGAATAATTACTTCTCTGTCCCTCTGTGCAGAGTGAATTTAGAGTCTGGTTTTGTTAATGGTTCCGTTATGGTTGGGTTGGTTGAGACACTTCCAATGTCAGGTGTAACTTTCTTACTTGGAAATGATATTGGTGGAAGTCAAGTGTGTCCAGCTCCTCAGTTGTCTAGTGAGCCAGTGGCTCTGGCCCAGGATTGTGATGTCCCTGATGTGTTCCCTGCATGTGCTGTCACTAGGGCTAAGTCTAAAGTTACTGGTGATTTAGAGGATAATGATGATGATGATGTTATCCTAGCTGACACTTTTCTTGCTAATTTGGACCACTCACCAGATGAGGCAGTACCCCGTAGTGTTGATAATTTGTCTCGTCAAGAGTTGGTTGAGTTGCAGGTTGCTGACCCTGAGTTGAAAGGTCTAGCTAACTCTGCTTGCAGTGAGGAAGAGTCAGCCGGTGCTTCTACTTGTTATTATGTAAAGTCAGGAGTACTTATGAGGAAGTGGAGACCCCCAACAGTATCAGCCGACTGTGAATGGGAGGTTGTACATCAAGTTGTCATCCCTCGTGTTTGTAGGCAGGATATCATTAGAGTGGCTCATGATTCCAGTTTGGCAGGACACCTTGGAGTGAGGAAGACTGTGGCACGCATTTTGAAACACTTCTACTGGCCAGGTATCTTCAGGGATGTTTCCTGGTATTGTAAGTCTTGTCACACCTGTCAAGTTGTGGGGAAGTGTAATCAGACCGAAAAGGTTGCACCTCTAGTTCCCACTCCTCCTTTTGAGGCGCCATTCACCCATGTGTTGGTGGATATTGTGGGCCCTCTTCCTAAGACTTCTTCAGGACTTTCTTATGTGTTGACCCTGATTGATATGGCTACTCGTTATCCTGAAGCCATTCCACTTAGAAATATCTCAGCAAAGAACGTGGTTAAGGAAATGCTAGGGTTCTTCACAAAGTTTGGTCTGCCCAAGGAGGTATAGTCCGACCGGGGAAGTAATTTCATGTCAAATGTTTTCAAGCAGTCTCTGAAAGAGTTGGGCATCACCCAGATCACGTCTTCAGCTTACCATCCCCAGACCCAAGGAGCGTTGGAGAGATATCATCAAACACTCAAATCGATGCTCAAGAAATACTGTTTGGAACATCAGAAAGACTGGGACAAAGGTCTTCCATTCGTTGTATTTGCCGCAAGAGAATCTCCAAATGAATCACTGGGCTTCTCACCTTTTGAACTACTGTTTGGCCATGAAGTAAGAGGACCCCTTAAGCTACGCAAGGAATGCTGGCTGTCGGAGGAAGATGACGTCAACCTGCTGGAGTATGTGATGAAGTTCAAAGAACAGCTGTCCACAGCTTTACAGCTGGCGAGAGAGAATTTAGGAACTGCTCAGGAGAAGATGAAGACTTGGTATGATAAGAAGTCCTGGTTACGCCACTTTCAGCCAGGAGATCAGGTTTTGATTCTGCTACCAGTGCATGGGCAACCTCTTCAAGCCAAGTTTAGTGGTTCTTATTTCGTGGAGAAGAAACTCAGTGATGTCAACTATGTCATCGCCACACCAGATCGTAGAAAGAACAAGCAACTATGTCACATCAACATGCTAAAGTTATATCACAGGCGGGACGAAAATAATCCAGGCTGCACTGTAGCTGTTCCACCTGAGTCTGCAAGTGAAGTTCTCCCATGCAGCATGAGCCTGAGTGATAGTTTGGGGAAGAATCCTGATATCATGAATGATCTCCAGACTAAGCTTTCTCATCTACCTCCCGAGGAAAGGCAGGAGTTTTCGGCATTACTGCAGGAGTACCCGCAAGTGTTCCGTGCCACTCCAGGAAGAACTACTGTGTTGATGCATGATGTCGATGTTGGAGACGCAAAGCCAATTAAACTGCCTCCTTACCGTGTGAACCCAGTGAAAGTTCCTCTCATCCAGAAGAAGCTTGGCTACCTGTTGGACCACAAGATGACTGAGCCATGTCAGAGCGAGTGGAGTTCTCCTGTCACTCTAGTCCCTAAGCCAGGTGGGTCACAGCGGCTTTGCATCGACTACAGACGTGTTAATCAGATAACCAAAACAGACACCCTCTCCCTCGTGTGGAAGATTGCATAGACAAGATCGGAAAGGCTAGGTACATAAGTAAGTTTGATTTGTTAAAGGGATACTGGCAAGTACCTATGACTGAACGTGCTAGGGAGAGCTCATGCTTTGTAACACTAGGAAAGACTTTTGCATGTTCTGTAATGCCATATGGTATGAAGAATGCACCAGCCACATTTCAGAAGCTCATGAATGTTGTAACAGAGGGTTTGGCAGGGTGTGTTGTTTATATTGATGATGTATTAATCTTCAGTGACAACTGGAAAGATCACCTATGCCATGTCAGTAAATTTCTTGACCGTTTGGTTCAGGCTAATCTTGTAGGTAATTTATCAAAGTGTGAGTTTGGTCAAGCTAAAGTTCAGTACCTTGGGTACGTAATTGGTGATGGACATGTTGCACCACCAGGAGCTAAGGTTCAGGTTATAAGTGATCTTCCCAGACCTAAAAGTAGGAAAGAGCTACAAAGATTTTTAGGAATGGTAGGTTATTACAGGAGATTTGTTCTTAACTTTTCAATTCTTGTATCACCACTTACAGACCTACTGAAAAAGGGAGTTAAATTTGTCTGGACTGATAACTGTGAATCCTCTTTCAACAAACTTAAAGCTATCCTATTAAGTCAGCCAGTGCTCGCTACTCCAAATTTTGCTTAGTCTTTTAAGATGGCTGTTGACGCAAGTGATACAGGAGCTGGGGCTGTATTGCTGCAAGAGGATGATCAGGGTATTGAACACCCTGTATCTTATTACAGTAAGAAGTTCACTCCACCTCAAAAGAATTACTCAACTATTGAGAAAGAGCTTTTGGCCTTGATTTTGGGTTTACAGCATTTTTTCATTTTATTTGTGTTCTGGTTTTGACCCCATAGTCATTTATACCGATCATAACCCACTGAAATTCCTTAGTAAGTTTAAAGATAAAAATCAGAGATTGACAAGATGGAGTCTACTTCTTCAGGAGTATTCATTAGACATACAACATGTCAAGGGGAAAGAAAATGTTATTGCAGATTGTTTATCTAGACTTTAGACAGATTGTTTTAGAGTAATATGAAATTTCCTCTGTAAATTTCTTTTTTCTTTGTGGGGAGGTGTTACATAGCCTATGATTTCATCATCCTTTGTGTAATTCTAACGTACAGTTTGCTGCATGTTTGATCACGAGCGTGTTCTACCTCACTCCCCCCTCCTCCCTTATAGCAGAGTTAGTCGTTCTTTCTGTTGTTCAGAGCAGGAGTGTCAACTCTTTGTCCCCTCTGGCTTCATTTGCGCGTCCTTCTTACAAGTTGTATCAAGCTCTGCCGGCCCCTATATAATGAGCTCAGTCTCTACATTATTGCCACTTAGATCTACTCCTCATTTTGTTCACATCTCTGTCCTCCCCTGTACAGTTGTGAGTGCTCAGGAAGTCTCCAACCATCTAGCAGCTGTGTGATTTGAGTATAACTGTTATTGCATTATATCTTGTACTGTGTAGCATAAGGTTAATTCTTAGGTCCAGTAAATTTTTTGTAATTCATGTAGGGTTCTTTATGTCAGTCATCATTAATAATATTTTGTATCTGTAATAATATATCTTGCATTCACTATTATCCTGCTTTCTCATTTTATCAGGGCTGACTTAGATAAATTTACTCTTGCTAATTTCGTGTTAATAGAGGCTATTGCAGTTAACCATATATTTAACCTGTTTTTGCCATTACATTATCCTTATGAGTCCTGAATGTTTTGTTGTTAGTTTGAGCATTAACCTTTAACCTGTAATTTTACCTAACTCTTTTGCTTTGAACCTGGAACTTTACGGGACAGTAGTGATTTTTAGTATTCTCACTTAAAGTGTACATTATCTTTCGCTGTTCCGTAACAATATATATATATTTCCTCCCGAGCCTCTCTGCCCATTAACATTCCAGACCTTGTCGCCCACACCTTTCCACCCATCCTACCTAATATTTGTTTTGATGTGGTGCATATTACAAAAACAGTTGCCTATAATGTCAGCCAACCTATAAGATCCATAATCAGAGGGTGGCTGACCACCCACCACCATTCCAGTCCGTCTTTTCCATTCGTGTCTGCCCACCTAACCCCGTCCTGAAATACCCAAGTTTGAATGCGTGAGCCACAGCACCATTATAGCAAATATTTTGCAGATGCCTTATGATGCATGACCAGACCTATACTACCCTGATCCCAGCTAAAGCAATTCACTGTTGTTATAGTGAGAACAGTGTCATAACAATAACTGTCTCAACAACCAACCGACCGTTATTGCTCATGTTCACCGGGTACATCTCTCCCTCAAAGGCCCATCACCCGCCGTGGTCCTAGCACAGCCAATGCGCTTGCCTTTGCCTATCCGACTCAGCCCTAAAAGGACCTGAATTGATGTATCAAAATTGTTGCACTTGTGAGGCTCATTTTTGCAAAATGTTGTCAAATCTCTTCACGGCATAAATTGAAATGATCAAATGAATAATTTTTTGAAATTATCTGAAATAGTTCCGAATTTATCAAGCTGGGCATGACCTTGGCTGAAATGAGCCACAGTGATTAGAATGAATATAAATTGATCTGCTTGGATGTAAGGTGATCATTTCTGCTCATGCCTCATGGACAATCCCAAATACGGTTGGATCGAAAAATGGCAGACAATTTCAGAATCTTCCTTTTATTCCTGACATTATATAATGAATTTAACAGATTATGTGATTATTAGCACATTTTGCCAGACGACAAAGGCAACATCTGCAAATCAGTAACTGTATGTTACTCTACTGATGCTTTTATGGGTTGTAATTCACCAGCTTTGTATGAAAAAGATCACTTTATCAGGAAAACGGAACTTTTATTTCTATACTGTAACTTTCTCATCAGAGCACTGAGCTTTTTGAAATTGTTAATATATGATAATACAATGGTAGTATCGTATTATCAAAGGAAATGAGGAAAATAATATCATCTCCATTGAGAAACTCCAATCTGTTTGGCTGATCGGTCATCAGCTGTAGGCAGGCAACCGTCCCTGCAGAACTGTACTTTCCAGTGGACCAACGTTCCCTTACGGTAGAACGCCTCTTCACAGCGAGTCTTGAGTCATAGTGTGGAGATTTGGTTCCCGGATTGATGTCGCATTGGCGTTTCTCCATCCAGTTAACAGGAGCACCATGGTAGGATGCACATCACCAAGTTATCTGGTTATTGGGTTACCACCCAGTTTTGTAAATAGTTTACTGGGCTACAGGAACCCATTAGACTTGTATCCAATGTACAGTAGAGCCCCGCGAAGTGGAAACAAGAAGAATAAAAAGTAACAAGCAGAATAGAAGAAATAGAACAGATAAGTGGAAGAGAGTGGGCGACACAAAGAATGAATGATAACAGGTGAAGGAGAAGTAGGAAGCCCGACATCAAGCGAGTAGATGATGGTTGCAATCACCTACCACCAGCTTCATCCCTGTAACTGCATCCCGGATGACGGCGTCAGTAACTTCAGCCAAATGCATGCTGTTTGTGGTCAACTAATGAGGGATAAATGTGGTGAGTTTTATGCTGCACTGAGGTAGTGGTGTTGTAAGATAATGATGTTTATTGTGACGGGCGCAGATGATTGTATGAAAGGTGTGTGTGTGTGTGTGTGTGTGTGTGTGTGCGTGTGTGTGTGTGTGGATAGGAAGTATAGATTTTAAAAATACTCAGTTAAATTTTTTTTTTAGGACTGTTGTGAAGGATGATGAAGTGTCTGGAGTGAAGGATAATAAGACGGTGTGGTGAGTTTGTGTAGAGGTGTTGTGGGCTGGTGTAATGGTGCTTATGTTTGTAACGAAGTGCAGGGCAGTGGTGCCTGGTGTGTGAATAAAGCGTTGACGCGTGCTGACAATCAGCCTCCCCACTATTTTTACACCCTATCCTGAAACCAAAAGTGATGGTCGGATTAAAAAGAAAAAAAAAATGTATAGAACAATATAATTGTTCGTCACTTCATAAATTCTCTGCATCCACAATAAGTCTCTCACCTTTACCTTTGCTGATTTCCTATTTAATAATTTTACTTCGAGTCTGTCAGATTTGAGTCTATTGATAAAACCTTCATATGTTTAGTAAGAAAACATTTAAGCAATTTTGGCAAAACTTACTCTCTGGACCAGTGATTGCATGGTAGATTCGGTCTGGAGATGGATGAGACTGTTTTCTGTTAACAACACAGATTATGTCAGTTTATTGCCAGATGTCGATTTCCATCGAAAGAAGGAATAATCTTGTCTTATAAAACTCTATTCATCAACAGTTTTATTACTTCTACGGAATTTTTTGAGTAGGTCTTTTATTTTGATACAACTGTCGATTAGATTATCATATTAAATTATGAACGGCATAAACATACTTTAAATAATTAACTTCCAAGGTTTCATTGATCACAAAATGATGCGCTGTGAGAATGAACAACACCGAACTGGTTAAATAAGAGGATGTCCAATTTGTTATGGAGGTCAGCACCAGTTGGTAATGAACAACGATGCAGAATTTGCTTACGTGTACTGCTTCCATTCTTTTGACTGGAGGGGCAGCAAGAAAGGATGTGTAGGTAAATGTAATTGAGCATAACGAGCAAGGATGGCAGTGTATTGTGGAGCATATTAGTGAAGAGCACAACCCATTTAGATAGTCGTTGTAGGTTGGGCAATAGTGGCTCTGTGAAGGCTTATGTTCAGCTCTTCTCTGCAAGGAAGAAGGGAAATATACAATGTTGTTACATACCTTAGGTCTTACGATATAGATTAAAAACCTTATAGAAAAAGTGTACAAAGTTATATGTGGCACTGAAGAGGACGAACTAAAATATAAAGGAAATGAGAGAAGACAAAACACCTCTGGTAAAAATGGGATTCAGAGAAATAGTTTGACTTCTGTCAAAACGAGGTGGAATATATATATATATATATATATATATATATATATATATATATATATATATATATATATATATATATATATATATATATATATATAGAGAGAGAGAGAGAGAGAGAGAGAGAGAGACTTGGTGTATATATTCCACCTCGTTTTGACGGAAGTCAGACTATTTCTCTGAATCTCTTTTTTACCAGCTGTGTTTTAATTTACTATTACATTCTTTTCTTCAATCACAAACATATCATCCTAACCTATAACTGTATTGTGCCCCCACACTTACTTTAGAGTACTGTTTCCAGTTCTGGTCGCCTTATTACAAAAAAGATATAGAGAAACTTGATGTAGTACGACCAAGGATGACAAAGAGGATACCGAGATTGAGAAACAAACCGTACGATGAAGGTTTAGAAGCCTGCAAAATCTTCGCCTTAACTAAAAGCAAGCTCCTGGAAAATTTAATTCAAGTTTTCGAAATATTCAAAGGACACGATAGTATGGTTATCGATAAATATTTTACCGTTGATCGTCGTAATTTCACTTGCTGTAAAGGGCATAAAATTATCGGTAAAAGATTTCAGTCACGCGAATATTTATCCATAAAACTGTTGTAAATATCTGGAACAAACTGCTCCCCAATGTAGAAAACTGCGATATATAACTTACCATTTAGAATCGCCTGAATAGGTTCCTGTCTTCTTATCATCAGGTAAATATGTTCACTCCTGAATAATGCATTTGTCTAGTATATATACTTTTTTTTTCAGGAAGATAAAACCGCAAAATTACATTGATACATATTCTTTCATCCAATGTTTTACCACTGTGCCAAGAATCGAACCCGGGACTCTCAGGTGAGAGCCACGCAGCAATCCACTATGCCACGACCAGGTAAAAGCATTGTCACAGTCTTGTAACCAATGTCCCACCGACCCTACTGTGGACCTGAAAAGGAAGAGATAACCCTCTGGCACTCGGACAAGTAGATGCTTTTAATCTATCCCAAGCACTTACTGCAAGTCAGAATGAAGAGAGAAGCCTGTGCGTTACACCGGAAAAATCATCCGATATATTGAGCTATGCCGGAAATCGAACCCGGGACTCGCAGGTGAAAGCCATGCAGCAATCCACTACGCCATGACCAGGTAAAAGCTATCTTACATTGCCACAATCTTGTAACCAATGTCCCTTCGCCTCCACTGTGGGCCTGAAGAGGATGAGATTACCCCCTGGCACTCGGGCAAGTAGATGCTTTTAATTTATTCCAAGCACTTACGGAAAGTCAGAATGAAGAGAGAAACCTATACCGAGGGCCAGGGGCTTATCTCATCTTCTTCAGGCCCATAGTGCGGATAGAGGGACATTGGTTTGACAATGTGAGGTAACTTTTACCTGGTCGTGGCGTAGTGGATTGTTACCTGCCCCTCACTTGAGACTCCTGGGTTCAATTCCCGGCATCGTGGTAATATACTGGATGATTTTTCCTATGTAAAGTACAGGTTTCTCTATTTACTGATAAATATTCTTGACTTAATGTTACTTTCCTTTTCAGTTAGATATTGTAGAATAAGATTTCACGTCCCTCTTTCCGATGAAATTTCCACAACAGCTTTTCTATGGTGCATGGTGGTCCTTCTCACTATATCGCGCCGGCTTCGACTGGAGGGTTATTATTATTATTATTATTATTTTTTTTTTTGGGGGGGAGCCTTCCTGCTTTTCTCTCCTTGTCTTTAACTGAGAGAAAAGTCTTGGTGGTTGTAATCTTCCCTATGCCAAACAGCAGAGAAAGAAGCTGCAGGTCTGTTGCTGTTTGCCTTCATTTGTACTTCTTGTTATCATTTTACCATGTATATATTTCTAAGCATTTCTTATATTTTACAATTTTCCATTATATTTTACATTACTTCATTTACCTCACCCTCTCTCACTTCCTAAAATTTAACTATTTTCTCTTACCACCTTTACTCTACTTTTCAATTAGTTTCTTGATATTTGTTTCATTAGCCATTCCTTTCTTACTTTCTATTTGCTTTATCGTTACTTTCTCACCGTTTGTCCATTTCATTTGCCATTACTTGTTCATCATCTGCATATCCTTTACTGCATCTTTCTAAGATTTCTACTTTCTCAAACTCTGCGTTTTCACTCTCTGTCTAGAGCATTTACAGTAACTGTATTGCCATATCTCTCTATTTCCTGCACCATTTTTTGCTGGCCTGTCTCCTTTTCTTTTTCTTTCACACCATTTTATTTTTGTTTCTATTATCACATTTCTCTTATCATCAACATCTATTTCTTTACCTCAGTTTTATTATGTTCTCTATTTCTTCCTAGACTTTCTGATTTTCTTTCATCTCTTATTTCATTGTTCTATGTCTTCTTTACCTTTCCAATCTGATCTTGACAGCCTTTCTTTCTGTTTACCTTGCCTAATGAGCAAAGCCCATGAAGAGTCATTAAATTCAGACATTACACTCCCTCTACTTTTTCCCCTCAGTACTACTAGATCACCACCCTCACACCCCACCCACTCACTCCACCCATCCCATCTCTTCACCCACCCTGCCCACCTACTGTACACAGTTCCCTTCTCTCACCAACCCACCTCATTCATACGCCCACCAACTAACCCATCTCGTCACAGAACTAGAACCACCAGAAGATGATTTGCAGCTACACACACACACACACACACACACACACACACACACACACACACACACACACACACACACACACACACACACACACACACACACACACACACACACACCACACACACACACACACACACACACACACACACACACACACACACACACACACACACACACACACACACACACACACACACACACACACACACACACACAAGGGCATCTGCCGTTATAGTATTGATTCATTCCATAACACCCTCGCTAAAGGGCTCATAGTAACCTTTTATTTCCTCTCACTCCTTCCTGTCTTCTCAATAACATATTTTTCTCATTTACAACTGTTTCATCACAACCATTAACCACTTCAGGATAACCATCTTTTTACTGCCTTCAACTTCCTAGCATCCCTTCTGATCCGTATAACAATTCTTTATGCATCCCTATACAGATCTCCATTTACTAATGTCTTCTTGCAACTAATCCTGTATTATCATTCTTTTCGTATTATCCCAGTCGTACCTTCCTCATCAAGGAAATCTGTCATATATATATATATATATATATATATATATATATATATATATAGAGAGAGAGAGAGAGAGAGAGAGAGAGAGAGAGAGAGAGAGAGAGAGAGAGAGAGAGAGAGAGAGAGAGAGAGAGAGAGAGAGAGAGAGAGAGACATAGATAGATAGACAGACAGATAGATAGATAGATAGATAGATAGACAGATAGAGAGATATAGATATGGATATATACTTCTTAATCATCTCAAACCACAGCTTATGACCACAGGTTTCTTGCTATTCAATTTACTCATGTCTTTCTTGCCATATCTTTCATTTCGTCATTCTCTGATCTTCCTTCTGTATCATCTCTCACTGCTATCACTTCCATTCCAAACCCTTATAGCCATCCATTCCATTCCGTCTCTTTCGTATCATCGCATCTGTCTATCGATTTGAACTCCTACCTCTTCATTTGTTCCTATACTTTCCCTCCATTTTGGTTTTTGTTTCCCTTTTTTTTATTCAACGTTACCATCCCTTCCCTTCCGTCTCTTTCATGGGATTTGTTTCATTTATATACTCATTACCACGTTTTCCTTTCAAATTCATTCTTGCTACCAATTTTATTTCATTTTCTTGATATCCTCAATTTTTTCTCTCCCTATCATCTCACGCATTCATTCCTCTTTCGTACAACTACATCTCTTTCACCCTGTTTGCCTTCTCTTTCATGATTTTATCCCTCTTTGCATTCATTTTCATAGCATCACGTTATTGCCACCTTATTCATTTCTCATTTGTCATCCATCCCATTCTCTCTCTCTCTCTCTCTCTCTCTCTCTCTCCCCTTTCGTGGACTTCATTCCATAACCTTCTATTTCGTACTCTTTGTCATGCTCTCCTTTTCATCTCTCTCTTGTCATTCTTTCTATACCATCGCTCCATGACCTCACCACCTTTACTGTACCTCTGACCCTCCCTCTCGCTTTCTGACCATTCACCCTTGGCCTCACCTCACTTACCACCTCCACTTAATTTTATTCTAGCTACCAGATGGAGGTCCTTGTGCCGTTCTCATTTGGATGCTTGTCTAAGTTTCCCAATTTATCTCTGCATGTCACTGCACAGGTACTTCTCGGGCTACTTTTACATTCGAACTCTTTACTTTATGTCCTTCAGGTATCTCCTACACAATGGAACTGTACACTAGAGCTGGAGCTATTATACAGCCATTTAATGACCGCATTACATTCAACGTTTTTCCTTACAAGATGTTTTCACCCGTGTCAAGGATTTTTCTTCGGTTTCATTTTCATATTGTCTGTCTGTCGATAACAATACGGAGAAACTGTATGATAAAACTGCAACCAGTTCGGAATATTCGTTCTGAACCATCGGCAGAACTACTGACCAAAGTTTGAACGAAGAAGTCAAAGGTTAAGGTGAAGATCATTAAAACACACCTTGGCTGAGGTATGCACTCTTTTAGTGCTCAAACTTGCGATTGTTCTCAGTTTCCTAAATTTTCTCAAAATCATAAAAAAGGGAATTTTCAGACACGTTGTTCTAGTTATCATTCAGTGTTTCTGGATACATGTAACATGAACAATACACATACAAAATAAATAAAAAAACAGCGGGGATCCGGACTCAATGAATCTTCCGGATCTGGCTCTCGTGCTTCAAGTGTTCCTGGAAGGAGGAAACTCAGGATCGTATTATAAGTGGTTATGGAGATTTTGTAGGACCTCTTCTTCAGAGATTAAATTTGCAAATTGCACCTCTGAATCCTCAAGTATGTTACGGATGCTGACTATGCTGACTAAAATTAAAGTGAAAAAAAAAGTGCAAAACGTAATATATACAATAAATCTCAATGGGCAAAGTGCTGTGAAGCCTTTGCTCCCACCCCCGCTTATTGGCTCCCTTCAACTTGGGTTTCTTCGTCGCACTGTTGCATCTATATCTCTTTTTCTGTCGCTACTTCAGTGGTCACTGCTCCTCTGAACTGCCTGCTTACATCCCTCCACCATTACGGCGGACACATAGCATTCGTCTAGCAACAAGCTCTCATCCCTTTTCTGTCCAACTCTCTAATGCAAGAGTTAACCGTTAATCCCAGTCCTTCTTGTATGCAACAGGTCAACTCTGGAACTGTCTCCCTCTGTCTGTGTTTCCGAATGGCTATGACCTCCAGTCTTTCAAACGCAGTGTATTCAGGATCTCGAATAAAACGGATCTTGAATCTGGCTCTCTGTTATCTTTATCTTTAATTTTTCTTGGAGTGAACAATTCTGCAGGCTCCTGTCCTTTGGTTCCTTCTTTCTTGCATAGAAAAGAAAACTAACACATCCTTGAATTGGTGGTGGGGCACACTATTGAAGCACAACGTTTGTCATCATATTTACACGTTTTATCTTATGCCGCCACAGCAAGCCAGTGAAACACCCCAATAGTTCTTGTACACCAGCCTACGACGAGATACATTCCTCTCTCTGAATATGAGCAGAGAATTTCTACGTAATATTCGCAAAACACATGGGCGCACCCGTCACGTATTATAACAAGTCACTTAATTCGATTTTTGAAAGCATCCTTATGAAGGTCACGATCACACGGCAAAGTCGAACATTCTGCCCTTAGTCTAGGTACTGTTTGCTGATGTTCCACTTTCCCCAGTGGTCCTTGGTATTTGAAAAGTTACAAGACAGTACTGTAAGCATATATCTTCTTCCAAATCGAGTCACTATACGATTTTTTTTTTTAAATTGAGCTACCATCAACCTTTTAAATTCAGCACTGCAGGAGCATCAGTTATTGATGATTTTAGAGAAGGTTATATTTATCCCGTCGATTTCTGCAAGTCACCCTTAAGCTAACTGAAATTGTCTGAAGAAAGTGCAAACTAAATGAAAACACGTTTTCAGGTTAATGGATTAATGATTTTCTATATCGCAACGTTTGCTCAGATAAGTAAATTATTCGTTACTTACCACTTCAGTATATCAGATTTCTGTATCAGTTGCGGCTATTTTTTGTGCGTGTTT
This sequence comes from Coenobita brevimanus, assembly GCF_032717465.1. NCBI lineage: Eukaryota > Metazoa > Arthropoda > Malacostraca > Decapoda > Coenobitidae > Coenobita > Coenobita brevimanus. The sequence continues at coordinate 11,228,358 of NC_137053.1, read as the reverse complement.
TTTGTTATTATTGTTCATTTAAGCAGGGCAGAAAGGAAGAAATACTCACGTTCACAGTTTTATATTAAATTTTATGTGGGAATTTCAATTCAGGTCATCAAATCATTATTAATTCATCTCTATAAAAGATAGATATCCAGATAAAAGTGACAAAAATGCTTGTTGACAGATGAAGAAAGAGTGGCGATGCATCCTTTCATCTTTTTTGATGAACTGTTTAAGTTAGGACTGCTGTGAAGATCAACATTACTGTAAATTAAAACTCATTTCCATTTTTTTGAACACCATTTCATCTGAATAATTCCAGCCTCTATATCATTAAATATACCGGAAACCAAATTTTTGTTTCAACATTTTCAAAAGAAAGTCTCCGCGCGCGTGCTTGGATATATATATATATATATATATATATATATATATATATATATATATATATATATATATATATATATATATATATATATATATATATATATATTGTGTGTGTGTGTGTGTGTGTGTGTGTGTGTGTGTCATTTTCGCAGAAGAACACCATAAAGCATGTCATGAATCAACTGGGGATGCAGCACGTTAAAAAGGGATTCAATGTACACATGCTGCCTCAGGAGTCATGAGAGGCAGGCTGTGACAAAGAAGTGAGAGAGAGAGAGAGAGAGAGAGAGAGAGACAGAGAGACAGAGAGAGACAGACAGACAGACAGACAGACAGAAGGAGTGACGGAGAGAAAAGAAGAGTGATCCAGAGAGGGAGGGGTCATGGGGAGATGGTTGTTTCATGTTTGCCTTCTTCCTTCTTACATTTGCTTGGATCTTTCTTGGTTAATATCATTCTTATTCTGCCATCCCTTTCTCTCCACATATTTTTAAATATTCCTGCAGATTTCAGCTCTATTTACTCTTGAGTGAGTGAAAGAGAGAGAGAGAGAGAGAGAGAGAGAGAGAGATGGGGTTTGAGGGTATTTTGCTGTACATGTGGGAGGCTGGAGAATGTTCCCTTTGACAACCTGTGATACTGTAAATCTGATCTCAGGCGAACGCATTGTAAATGTTTTTTCTGATTCCACATTAGACCATGAAAATAATATCGATATCTGATTCGGAAAATTCCTACTATCCTCATCGCCTTAGTAATTTTTTCCTGCTCAGTATTCTGACCTCAAAGAATATAATTTTTCCAAGGAATCTTCTCCAGCATCCTGTTCAATACTCAGTATTATCCTTCTGTCTCCATCTACTGTATTACCCATCCTCACTGTCTTTTCTATTCCTCTCCCTCTCTCCCTCTTGGTTCCCTCTTTTCTATGGCCACCCTTCCCTTTTCCATCCCTCATTCACTGTCTTCTTCATCTCTTTTCTGGTTTCCTTTCTTTTCTTTGCACAAAAAGAAGGAAAACCCGAGTTATTATCTATTAGCAACATTCTTTTCAGGAGAAGGCATTTAGATATGTTGCCTTTTGTTCTTTGTGTTTGCTCCCTGTGTGTATGTTGAATGAAGACCTTGAACATGGACTACTTTGAATATGCTTTGTGGGCTCGTATTCTTTGCTACTGACAACATAATAAATATATTTGGCATAATATAATGAAAGTGTCAACAAGTACTTGTAATGGTTGTGCACCTTAGAATCAGAAAATTAAATTTAGTACTACTGGCAACCTGTACTACAGAAGTTTCTTGAGGCATATCCGACCAACATAGTGTAATTTCTATTTTCCTGTAGGTTCATAGTGGAGGGCCTGGAGGGTAGGTGGAGTCTTGTTTTTTCCTATTTTTAACTCTTGATATTCTTGCCTGTAGGTTAAAAAAAATTCAGTTAAAATAAAGATCGTCCTATCTGAAAAGGAATGTGAGGTTTGTGTGCCCCCACCCGACCTCTCTCTCTCTCTCTCTCTCTCTCCCTCTCTCTCTCTCTCTCTCTCTCTCTCTCTCTCTCTCTCTCTCTCTCTCGTGATGCGATGTTTTGCCCGTAATTAGAAACTAGGATCCTTGTACCTTGCTTTCCCTTACATGTTCTAGTTTTTTCCCTTGTAGTTTACCCCTTGTCTTTCATCTAAGTCCCTTACATTTGTTCTGGGTTGGTGCCTTTCGTATTTCGATTTAGTCATCGTAGTTGTTTCATTTGTCTTTCTGCATGACTGACGGACTTCTACTTATTTTACATACATTTTCTGTTTCCTATTCTCGATCGTGTTCATTGACACTCTCAGGCTCCCATGACTCACTCTTAACTAAGTAAAAACATCCGGCATAAGCGAGGATAGAATATTTGAGTCGCCCTGACTATGATAATTAATGTTCTATTAACACCCGACATTTTTTATTGTAATAAGATTGTCTTTGCATTAACTGAAACACACAGCTAGAGTTGTTCCGTCCCTGAGACGTTATACATCTTTGTCTTCAAAAACCTCTTTACATTGCGTTCTGCCTACCCGACATTGATTTTCTTTTCTCAGCTGCAGCTTCTGTCTTTCAAACTATCTGCATGTTTTCATCTCTCCTCCATCATTCTTCAGATCTATTGTTTAAATAATTTCCATCATTAATTGAGTCTTGAAGTTTAATTTCTTATGCCATCAGTCATCCTGCCTCTTTCCTAGTTTACTGAAAGCAGTGATAAGAAATACGGTAGTGAACATGGAAGAAAAAAAAAAATAGTCTCTGCATGGCCAGACTGTGATCCTTTATCTAACGTATGGAAACGAAACTTGGACCTTCTTGGAAGAGCACAAGTCAGGAGTGAGAGAAGTGGAAATGACCTATTTGAATGGACCATGTGGAGTTACAGAGAGAAAGACTGGCAAATGATGTGAGGGAGTGGATGTGGATGTGATAATGTCAGGAGAAATACGCCGAGGTGGTTTGGCCATGTGGAGGGGATGGAGAACGGGAGACAAACTAGGAGAGTGTATGTGAGTGAGGTGGAGGGGGAGAATGGGAGAGGGAGACCGAGCATAATGCTGGGGATGGAATAGAGTGGTATATGAGGCTGGGGAATGAGTTGGGGGGAGGGCAGCCAAATGGCAGAGAACAAGGCAAAATGGAGGCGATTTGTTTGAGACCACCCCTTAACGGGATTAAGGCGTCAGGTGGATAGATCATAGGCAGACTCATTCTTCTGTCACTTAACTTTGGAGGAGAGTGGGATACTCTTGTCTTTACCCATGTTGTTTCATTCTTCTTCCATTTCAGTTATTCCTTTTTTTATTCTCTCGTCATTCTTCTCGACTGTCGTTTCATCTCTCTCTCTCTCTCTCTCTCTCTCTCTCTCTCTCTCTCTCCCTCGCTGTACATCTGTCTATCTACAGTATATATACTCCCTTCTGCTCTTCGTTCTTCACTGTGCTATTTGCCCATCATTACATGCAGCCTTGCAATCTCCTTCATCCAGGCTTTATCGTAAGACTACCCACCTCTTTGAAAGTTCCCATATAAAAATCCCTCCCAGAACTACACGAAATAATTTCTCTCCACAAGTATATCGCTTTCAGGAAGATACCAAAATTTATCGAACAGTAACAAAAACGCATTTAATCTCAGCTAAAAAAAGAGGAATACTTAGTGGTTTCCTTGGTCTTTTCCACATGAAAATTAAAGGAATATATTTACAAGAATAGCTTCATGGTATATTTTTACATTTTTTTTTTTTCGATCGCTTTTGTATCTACGAAAACAAAGACTGAACAAGGGAGAATTCTTTGTATGTTGATGAATTTAAATTTAATATTTACACTGCCTTAATTGTATGCGAGACTAACATACGAGTAAACTCTGCTGCTTTGTTCTCTTCGATTTGGATGGGAGGATTTTTTTTTTTTTTTTTTGTTATTTTGCTACAAGCGTCCTCAGCTAGGGAAGAACAGATAGGTACTTGTTCGATAGAGTGCAAAATTCGTATGCAGTTAGTTCCAACTGTTACAACCTTACTGATTAGGGAATACTTGTTTTATCGGACTGGCAACATTTGCCAATAATCTCTGATGCAAATCAACCGATCCACTGGGAAGTACTTATAAAATGTTACACCTGTTTTATCAAGACCCTTGAAAATCTTATATATGAATATCATTCACTGGCAGTCTGTGGTCAAGACCCATGAACTGATATGTAGTAAAGATGGCCAGTGTGTATGGGTAGAGGGGGGGGAAGTAATGGAAAATGATGAGGCAGAAGGGTTGTAGGGAAGTGTTAAGGAGAGAAATCTGTGATGATAAAGGCAGGTGTGGTGAGAGACAGGTGTGGTGCAGAGTAAGGATTGGTGAAGAATGCAACCGTCTGGGGAAAAGTGTAGGCGTCAAGGCTTAGGATGTATGGTAGTAAGAGAGTGATGAAGATATATAACAGCGGGAGATGAGATGAGAGAGAGAGAGAGAGAGAGAGAGAGAGAGAGAGAGGGAGAGAGGGGGGGGTGGTGATGAAACTTATACTAGCAAAAGTGATGTAGGATGACAAAGGTGACGCTTATAATTTCCTTCTTTATTTTATCAGCATGTTAAACATTAATGTACGCAGCTTAGGAACATTTATATATATATATATATATATATATATATATATATATATATATATATATATATATATATATATATATATATATATATATATATATATATATATATATATATATATATATATATATATATATATATATATATATATATATATATATGTGTGTGTGTGTGTGTTGGGCCTCTGTGGTACAGTGGTAAAGTGTGTGTTTTTGTACTCTGAAGAACGAGGGTTCACGCCCCGCCAGGGTAATAAACTCTGGGAGCGTTCTTCTGGCCACATACTGCATTGGCGGACACAAGGGGTGCTGTTTTTGAACCAGTGTCGCATACTAAAGTATGCTTGCACCCAGTCAGCTTGTGCGGGCCAATTACACTTGGTTCAGACTACACACACATCCAAAGCCACTCTAACAAAACAATTTCACGTACAAGCACTTCTCACCCTACATGCAATCTCTACTAGACAGCGTAAGCCACTTGGTAGAGATACATAGGCTGTATTGTCCCCACTTCTGTAGGGATAGGCCGGTCCTACAGTGGACACTCAAACGCCTGATAAGATGATATACTGTAATCCCTGTACTATCCGGACACCCACTTTCCGGACATCCCCAGTTACCAGATATTTTGGTCCTAGGATCCAATATTCCCTAAATGGGCCAAAAATTGCAAAAAATTCGAAAAAATCCGACTTTTCTCCGCCCATAATTTGAACTTGGCACGTGCGGCACGGACCAGCTGTGTTTTGGTGCGTAGTTCCGCCGCCGTCCGCTAGAGCGCCCCTGCATCCTCCCCACTTACCGCCTGTCTCTTGTTGTGAGTGCTTGCTCGTGATTATGGCAGCCCACGTGCTCGTATTTGTGGTGGTGCCTTACCTGCTGCAGGTGCTGCTGCTGCCCTCGTGCCTCTTGTTAGTGTGTGTGATGATGGCCCCGCCACCTGAGAGGAGGAAGAGAGTGGTTTTGACTCTGGAGAAGAAGAGGGAGATATTGGACAAGGTGGATGCGGGATGGTCAACCTCATGCATCCTTCGTGAATTCAGCCTGGCCCGATCTACTTTGTTTGATATCAAGAGATCCCGCAACAAACTCATGCAGTACATGGCTGACTTATCAAAAAGCAAATGCAACGTGGAGAGGAAAATGATGTTTACTCCCCAGTATGCTGAAGACGACCGCTCCACGATGATTTGGTATCGACAGCAATGTGCTGCTGGTGTGCTGGTGTGTGGCACGGAGCTGAACGCTGCTGTTGAGAAGTTTGCAAGATTTCACGACACCCCATACTTCAAGGCATCCATGGTTGGTTCTACATGTTCAAGTTACGATTTGACCTTATCAACCGTAAGGCCCATGTCGAAGCTTTGGACGCCAACCAGGATGGAGTAGAGGAGTTTCGGCACAAGGTGAAGCGCTTGATCAACAGGGAGGGCCTCACTCTCGGTCAAGTCTACAGCGCTGACGAAACTGGTTTATTCTATCGCTCTTTGCCAACGAATACTCTAGCCGAGGAGACGGAGAAGTGTGTACCTGGCCACAAGCTCTCCAAGCAATGGATATCTGCTTTGTATTGGGCCAGTGTTAACGGCATGCACTGGCTTAAGCCCGTTATTGTTGGCCGTGCAAAGCAGCCTCGGCGTCTTCGTGGGGTGATGGATGTCCTTCCTGTCGTTTGTTACCATTCTTTGAAGGCATGGTTCACTGCCCAGATCTTCAAAGACTGGTTCCACCGCCATTTCGGCAAGGAAGTCATCCATCACCAGACGGAGAAGCTGGGAATCCCACGCGACCAGCTAAAGGCCCTCCTTCTCCTCGACAATGCACCTGCTCACCCATGCGACAAGGACTTGGTGGCTGAGAATGGGCACATTAGGTGCATGTTTCTGCCACCTAATACGACTGCTCTCATCCAACCAATGGACCAAGGAGTGATCGTGGCAACGAAGAGGCTGTACCGACGGAAGTTCCTGGACAAGTTGATGGTTGTTCTCGAGGACGAGGACAAGAGCAGGGAGGGATGGGACATGCGAGGCCAGTGGACTTTGGAAAACCTTCTCCTCTACAACATCAAGTCTACCATTTACAACTGGGCCAGTGCATGGAAGGAAATCCCTGTCAAGACTCTAGAAAATGGTTGGTCTCGTCTGCTGCTCGGAACGGATGTGGAGCACGATTTCCTAGGTTTTGACGTGGATGACTTCCATGCACTTCTACGTGCGCATGGGGACGATGTTGATGTGGACGAAGTGCGTGAGTGGTTGGATGACAACGAGGGCGATCCTGGGTATCAGACCATGTCTGATATCGAGATCGCATCTTCAGTTGCAGGTGTCAGAACCCAGCTTGAAGATTCCGACGAGGACGGCGACGATGATGTGGACTCCCAGCGTGACACTGCTCTAGCCATCCCCAAGCTGAGCGCATTCCGGGAACACGTAGAGTTCGTTCTCGACTACCTGGAACACCCGGACTGCGATAGGGAGATGGGGCCCTTGGGTCTTGTGGAGGAAGTGCGCGCTTTCAGGCAATGCATCATTAATCGTCAAAATCGTCGTTCCTTGCGTCAATCAACCATTGACAGCTTTTTCAGACCCGTGACCCCCGCTGTGCCCAGCCCTGGCTCCACTCCATTGCCTCCCCAAGACAGGCCCTCATCCTCCGAGCCACAGCCCAGCACATCAGGCACGGTGGAATCACCACGTGACATGAATCTGCGCCTCTCTTCATTGTCGTCTGCGTGGGTATTCCATCACCACAACCCAGCGACGCACCCCTAGGCCACCTGCATCAGCTACTCTCAGACTCTGACAGTGATTAAACAGCAAGAACTTCTCCACTAGACCACACGGGAATTTACAGTGTTGTGCAGTGAAAAAAGAAAACAGTGCATAGTGTTAAGAAATTATAATTCTGAGTGCAAAGACTAAACTGCAGAGTGCAACACTGATTTTATTGACTTTCAATGGAGCGTAAATTAACTAGATTGTGTTATGTTTAGAAAATGGATTTATGAGTGCAAAGACTTTAAGTGCAGAGTGCGACACTTATTTCATTAAGGTACAATGGAGCGCCAGTAAGACTAGAGTGCGCAGTGTTAAGAGAATGGAATTCTGAGTGCAAATTCTCAGTGCAAGACTTCATGTACAGTGTACTGCAGGTGCTTCAGGTACTCCTTTTTACTGTCAGAGTCTGAGAGGAGGCAGGTTATTCATCGAGATGGCCAGGGACTTGTTGTAAGTACCCAGAATGTTTCATATTGTACTGTATTTTCCATACTTTCCTCTAAAACCTCATTTCACTCTTGTATGTCCCTTATTGGTGTGAATTGGGTCATAGGTGCTATGCATGTGCAGTAGGGAGGTGTTTTTTCTGAGTTAGGCTAGGTTAGGGTCCATAGCTACCAGTTCAGGAGCCAGGGACTTGTAGTAAGTACCCAGAATGTTTAATATTGTATAAACTCGCCTCTAAAACCTCATTCTCTGGTTCTTTTGGATTTATTTCAGTCTTTTATGTCCCTGATTGGTGTGATTTGGGTCTTAAATAGGTGCTATGCATGTCCAGAGGGAGTTGTATAGGTGTTTTTCTGATTTAGGGTCCATAAGTACAAGTCCAGGAGGCTGGGGCCCACTATCCGGACAGGACCACTTTCCGGACATGCCATTGGCTATATTACATTGGATAGTAGAGGGATTATATATATATATATATATATATATATATATATGGAGCCTCAGTGGTACAGTGATAAAGTGTGCGTCGTTGTACACTGGAGAGCGAGGGTTCGCGTCTCACGAGGGTAATAAACTTTGGGAGGATCTCCAGGCCACATACTGCTTGGGGGACACAAGGGGTGCTGTGGTTGAACCACTGTCGCATACTGTAAAGTATGCTTGCACCCAGTCAGCTTGTGCGGGCCGATTACACTTGGTTTACAGACTACACACACATCCAAAGCCACTCCAACACTACAGTTACACTTACAAGCACTTCTCACCCTACATACACTCTCTACCAGACAGCCTAAGCCACTTGATAGAGATACATTGGCTGTATCGTCCCCACTTCGGTTGGGATAAAGCTAAGTAACTGAAATTGTGCGTCATTTCTGCAAATTAAATGTTGATCTTGCAAGAAAACTGAAACTTTCACTCGCACCTAGGCCCTCTACAGACATTATAAAGCCTCGGCTTTAAACTGATTAATGTAACACAAACACACACACACACACACACACACACACACACACACACACACATATATATATATATATATATATATATATATATATATATATATATATATATATATATATATATATATATATATATATATATATATATATATTGCCAAACGCCACAATGCCGAAAAGGGTGGCCATTTGACTTTGAGTTATTTGTTTTATGGGGAGGGGCACTAACCCTTCACCAACCCATTTGTTGACACGTAGGGAACACGTATGGTTATATGGTTACCACCCAGAGCTGTAAATGGTTTCTTGGCCTACAGGAAACCATTTGGGTTGTCACTCAAAGTAAAGCTACTCTAAAAACTGAGTACCGCTACATTGAGTAGGTGGATAATGGGCGTCCCCATCTACCATTAAGAGAAAGCACTTGAGAGGGTGGATAGACTAGAACTGTGGAAGGTATTAAGAATATATGGAGTGGATGGGAAGTTGTTGAAGGCCGTGAAGATTATGTATCAGGGTGGTAAGGCTGCAGTGAGTCTGGATAGTGAACTGAGTGAATTTTTCTATTTGAAGGTTGGATTGAAGCAAGGATGTGTCATGTCTCCATGGTTGTTCAGTCTCTATTTGGATGGGGTTATAAAAAAAGATACAAGGCAAGGCAGTGGATGTTGGAGCGACCCTAGTGAGAGAGGGCAGTGTTTAGAAACTCCCTGTACTGTTGTCTCTCAACAGACAAAGCCACTGGTCCAGATGAAATTCCTTCAATAGTACTTAAAAATTGCTCCTCAGTGTTGGCTCCTGTATTAGCTAAATTTTTCCGCTCATGCATCCGTACCTCATTTTTCCAGCCTCTTGGAAAGAAACAAATATCCATCCAGTTCCTAAAAAGGGGACAACTTCTGATCCATCAAACTATAGACCAATTGCAATAACTTCCCTTCTCGGTAAAGTTTTTGAGACACTAATTAACAAACATATAGTCAAGCATCTAGAAATCAATAAATTAATCAATGATCGGCAGTATGGATTTAGATAAGAATGTTCAACTCTAGATATTCTTTGCCTTCTTACCCATCAGCTTAACAAAACAATAGACCAACATGGTGAAACACACACAGTAGCACTTGATATTTCAAAAGCATTTGGCAGAATCTGGCACCAGGCCTTATTGTCTAAGATGTCACACTATGGCCTTGCATCACTGGTTCCTCTAATTTCTTCTTACCAAATATGGGTCATGGTAGATGGAATTTATTCTCAGTTTCGTTCCATAAATGCTGGCGTACCTCAGGGATCAGTTTTTGGCGCCAACCCTCTTTCTCATTCATATTAATGACCTCCTATCTGTCACTCAAAACCCAATAAACTCTAATGCTGATGACTCGACCCTTCACAGTTCTTTCACATTCAATACCTCCTTTACACAATTTGATATTATAAATTCCCAAATAAACACAGTAATTTCTCTGAACCAGGACCTTTCTAAAATTAATCAATGGAGACAAAAAAATCTGGTTTCATTTAATGCTCAGAAAACTAAATACATTAATTTCTCCAACAGAAAGAATCCCTCAGACTTTCGTATAATTTTAAATGATGTCAATATTCCCATATCCACTAAAATTGTTATCATAGGTGTTACTCTAAACTCCAACCTAAGCTGGACAGCTTATGTTAAATCCCTTGCTAAAAATGCTTATAAAAAACTGGGACTTATGTACAGAGTTCGTGAGTTATTCACTGACGAGCAGATGGCCACAATATACAAAAGTCATGTGCGTTCTCAGATCGAATACTGTTCACCACTGTGGAGTGGATGTGGAGCGGTTGCATTGAGGCAGTTGGACAAAATTCAAAATAATGCCATTAGATTAATCAATAATCCTGCCATAACGCAGGACCATCCTCCGTTATCAGTACGTAGAGATGTTGCTTCTTTAGCATTATTTTATAGATATTTTTACCGTAAGTGCTCTGACGAACAGGCTTCAGTTGTGCCTCCCCTTTACATTTTCTCCCGAAATACTCGGGCAGCTGGGTACGCCCATGAACTCACACTCTCTCCCCCCCACGATGAAAAACCTCTGCTTATCAAAGTTCATTTATCATCAGAACTACTACTCACTGGAATTTACTTCCTGGGAGTTGCTTCCCACATACATTTAATCCTCTCAAATTTAAATCCAGTTGTTATAAGTATTTCATGAATGGAGGATGCCTTAAGGCACATGGACTTGTTTTTTTTTTTTTCTTTTTTTTCCTTCCTCCATTCATTATCAAAAAAAAAAAAAAAATACTGTGTTGTTAAGTGAAGACGAAGGGGTGCTGCAAGGCTTGGTAGATGAGTTTGGGAGAGTGTGTAAGAAACGGAAACTAAAGGTGGATGTAGGGAAGAGTAAAGTTATGGTTTTCGAGACAAGTGAAGTCAGTGAATGTACAGTGAGGCTGGATGAGGAGGAAATGGAAAATGTGAGTGCGTTTAAGTACTTGGGTAGTGTGATGAGTAAGGATAAAAGTTTAGAGGGCGAAGTGCTTGAATGGGTACAACAAGGAAGAATGGTTGCTGGTTCCTTGAAGGCAGTGATAAGAAACAGGGAAGTGAGCTTGGAAGTGAAAAAGCTACTACATGACAGTATTGTGATACTACCTCTAACTTATGGAAGTGAAGCTTGGACCTTGTTGGAGGGACAGAAGTCAAGGTGAGAGTAGTGGAAATGAGTTATCTGAGAGGAGCATATGAAGTCACATGGAGAGACAGACTGACATATGAGGAAGTGAAAGGGCGTTGTGGTGTGGATGTGGATGTGATAGGAAACGTTAGGAGAAACACATTGAGGTGGTTTGGCCATGTGGAGAGGATGGAGAGTGAGAGACTGACGAAGAGAGTGTATGTGAGTGGGGTGGAGGGGGGGAGAGGGAGGGAGAGGCCAAGGATGAGGTGGAAGGATGGAGTGAAGAGGTATATGAGAGAGGAGTGTGTGAGCTGGGAGCGGAGCAATGACATGACGGGGGACAGGGCGACATGGAGGCGATTTATTTGTGGCCACCCCTTACGGGATTATGGCATCTGGCAATAGATAGCTAGATAGACAGACATTGATGATATGCAGTGAAGTTTTCGTTTCATACAGATTGGCAAGCTACTTTTCATCATGTCTCCATTTTTACAGAAAGCTTTCCATCCGACTGTAATGCATCTTTTCTTTTCGTGCTCATGGTCTTTCGTTAGTGTTAAAATTTGGCCGAGTATTTGTACAGTGCTTCTCAACTTCTTTAAGAATTTACTCATTTAGTATGATGGCGGTCTTAATTGTATTTGGATTTAACTTTCCTATAAATTTGTTTCGGTTCCTCTTTAGCTCTATTTTGAGACTTTTTTTTTTTTAGGTCATTTAACCTTTCTTTCAATATAACTGTTGTTTCTAAGATTTAGAGAATGCTATCTGCAAATCTTAAATGAGTTAGGTATTACCCATCTACCAGTATGTGTACTCTTTTGTACCCCGATTCTAACTTTCTGAAAATACTTTCAAGGCATGCTGTAAATAATTTTGGTGAAATTTTATGTCCCTAACACACGCCTTACTCAGTCTTAATTCTTTCTGTGTCTTTCAATAACTTAACTTTCAAATTCTCTCTCTGAATATGATTTCGAGTAGTTCTGCAACGTTCTCCTTTGCTTCTTGGTCCTGCAGTGAATTTATAATTGACATGTGCTCCACTGAGTCGAAATTCTTTTGGTAACTGACAAAAACTTAGTACAATGGTTAATTATATTCTGCAGTGTTTCCATTTAGCTGATCCATTGTGTGTAGATGGTCAGTAGTAGTATAATCGCTTTGGAATCCTGCCTGTTCACGAGGCCGGTTGTCTTCCAAAGTTGTTGTAATTCTGTTTTGTAAGGACTTTAATGAATAGTTTGTAAATAAATAATAAGCTAAGGTCTTTTGAGTCGTCTTTCATGTGAAGCAATTCAACTACAACTTTTCGTCATGTTTTGGGAATTTTCTTCCTTATACATTGAGAAAATGAGTGGACAAGTCGGTTTTGATATTCTCCTTCTGCATCTATCAGGAAACCTGCTACTATTCCATTTTCCACTAGGGCCTGTCCCTTTTCATACTTTTAAGAGAGAGATATTTATATTTCACTTGTTTCAACTGAAAAGTTACATATCGGTAGACTACTATTGTTTTTTAATCGTACAGCTTTTCGTAATATTCTTCTACTCTCTTTACCATTTTTACTCTTCACTTAATGACTTCACCATTTTTGTCTTTCGATGATCTATGTTATTTTCGTAGTGCCATTTTGGTTCAAACCTTTTTCAGGCTTCTTTTTTTGGTGGTCTCCATGATCTGATGCATTCTTCTTTTTCTCTGTCTCGAGTTGATAAGCTTACTTGCTTCTGCTTTTCCTGTTTAATCTTTCGTTTTCCGTTCATCTCCTTCATTTTTTCATGATTTCGAAGGTCCTTTTTGAATGCTTATTGTTATTTGTTGTATTTGCTTTCCTAACGATCTCCACTGATACCCTTAACATTTATATCATTCTATCATTCAACTCAGCTACATCACAATCATTATGACTTTGAGCATTAAATCTGTTTTTTATCTTTACCTGAATGGCGGCATTGTTTTTGTATAATTTTGTTTGGCATATCTTTTTATTTTCAATAAGCTTCTTTATTTCATAGTTGAAATTGAACCATTCTGTGCAACACACCATTCTACGGTCACATCCAACATTTACTTTGTTGATTAC